>NC_052619.1:43688444-44006670 GCF_016545825.1 Eucalyptus grandis
TTCCATAGATATTGCTATTTTCCTAGTCGAAAGGCATGCTCTTCAAGAAAATTCATATGGACAAGAACCTCAAGGAACAAGGAATAATGACTGCTTGATAATGGAAATGTATGAAGAAAGCAATATTGCAAGTGCAATCCTTTCATTTGATGGCTGCAAACTATCATTACCTTGTAGATGATCAACATGACAAAGGCACTTTGCCAAACAGCTAAAATCCCAATGAGACAATGCTCCACCTCTAATCCAATGAGAAGCAAAATATCAAAATATACTACCAAGTCCATCCAATCTTGAGCAGGATCCTAACGTAGGTTGTTGTCTCCCCTGAAATGCTCAAGGTGACATAAATTTTCCAATTAGAAATTGGTAAAGAACAACACAAAGATGAAACACTGAAGCAAGGAGAAGCGTAATATGTCCAGTCGCTAGATCAATGCTCCTAGCAAAGAATCACAGTGCTGTCCACAATTCAAAACAAAGAATTACCAAAAAGTAAACTGGAAAAAAAGACAAGGTTCACTTCTCTAAATTCATCCGATCAGGTAATCATCCAGTGATTAAATAAAATCCATATTGACATTCGAAGGAAAAGGCCATCCAGAATAGACATGACTATTGATTCTTGTATGCTACTGATCTAGCGCATTTACTGATTACACCATTGAGATCACACCATTAAGGCAGCAATAATTATCAAAAAGGACAAGTAAAAAGTATTTAATTAGCCAAGATGGAGCAAGCGAATGAAGCATTTGGTTTGATCAAGTAAAGTCCACCATGTCATAGTCATTGGCATCGTTATTTGGACAGCAGGACCCACCAAGAGACATACATTCTGATTAAAAACATTTCTCAAGACACTAGTATTCTATTCTTGGAAAAGATCATGCAGTTGACATCCGTATTCAACAAGTAATGAAAGATAGTAAAAGCCACTGCACATTAGGTGACTGTACTTCCATAGACTGCTCTTTTCCTAATCAAAAGGCATGCTCTTCAAGAAAATCCATATGGCCAAGAACCTTAAGGAGCAAGGAATAATGACTGCATGTATGAAGAAAGCAATATTGAAAGTGTTAGCAAAAAGCAGTAGAAAGGATTAGAATCTAAGGCATGAATGTGAAGTTGTAAAAAAAAAAAAAGGCTCATGGTAATATTAGTATGACGGTCTATGACACTATTGCAAGAGATTAACTTGCAAAACAAAGGAAATATGTAAATTGGATAAAAAGCGATGTGAAAAGAATATGTGACCAAAGTGTTGAGGAGCAGATGCTTACAACCTCATCCAGCCAGCACTTAACAAATGTAGAATCAAACAATACTCTCATATGGAAAAGGTGAAAAAGAAATAGATCTATACAAAAAAGCTTCATCCTCATTATTTCAAAAATATCCAAGCTGTTCAAAGTTAAACCAGATCAAGAGATCCTTCCCTCTTCCCATAGTTGGAGCACAAAGATCCTCTTTCCTGACCTCTAAGGAAAAAAGTAAAACATAGAGTTAGAGAGACATAAAAAACAGACATAACAAACACCTAGATTTGTACCCTAGTAGAAGTTGATATATACTGTTCGAAACAGATCATAGGAGCAAGAATGGATATAGCACTTATATAGACAAATGTACAAAATTTCATTAAGATGTTTCCGAGGTGTTTGGGTAAGATTTCTTTTTTAAGAGAAGGCACAATCTCCATTGTTTGTAGCATAGTCAAGATGCCAATTGGAGACTAACAATTATACCTAATTTCTAATCTATAAAACAACGTACATGAACTAGTGATCTGATTCCTTTTCTCTATAAAAGAATGAGAGAGAGCATCCATAAAATCTTTTCATGTGATTATATTGGATTATTTAGATGCCGTACCATAAGTTCAGAATATGCCCAACAGAATACCAAAGTATAGCGTGCAGAGACTCTGCTGTAAGAGTTTTTCTAATTGTGGACTACATTAATTGATATTGTAATTTACCGTTTAACGTTTATCGTTTTACGGGGTTTGGTCTAAGGTGAGATAGTAGGTTTCTTAATTAGTCTAATATGGGCTGGCTAGTGTGGGCCGAGTTGAGCTTGGCCCGTAATGAGGGGGACTGGCTGGAAACTCTATAAATAGTGCTCAAGTCTCTCCTCTAACCTGAATTATCACCTATATCCTCACCTAAGGGGCGTTTACCTAACGCTACACGTGAGGGGGGCCATCTCATTGAGCTAGTGATTCAGAGGGCAATAGAGGAGAATGACTTGCGCGTGGAACATTGTGTTTCCGCTTCCGCTTCAAGAACAATGGATTCCAAAACAGGTGCGTCAATTCTTTCTACTCAATCATGCATGTTTTTGTTCTAGTTATGGAGATCTCCGGGTTTGTGCAATTTGCGTCTATCATGTGGTATCAGAGCCTCCATAACCCTAGAACACGAACATAATTGATTTTTCCCTAATCTGTACGGATTAACACTAATTAGTACGTATCTTGCCATAATTTGTGATTTTCGAGACTTTTAGTTCAATAAAAATAAAATTAAATCACAAATTCCGACTGGGCTCGACGAGGCGAGCAAAACCGTGGGAGGCGCATCGCCGGGGGAGGCCCCACGCACCCCCACGCGTGGCTACGCGCTGCTGGGCGTCGAACACGCGCGCCCACGCGCGTCCACGCGCTCCCATGCGTGGGGCGCTGACGTCACGATGACGTCAGCGACCCGGACTCGGATTCCGCACGCGCTGACGTCATGATGACATCAGCGACCCGGATTCGAATTCGACCGACCGGACCTGACCGACCCGACCGACCCGTTGACCCAACCCGACCCGGTCAATCGTTGACCGAATCGGTCAACCGGTCGGACCGGGCGGCTGAACCGGATTGTCGGACCGGGAACCAGTCGGACGGCCATCGGTCGGACTGGTTTTGACCGGCCTTTGACGCCCGCGCGTGGGCTCCACGCGTCGCGCACTTAGGCGGCACGTGCGGGCGCGTTGAGGCTCAATATTTCCGTGTGGCCGACGGCGATGGACTCGTATGATTATTTCCTACGTCATGGTATATTTATTTTATATTTTTAATGATTTTATGGATGTGAAAATACATGCAAAGCTCTAAATACGTGCTTTTTAGTGTATTTTTTGCGTATGTTTCTTATATTTTTCTGTGATTTAGAAAATACAGGTACCGGGATACAGGTATGTTATCACATAAACATTATAAAAGTGTGATTCATTAATAAAAATTAAACTTTATTGTATTTTATTAATGAATAAGGCAATATAATTAGCATGACATGTGATTTGTGTGATATGATGCCCCTATCACTAAAGTTAAATCACATGTATATGATGTATGTGAGATGTAAAGATTATATCCCTGGGATGAGAGAGTTTCAAGGATTCAATTGAGTTGTGACCGCCAAAGTGGCACACTTGGTTGAGTTTGAGAAATTTCGATCTCGTATATTGATTGGGATGTCTCCTGGTCTAATGCATAGTCATACTCCCAAAGGAGGTGATTATGTATTAGTTCATGGAGGGATACATGATAGTGTGGTGGAGGAGTGACCGATCCTAATGGTTCATATACCCAAAGGTGATGAATTCACGAAGATTGGAATATATTCTCATAACCCTTATCATGTGGGGAGTGTACAATTGCTTGTCATGTATTCTGCCCAAAGGTGATTATGTGATTTTGCATGTAACTCTCTGGATGTGTGCTTGTGCGTCAAGTTACACAATGCTCACATGATGCTAATTGTATATATTGCTTGTCTTTCAGTCACCTTTTCAGTAAATGGTAACTCTGTCACCATTGAGGTTCTTGCTGGTTCGAATTTTAAGAGATGGAGAGAGGATTTTCTGTTTACTATGAAAATTGCAGATGTTCATATGGCTCTTACTACTGATCGGCCGGTAGTTTTGACTGCCGAGAGTACAGAGGCTCAAAAAGCAAATTTTGCTGCATGGGAAAAGAGCAATAGAATTTGCTTGCTATCCATGAAGCGTTCCATTTAGGAACACTTGAAAAGTGGTTTGCCTGCAGACTGCAATGCTAGGCAAATGATGGAAGCTTTGATGGCTAGAAACCATGTGTCTCCTAATGCTGAGATAGGGACACATATGCAAACACTTTTTACTATGAAGTATGATGGTTCTGGTGGAGTTAGAGATTATGTTCTAAGGATGGTTGATTTGCAAACAAAGCTTCAGGTTCTCAATGTTGAAATTCCTACTGCTTGCATTGTCCATCAAGCTCTAAATACTCTTCCTCTTGATTTTGGGATTATTAAGACCAATTATAATTCCCAAGATGAAACCTGGTCTGTTAATGACATGATTGCAAGGTTGGTGGCAGAGGAAGATAAATTAAAGAAAGATAAAGGACATATTGCTCTTTATGCTTCTAGTTCTGCTAGTAACAAGGGTAAGAAGGTGAAAACTTATACCTATAAAAGCAATTCAGAAGTTGCTGGTCCTTCCAACAACAAAGGAAATTCTGAAGGAGCAGGTCCTTCTAACACTCTGGGTCCTAAGAAGGCAATCACCAAGAAGGATGGTGTTCTTTGCTACTTTTGTAGGGAGAGAGGACACGTGAAGAAACGTTGTAGCAAGTTTAAGGCTTGGTTGTCTAAGAGAAATAAGAGAGAGCCTAAAGGTAATGATTCTTTGGCATTAGTTTATGAATCCAATCTATCTGAAGTTCCGACCAATTCTTGGTGGCTAGATAGTGGTGCAACTAATCATGTTGCATTTACTATACAGGGGTTGATAAACCGAAGGATGCCAACTCAAGATGAATCAAAGCTCATTGTTGGAAACAGCGCTGGAGTTGACGTTGAGTTCGTGGGAGATGTTATTTTGATTTTAGATTCTAGTTTTCGGATGGTGTTAAGAAACACTTTTTACATACATTCTTTTAGGCGGAATTTAGTTTCTGTGTCCTGTTTGGACATGTGTGGATACTCTTTTGAAATAAAGAGTAATACTATTTCCATGTTTTTTTATTCAAATAAGATTGGGTGTTGCAATTTATCCGATGGATTATATCGATTGAGCTTATCTCCCGACGACATATACGTTGCTTATTCCGCTGAAAAAGGTTGTTTTCAAAAGGCCTCTACCTAAGGAACAGTCTTATGCATTGTGGCATAAACGTCTTGGTCACATCTCTAAAGATAGAGTAGAAAGGCTTATAAAGACTGATATCTTGCCTACTCTTAAAGATGATCAAGAGACTTGCGTAGACTGTTGCAGAGGTAAGATGACTAAGATAAAGAAGAAATCTGCTGTATGAAGTTCTTGGAGGTTATTCACACTGATATTAGTGGACCATACACGGCTACTTTGTGTAGAAATTTTTATTTCATCACATTTATTGACGACTATTCCCGATATGGATACTTATACTTGATTAAAGAAAAGTCCGAGTCTCTTGATAAATTCAAGATTTTTCAGACTGAAGTGGAGAAATAGTTGGGAAAAGTTATTAAGATTGTTAGATCTGATCGTGGTGGTGAGTATTTTGGTAGACACGGTGATGCTGGACAACTTAAAGGGCCATTTGCTAAATACTTAGAGGATTCTGGGATAATAGGTCAGTTTACTATGCCCGGAAGTCCTGAACTGTGGCATCCCAAAATTCTTAACGACCTCTAGCTATATTAAATTCTATGAATAGGTGATGGAAGTACCATCAAATTATGGCCATTTAATCCATAATTTGTAATAAGATTTATGGCAAAGCTTTTAATGGATAATTATTTGGTAGGAAAGAAAATCCTATCATTGGCCATGTGTTTTATAAATTGGGATTTATGGATTTGTGACTATAAGTTTAATGGCCTTATTATTTATGCAATTAGGTATTTATTTAAATGATGATTAAGATATATTATGAAAATAAAATAAAATAAACTTGGGCCATTTAAGTTTGGGCCTTAGGCCCAAGTGAGATGGGCCTAAAGTGGGCCATAAGCCCGGCCCATTGTCGCATGGAGGGGGGAGGAGGAGCCGCATGGCTTCCTCTAAGTGTCTTCAACCAAGGAGACACTTGTCTCCTTCTTAGGGACAAGTGTCCCCCATGCAAGAGAAGATTGCATGCATATATAAAGATACAACCAAAGAGAGAGAGAAAGGGAGAGAGAGAGAGAGAGAGTGGCATTCGGCCAAGCTAAGTGAGAGAGAGTGAGTTGCGAGAGAGGAGGAGCTCGCCTGTCGCCGCCCGCACGCCGTTCGTCCGTCGCCGGTGTGCTGCTGTTCGTGTGGTCTAGAGGCAAGTTGGGGGTCCTTTGCTGCTCTTGCATGTGTGTTTGTTGCATGTATGGTTGATATAGTGTCGAGTTTGGGTGATTTGGTGAGGAAAACTGAAGCATGGTCGATTTATGTGTGAATGGTGTGGCTGTTCTTGCTCTTACCCTGTGAGTCAGAATGTTGTTTGAGCTTGCATGTGTGTTTAGAGTCCGATTTTGGCTTTAGTATCTTCATGAAAGTTGTAGATAACATCTTAAAATAAAATATAATAAAATTTGGTGGAAAATTATGGATATTTGAGGGGTCAAACTCTCATCTTACGGAGATGTCAGATCTGGAATGTTTTCGCATGAATCCGCTCGAGTCAGAATGTTGTGAGAGCTTGCATGCATGTTTAGAGTTCGATTTTGGCTTTGGTTTCTTCATTAAAGTTGTAGCTAATACCTTAAAATATAACATAATAAAATTTTGTGGAAAATGATGGATATAGATGATGACTAAAGTTTCATCCTACGGAGACCCCAGATCTGGAAAGATTTTACTGACCTTTGGTTGGATTTGTGGTTGCATGTTGGTTTGTGTTGAGAATATCACTTCGATTTCTTCATGAAAGTTGTAGGGGACATCTTAAACTAAAAAATACTATAATTTGAAGTGAAATTAACAAGAATAGCCTAGTAAATCAACTAGATCTTGAAGATGGTGATTCTGGTGATGTATTCCGAGACAGCCGAGACTTCATGGACATAGATGATGACTATAATCTGGTTATTGGACTTAGATCTCTTCATGAAACTTGTAGAAGACATCTTGATGTATAATATATCAAAATTTCAGAGGAAACGAAAGAGAATAGGTAGGTTAAAACTCAGTATTTCGGAGATGTGTACACTGGACGATGCGGTAATGGATCCAGAAGCTTCGTGAGACTGTATAAAATAATATAAAAATAATCTGGCTTGTAGTTCTGCATAAAAGTTGTACGAAAATGTCTTGGCTATCACTTGGTAAAATTTCGTAATTTTTGGAGGTCGTATAGATATTTTAATCGAATTTCTTCGGAAACTGTGCATTCTGGTTTCATCCGAAAATTTCATGCTGTTTTGTGTAAATTATGGATTTGTGTGGATTTCTCATTGGCCGTGTATTTTGCATGAAATCATTATCCTATTGCCTTATTTATTACTTGCCTTAATTTTATGATTTTTGAGATTACATAAATAATTATATTTAATATTTTTGAAAATGGCACAAACTGGAATTTAAATAAAAATAAAAAGAGGCATGATAAATGGATTATTTTAATTGGCATAAATTCCATGAATTTTATTGCACCATGTAGTATGTGTGATGAGGTCTGGATGTATGCATTAAGATGCATGTTTGAATTCAAATGCTGAACATGATTGTTGATTTGCCAATACATCACATGCCATGCTAAATTAAGACCGAAATTGGTGAACATGAATAATATTAAATGAGGAGATTGTTGTGGTGGATGATGATGCTCGGTGGCCTAGTGACGTAATTCCGGAGATTCCCCAGGAGTGTCGGGATGCCCGGTGGTATACAGTACGTAATTCCAGGGGAGGCCTGGTGGTATGTCGGTACATAATTTCGGAAGCCTTGTCGGAGGTCTTTGCCCGAAAGGAATGCCTCGCGATGCTAGTAGGGGTGTGGGATGCCCGGCCAGGGAGTGTAAATGCCGGAAGCCCTGTCGAAGGTTTCTGCCCGAAGGGAATGCCTCATGATGCCAGTTGGGATGCGAGATGCCCGGAATGTGGGGGGCCGGATGCCCGGTGGCCTGGGAGGCTGAATGCCGGAAGCCTCGGAGGTCTTTGCCCGAGAGGATGATGAAATTGATGATTTGAGAAATGGGTGATGTGGTGATCAAATTGAAAGCAAAAAGTGGAAATTAAACCATGATATGATATGCATGATGATATGCATAATGATGACGATGATGATGATATGTGATGTGAAATAATGATGATCACCCATGATATGATATGCATGATGTAATGATGCCATGACGATGATGACATGTATGATATAATGATGCCATGATGATGATGACATGTGTAATGTGATGATTTCATGATGATGATGACATGTATGATACGATGATGATACACATGTATGTGTTATAAATTGATATGATGATGCATGATAGTGTGCGCATGGCTTCAAGGTAAGTAACGCCTTCAATGCATGTATGATTTGCATGATGCATTGAGTTGTTATTGGATTCATTTACCTGCTGAGTGGTTGTACTCACCCCTTTTGGGGAATAACATTTCAGATTAATAGATGGTTTAAGCGGTTGGATATGACCGCAAGGAGAAGGATAGCAAAGGAGGGAACCTTTGGACGCCGACACTGGTTAATGGACCTTAAGCATACGATTGTGGGAGGAGATGTCGGTCATCTTTTGAAGTATAGCCGAGTATAGAAACATTGGCATTTCGATGTACTGACTAAAGATGTCCATCTGCTTTATGTAAATAAATGTGTTCGACTTTAACTTATATAAGATGTTTAGTAGGTGTGCATCGTTTTCTGAATATAGGGAAGGGAGTTTGTTAGATGTGCTTCTGTATTTAAATTACACAAGGGACCGATCTAAAAGATGTAAACCCCCAGGTTGTATGGACCCGCTGCAATTGAAATGGTATCAGAGTGATATGTTAATAAGGAAAGTGAATGGTAAGCGAACTATGGCGACCCTAATCGGATTCGGGGGCCGTCGAGGGGTGCCACATGAACAAAATGGTGTAGCTGAAAGGCGGAATCGTACTCTTATGGATATGATGAGAAGTATGATTAATAGGACCATTTACCTAATTTTTTGTGGGGAGAAGCTTTGAAAATAGCTCTTTATATTCTAAATCATGTTCCTACTAAAACAGTTCCATTGACCCCTTTTGAGTTATGGACTGGACGTAAACCTAGCTCAAATCATCTTAAAGTTTGGGGATGTCCAGCAGAAGTGAAGTTATATAATCCAACATTGAGTAAACTGGATTCCAAAACTACTCGATGTTACTTCGTGTCTTATCCAGACCATTCAAAGGGGTATCGCTTTTATAACCCTAATGGAGGTACAAGAATTGTGGAATCTCAAACTGCAAAATTTCTAGAATTTGATGTAGCTGAAAAAGGTAGTTGCTCACAAGCTATCGAAGATGATAGTATTGTGGGGATTACTGGATCTCTGTCTCATCCTGTGCAGACAATTATGGAGCCTCTTATGCCACAAACTGAGCATATTGTGGCACATGATCCTATTGTTGAGACAGTTCCTGATGAAATTCCTCACGCCCCTCAAATTCAGAATGAGGTTGACGTAGCTCCACTCATAAGATCAATTAGAGAAAGACGTTCAGCTATACCACCAGACTATCTAGTCTACCTGGGAGAGCATGATTATGACATAGGCTGTTTTGTTGATCCCGTGACTTATACTGAAGCCATCTCATGTCCTCAATCAGATTTGTGGTTAGATGCAATGAAAAATGAGATGCAATCTATGAAACACAATGGTGTTTGGGAGCTTGTTGAATTGCCTGAAGGTTGTAGACCTATTGGCTGCAAATGGGTATTCAAGACTAAAAGGGATTCCAAAGGAAAGATTGAAAAGTTTAAAGCCAGACTGGTAGCTAAGGGTTTCACTCAAAGAGAATGAATAGATTATGAAGCAACATTTTCTCCAGTTTCTTCTAAAGATTCCTTTAAAGTGATCTTAGCGTTGGTAGCTTATTACGATATGGAGTTACACCAGATGGATGTTAAGACTGCTTTTCTAAATGGAGACCTTGATGAAGAGGTTTATATGGTGCAGCCTGAAGGTTTTGTAGCAGATGACTCAGGTTAGCTTGTTTGTAGATTGAAAAGTCTATTTATGGCCTTAAGCAAGCTTCTGGACAGTGGTATTTCAAGTTTCATAGTGTTGTTACTTCATTTGGATTTATTGAGAACAAAGTAGATCAGTGCATATACACCAAGGTCAGTGGGAGGAAATATATTTTTCTTATACTTTATGTAGATGATATCTTGATTGCTAGTAGTGACATTGGTTTACTGCATGAGACAAAGCGGATGTTATCGAAATTTTTTGACATGAAAGACCTTGGTGAGGCATCTTTTGTTCTTGGCATTGAGATCCATAGGGATCGCTCACGCCGTTCATTGGGTTTATCTTAGAGGGCGTATATTGATCGTATTTTAGAAAGATTCAATATGTAGGATTGCAAACCAAGAATTGCTCCTGTTGTTAAGGGTGATAAATTGAGTCTTTCACAATGCCCTAATTCAGATTTTGAGAAAGCTCAAATGAAGGATGTACCTTATGCTAGTGTGCTTGGAAGCATCATGTATGCTCAAGTTTGCACTAGGCTAGATATTGCTTTTGCAACAAGGCTTCTAGGCAGATATCAGTCTAATCCAGGACACGATCACTGGGTTGCTGCCAAGAAGGTTTTAAGGTACTTAAAAAGAACAAAAGATTATATGCTGATTTATAAATATGTTCCAGACCTACAACTAGTAGGCTATTCAAATGCAAATTTTGCTGGTTGTGAAGATGATAAGAAATCAACGACTGGATACATATTTATGTTGGCAGGAGGTGCGGTATCATGGAAGAGCGAGAAACAGAAATCCATATCTTCTTCAACCATGCAAGCGGAGTTTGTAGCATGTTTTTCAGCTGCTACTCAAGCTATTTGGCTTCGGAACCTCATTAGAGAGTTATTAGTTTATGATTTTGTGGATAGACCCATACAATTATATTGTGACAATAACTCTGCAGGGTTGTTTATTAATAACAACAGAAGTTTAAAGGGGTCTAAACACATGGAGGTCAAGTTTTTGACTATAAAAGAATCAGTACAAAATGGTGACGTTGTAGTAGATTATATTCATACAGATGATATGGTTGCAGACCCACTAACTAAAGGCCTACGCCCGTGTGTTTTTGATCGACATGTCATTAGTATGGGCCTAGGAGCATCTTGGGATGCTGTTATTTAGTGGGAGCTGTGTTTTTATTTTTCTTTGAATAAAGTTTACATCTGTTTTGTTACAATTTAGTAACACTTTGATATATATATATATATGTCAACTTTTGCATTCAATAAAATATTTTTGAATGGATTGTTATTATGTTGAATATATATATTGTTAAAAGTCTCAAGGTATTACTTAAACCTTGAGTGAAGGCTAGGGGTATCCGGGCATCCGGTTATTAGCCTTGTGCATATGTCTTGTGATACATAAAGAAATGTTAACCGTAAGGACAAGACATATGTGGGTTCATTGGAACCATAAAGCATTCTCTAGTGGCACAAGTTTTTGTGACGCCTAAAGTTAAGAGAATGGTGACTGACAAATGGGGTCTCTCTATGAGAGATGTTATCCATTTGCCACACTACCATATTGAATCCATATCAATAAAGTTGAGAACATTCGTGACCACGGAAGGCTCTGTGTGTATACATGCAGTTACCACCATGATTCGGTGTTTGAGACTTTATGGGATAGGATTGACTATTAAGAATTATCTCTGGACCAATGTGGGCACATACAGTACGATTTCAATTAATATAGTCCAAGTGGGAGAATGTAAGAGTTTTTCTAATTGTGGACTACATTAATTGATATTGTAATTTACCGTTTAACGTTTATCGTTTTACGGGGTTTGGTCTAAGGTGAGATAGTAAGTTTCTTAATTAGTCTAATATGGGTTGGCTAGTGTGGGCCGAGTTGAGCCTGGCCCGTAATGAGGGGGACTGGCTGGAAACTCTATAAATAGTGCTCAAGTCTCTCCTCTAACCTGAATGATCACCTATATCCTCACCTAAGGGGCATTTACCTAACGCTACACGTGAGGGGGGCCGTCTCATTGAGCCAGTGATTCAGAGGGCAATAGAGGAGAATGACTTGTGCGTGGAACATTGTGTTTCTGCTTCTGCTTCAAGAACAATGGATTCCAAAACAGGTGCGTCAATTATTTCTACTCAATCATGCATGTTTTTGTTCTAGTTATGGAGATCTTGGGGTTTGCGCAATTTGCGTCTATCATATGCACCATTCAAAAACAGGAAACAAGACCAACAAAAATATGTTAGTTGGGAAGACCAAAGTAATGCAAGCCATTCAACAGAAGGAAGATTGTTAGGGGAATAAGAAATAGAATCATATCATTCTGCAAACAATGGAAAAGCCGCCACTAGGCTGACAAGAGAGAATGCTACAACATTCACCTTAATAATAAATGGGGAAACAAGCAACCAACGTTTTCGTACCAAAACAGAAAAAAGAAATCAAGTGTGGAGTGAAAAGAAAGTTAAATTGCATCATTGGTTACCAGTTGTGACGATCAGCTCGCACAACCATTGGTGCAGCCTCCTGATAGAACTTCTGGCTCAACATAGACTTGGAATCTGAATTAAAAAGGGGGAGAAGGCAACAACTAAACAGATTTCATTCAATAATTCTTATTTGTATTCTTCCAACATGCTAAATTCGTATGAAAAATGAATGCTGCAAAGTCCCAACTTGCTTCTCCCACAGTAAGTTGGTGAATCACTTTTTCCTTTCTTAATTTTTTTGCAAAAAAGATAGCATAAGCAAAATTTCTTTTATTCCCTTGGAGAGAAGAGGAATAAATAGACCAGCCATAGAAGTTGTCAATGTGGCATCCTAAAATATCATAACAATCCCTAGATACACTACGGCCCATAAATAGGTAACGGAAGCGCCATCGGACTATATTATAGTCATTAGACCAACAGATTTCAATTAAGCAAGGGCCGAGCTTTGAATGGACTATTGTTTTGTTGGAAATATATCATATGCTCATGTGTGACCAAGGTTGTGCTAAAAGATGAATTGATAAGAAATTTTCTATTCTTGGCCATGTACTCTATAAGTCGAATTACCATTGATTAATGTTGCAATATTATATGGCCATGTGAGTATTTGTAATTATGAATACATAAGTGGGGATTAAGGTGGATCATTAGGAGCAAGTGTGGGCTGGATACCTAAGGCCCAAAACAGCCCAAAGCAGCCCACGTTCCCCCATCATTCGATCGACCAAGGCCCGGCCGAATGAGGCCCATCATCCTTGCATGAAAATTGACAAGTAGCAAGAGGGACTATGTAAGTGTCGCTGCCCCCATTGCTTCACCGGTGATCTCCATGCAAACCTAATGATTACAAGCTAATCATGAGAGTAAAAGAATAAAAGAAAAGGAGAAGGGGGCGGAGTGAATGAGGGAGTGTTCAAGAGAGAGAGAGAGATTGAGAGAAAGGGGAGAGTGTCCGAGAGAAAGAGAGAGTGGTGAGGGTGCTTCAGCAAGGGGAGAAGGAGACCGGCCCCGCCGTGGGTGCACCTGCTACCACCGTCGACACCGCCTAGCTTCACCGTCGATCAAGCCGCACCCGAAGCCCTCAAATTGCTGTTTTTGCTTGCTGTGATTGTGTGAACTTAAGGCAGGTGAAGTCCATTGATCTGCATTATGCTATGCTGTAGTAGTCTAGTGAAATGTGGTAGATCATGGAGATGTTTGAATCTTGATGCTGGATGCTGAAATTCGAATGAATGGTAGTAGTTTCTTTAGAACAAGCAAACTGTTTTGTGTAAGAACAGCCTGACCCTTTGCGACTCCGTGAATTTTACAAAATTATCCAGGTTGAAATTTAACTTTGTGTTCTTGATAAAAGTTGTAGATGACATCTTGAGGAGTAACATACTAAAATTTGAGAATAAACGGACAAGTATTGGTTGGTGAAACGATTTTTCTTTGAAAGTGATGAATCTGGAGACTGTTACCGAGGGTTAGGGACAGTTATAATGATTATAGCTATTAATCCATAATGAATATGACTTAAATTTATTCATGAGACTTTTACCTCTAGGTCTTAAATATAATATATTAAAATATCATAATTTTCTGAAACCATTTTGGGATTTTATCGAAATTGTTGTTAAAACTGTGCAAAAGTGGCGCTTGAATTTTTGGCTGTGATGCATGGACCTTTGTGATTTATATGAAATTTTCCTGACATGGTGTTCTGCATAAAAACTTTTTCTCTAGGTCTTTTTTACAACATGTTAAAGTTTTAGAATTTATTAAGATCATTTACTAATTTTTCCAGGATTTCAATTAGTGGAGTGCATTCTGCATTTATCCGAAAACTGTTTTATCTTAAGAACAAACAAATTACTTTATAAGTTGTAATGTCTTGAGTCATTATTGATACAATGATGCGGTGATATTTATAATATCATATAATATCAAAAATGAAATTGATGAGACCTTGCAAATTCATTGAAACTCATGATTGTATTGCATCAATGGTTATTTTAGAAAGTGAGACATATATGTGTATATTGTGATGTTAATGATACCGTCGAGCGGCTAAGTTGACGATGGCTCAGGAGTTTCAAGATGCCCGGAGGTGTGTGCCGGATGTCCTCGGGAGTTTTGAGATGCCCGGAGGTGTGGGCCAGAGTCCTCGCGATGCCAGGTTGGGTGCGAGACATATGAGGGATGCAAACACTGGTCCCTATGAGAAAAATGAGATCCTTTTGAAAATCAAAATGGGAAATGAATCATGCGCGCATGTGTGCATATGGCATGGGACATAAATTGTCTATGAACTTGAGTTGGTACTATTTGGCATTTGGAAATGTGGTCATTAAGGCATTGAATGGATCTCATGGAAATATATGCATGATTGCATGGATGATAGGTGCATTTCACATGAAATCTTGGTTGTCTTGCTTGTTGCATTTTGTGGTTTGATGGATCTTTTACTGTTGAGTGGTTGTACTCACCCATTTTGGGGACTAACATTTCAGATTAGGAGTTATGTCTCTATCGCCAGTTACCCCTGGTACTTTCTATGGCATACCGACCGATGTCAAGGTCGAGTGTACGGAGCATCATCACCCCGAGATACGGGGGTTAGTTTTTGTTTGTGTGTGGGTTCTGGTCTTGTACGACGTTGGTATACCCACCGGCCCTGTCACTCAGGAGTTTATGTCTGTTCATGTTCGCCGTGATGGGATCATGTTGGGGATGCTGCCGTCGCCAGCTGACGGACCGAGTTGGGTGTGACTGAGTGCGATGGAGGGAGGATGAAGCTTCTTTTTGGACTATCGACACTGGATGATGGATCGATGTATATGACTGCTATGGAGTCGGGTGCTTTTGGTTATAACCGAGCTTAGTAAAGCCTTGGCCTTTTGATGTACCGATCCATGATGTCCACCAAAGTTATGTAAATAAAAGTGTTCAACTCTAACTTATATAAGATGTGTAGTTAGTGTGCATTGCATTATTTTGTTGGAGTATGGGATAAGGAGATTTTGCATATGCTTTCGCTATATGAACTACGCTGGGACCGGATAAATGATATAACCCCTAGGACATATGGACTCACTATAATTTTATGGTATCAGAGTGACGTATTACCAAGACAAGTGAAAGGTAAGCGAGCCATGGCGACCCTAACGAATCGGGCGCTCTTTTGGGGGTGCCACAGTCAAAGTCCATGCCTATCTCAAAATTCCACCAAGAATGTATAGATGTACAAGTTAAAGTGTTGACGAGAGTCAATCGAAATTTTTTTAATAACAAGACTACCAACAAGGAACCTCTCGTCACTGAGCACACTCTCGAGCAGCTCACCGTCAGCTGCTGAGCTTCGTCGTTGAGCGCTGCTACCAAGTGCGCCCTAGGGCCTTGCCCTCGGCCACGCTGGCGGGTCGAGCTAGCGTTGGTGGGTCGAGCTTCTCCCAAGCGTGCTCCTCCCGTCGCCAAGCGCTCCCAAGCATTTCACTGTCCACCACTTAACTCTGCCCCTGAGCGCTGTCACCAAGCGGTCCTTAGGGTTCGCCCTTGGCCGCCGAGCGAACTCCCGTCGCCAAGTGCTCCTCTCAACGCCGAGCATTCCTTAGGGTTTGCCCTCAGCCGCTAAGCTCTATCGTCAAGCGCTCCGTACGGCTCCGCCCTCACCCGCACCGCTCTGGGGGACCTCGCGCAACCCCTGTTGGCGCCGTCGGACTCCTCACTCGCATCAGCTCCGAACCCCACAACAGGACAACACCTCTGCCACCGTGCTGGCGGTCTTTCACCGCCATCGCCGGACTCCTCCCTCTCCTCTCTCACTAGCGTACTACCATGGTAGGTTTGGACCGTAATGTGTGAGCTTGGGTAGGGTTTTTCTTCATCTGTTGCTGTTGTGGTTGCGATTTATCTACCGCAAAGGCATCCAAGTCGGGTTTGGCCCATATTCCCAGGGAAGGGCCGAGTGCTCGTAGCCCGCCTCCTCCTGTTCATGGCCATTCGCCTCAGGTTGGTACATCGAAGGAGGATTCGAGACGTGCTACTCCGTCTTTGGCTGTTTTGAGTGATGATCCTCAAATGGCTCGGTCTCCTTGTGCTCCTAGTGGGTCTCGAGGTAGAAGACGAGGTAGGTCTAGCTCTAAGCGCCCTCAGCCTAGGAAGGAGTCCAAGAACCCGTATGCTTGTACTTGGGATAGCATAGCCAAGGTTGCTGCAAAGGGCTATGATCTGGAGTTTTTTTCTCCTTCATATGTCAACAACAAACTGGTGGTTGAGTTATCTGATGATATACTTGAGGCTGCTGATCCTAAGCTACAAGAGTGCCTTGTGGGTTACTTTACCGGAAAGAGATTACCATTTAAAATAACTGAATTGGCCCTCAAAAACGCATGAGGACTGAATCTGGTGGAGGTAATGTCTAATGGACAATGCTTTTTTTTTCCATGTGTTTGATGGAGATTTTCGCAGAAAGGTCCTAGAGAGGGAGCTTATCACGATTGCTAGAGTGCCCTTAGTTTTACAACAATGGCAACTTGCATTGGAGCTAAAGAAAGATAGCCATTTGATTGTGCCTGTGTGGATTAGGCTAAGGAACCTTCCTCTTGTCTTCTAGTCTTCGCAAGGGATCAGCAAGGTGGCTAGCGCAGTTGGCAAGCCGCTATATGTGGACTTGCGCACTGAGTAGATGAAGATGCTAGCTTTTGCGAGGGTCTATGTTGAAATTACAATGAAGCAGCCTAGTTGTGATGCTAGAGAAGTTGTTCACAATGGTGAATCATGCTTAGTGGGAGTAGAGTATGAATGGAGACCTACTGCATGTTCAGGGTGTGGCATCTTCTGCCACAAAGGTGCCCCTACCCCTGCTTTCCTTCTATTATAGGGGCTGCTCAGTAGTGTCCGGTTGTTGCTTCCGTTGTTCCTCAAGGTATGCCTTTGGCCCCAGATCCTTTTGTTTTGAAAGCCCTTGCTGAAGTTGAAGGCCAACGAAGGCAAGCTCAGCAAGAGTAGATTGATTCCGCCCCTCCTACTGCGTTATGTCTACCTGCTGATGATTCTAGGTTGGAGAATGGACCTCGGCAGGTTGAAGATAGGGTGGAATCTTGTTAAAGGAAAGAAGAAGAAGGACCTTCATCATAGGGAAATCGCCTCGGCACTTCTGGTTAGCTCGGGGGATGAGGATCACACAAACAAGGAGAAGGCAGCTACAGTACACAGGAGTTTACCTTCTACTTCAACTCGCAATGCCCAGAGAGGATTACGAATTATTACAAGGACGGAAGCACATGCCCCCTCAACCGAAGAGGAGCCGATCAGTCCCGATGAAGATTCGATAGAGTCGGTGAGCCCTGGGGAAGGGTTGGATGGATCGGCAAATCGGATTGCCAGCTTAGATGACCTACTACCCCTTGCTCATCTCCGAAAGCTCGTCTTGGTGCTACGGGTGTGAAGTCTATCCAAGACAAGTTGATGGATCTAGTTCCTAATCCGCCACCTCGCTCCTTTTGGCCTGCTTCGCCTTCCAACCAGCGCAAGCTGCCAACGAGGAGGTAATCTTGTTTCTCTCTCTTTGTATATATGTATATAGGTTGTTGAAATTTGAAGGGCCTTGTTAACTCCACTAGACAAACTGAGGTTTGAAGCTTGGCTGTCTAAAACCAGTTGTGTTTGATTGGTGTATTGGAAACGAAGGTTCCACAAAATGACTCAATTCCATCTCTGGGATCTTGTTGAGAGATTGGTTTTGGATCTCAAACTATGAGTTCTCCCTTAGGGGTAGGATTTGGGTTGGATGGGACTCGGCTCAGCTTAGCTTTGAAGCTCTCTCTATTTCAACTCAAGCGGTGCATGAGAACCTTAAATGGTTGGACTCTGGAGTGGCTTGCTGTGTGTCAGTGGTTTATGGCAAGCACATGTTCATGCTCAGGAGAGCTCTATGGGAGGATCTTGTTCTTAGAAGCATTGCTTTGCAAAACTCGGCCTGGCTTGTGATGGGAGACTTCAATGCAATTAAAGACCCATCTGATCGGGTCGGTGAATCCGATGCTTGGATACCATGTTTCAACGAGTTTGGACAGTGCTTGGCATAGGCGGAACTTGAAGACCTCAGGTATGTAGGATTCAGATACACTTGGACAACTTCAGTGGGCTTTGCTAGAAAGGTAAGAAAGATCGATAAGGTTCTAGTGAATTGTAAATGGAGCTATGAATTCTCGTACTCCGAAGCTTCCTTCCTGGCGCCGGGTATATCTAATCACACTCCTATGGTGGTCAAGGTGCTTAACTCAATTCCTTGGAGGAAGCCGTTCAAGTTTTATGACTTCTGGATGAAGCATCCGGAGTTCAATGCTATTGTTTCTCAAGTTTAGGAGGCCCCTGTGGAAGGAGTTCTTATAGACTTGTATGTAAGTTGAATGCTCTCAAACAACGACTTAAGACTATGAATAGAGTTTCCTTCTCTAACATCTCAGTCAGAACATTGTTGGCGAGGACGGCCTTAGAGACCACGCAGGCGGAGTTGCTACAGGAGACTACTTTTGCTCATCTGGCTGAGCTGGAAAAGGAACATCGATGTGTCTTTGCTAGCTAAGGTCCATGGAGGAGTCTTTCTTTAGGCAGAAGTTGAGAGTTAGGTGGCTCAAGAGGGAGACCGCAATACTAAGTTCTTCCGTCAGTATGTCAAAAAGAGACAGTTGAGGAATAGAGTCTTTTCTATCTAGGATTTAGAGGGGAACCTTATCTCTGATCCGCAGCGGGTCCAGCAATGCTTTCTTCAGTACTTCCAAGACCTCCTAGTGCCACAAACTTAGCTAGATAGACCTTCGGTGGAGGAGATCCACGAAGTAATCCAGCATCCTCTCTTAGTTGATCAGGTTAGTTTCCTAGCTCGTCCGATTACGGAGTTGGAGATCTGGGATACTTTATTCTCTCTAGCTAGGGGTAAGGCACCGGGACTAGATGGCTTCACGGTTGAGTTCTTTAAAGAAAATTGGGAGATGGTAGGGCACCTGGTTACTGTAGCAATGTTAGACTTCTTCTCCACCAGGAGGCTTTTAAGGGAGATCAATAACAACATTTTGGTGTTGGTGCCGAAAGTGCTAAATGTGTCTTCCGTTGAGGATTATAGGCCCATTGCCTGTTAAAACACTCTCTACAAGTGTATTACCAAAGTGTTGGCCAACCGGGTAGTAGCAGTCTTGAAGGACGTCATTAGCCCTTTTTAGAATGCATTTGTGAAGGGCAGGAGGATTAGAGATAATATATTGCTAGTCTAGGAGCTCTTTTACGGCTTCCATCTTCAATCATACTTGCCTAAGTGTGCAATCAAGGTGGACTTTAGAAAAGCTTATGACACGGTTGATTAGGGGTTCCTTAAGATAGCCCTCTTGACTTTTGGTTTCCCGAGTTTATAACTCGGCTGATTATGACGTGTGTTAGCACTCATAAGTTCTCAAATGCTTTGAATGGGGAGATTCATGGATTCTTTGTGAGTGGTCGTGGACTTCATCAAGGTGATCCTATTTCTCCCTATTTATTTACCTTAGTGATGGAAGTCCTATCAGGGATCTTATATAGATGCTCTTTGAAGTTGGATTTTAAGTTCTTCTAGAGATGCAAGCCCACAAGCTTTTGCATTTTTTCTTTATGGATGATGTCTTCTTGTTTTCGGCGGTGGATTTGCCCACTATAGCTATTTTTAAAGAAACCTTTTCTACTTGGAGTGGCTTGTTCCCAAATCCAAATAAGAGTGAAATCTTCCTTACTGGAGGCACGTCGTCCTCAAGAAACCAGATTATCTTTGAGTTGGGTTTTCACAAAGGTAACTTGCCGGCTCGCTATTTGGGCGTTCCTATCATTACATCGAGGCTCACTAAGGCTGACTGTTGCACTCTTGTCAACCACATCATGGCGAGGGTTCAGTCTTGGACTCATCGCTTCCTTTCTCTAGCTGGGTGGTTGCAACTCATCAAGTCAGTTCTTCAAGCTATCCAAGTCTATTGGACGAGTATTTTTGTTTTACTTGTAGCTGTTCTAGATCAGATTGAGAAAATTCTCAGACAATTCCTTTGGAAAGGCCCGGAGCTAGGTAGATGGGGTGTTAAGGTTGCTTGGGAGGATGTATGCCTTCCAAAGAAGGAAGAGGGACTTGGTATCAAGAGGCTTAAAGATTGCAATAAGGCTGCCATGTTGAAACATATATGGCTCTTATTCTCAGATAAAGAAGCTCTGTGGTGCAAGTGGGTTCATTTCACGTTTTTAAAGGACAAGAACTTTTGGGTCCCTAAGAAGCCAACCTGTTGTTCTTGGGCCTGGAAGAAGCTTATAACTCTCAGAAGTGTATCAAAATGCCTTCTTTTGGAGGATTGGGGATGGCCGCTCGGTCTCTCTTTGGTTCGACAATTGGCACCCTAGGGGACCACTGGATTTAATGTTCTTAAACTTGCTTATCTACAACTCAGGCTTATCTAGACAGGCCTTAGTTGCAAATCTTTTCTCTGATGCTATATGGGCTCTTAAAGTAGTTCTTGAGTCGTGGGATTATCCTCTTCCAACCCCTACTTAAGTAGTGGATTGATGTTGCTGGCGGGAGAACCCACCGGACCGATTCACGGTAGCAAATGCTTGGGAAACCATCAGGAGCAAGCGGAACATTGTTTTTTGGCATGATTTCATCTGGGATAATACAATCACGCCAAGGTATCAGCTTAACCTTTGGCTTATGGCCAAGCGCAAATTGCCCACACAATCTCTGTTATTTGCTCATGGTAGAATAGAGAGGGGATCTTACGCGTTCTGCAATGGATTGCTTGATTCCATAAATCATTTATTTTTTTATTGCTTTGTCACGGCCGGTGTTGCTTTCTTTTGGGTGGCGAGATGCAATTTTCCTTGGCGGAATAGGTCTTGAGGAGAGAATCTTCGGTGGGCCACATCTTTCTTAAAGGGTAAGGACTTCTCTAAATGCATTGCTCGCTTTTCCCTTGGGGCTTTTTGTCACATTATTTGGAAAAATAGGAATAACATCCTATTCAGAGAACAACCCCTTACCATCCCAGCTATGGAGAACCATCTTCTTAAGGTGGTTAGGGATAGAGCTAGCACCTTCAGAAATGTTGAGGATAGCTTCAAAAACAGAAGGTTGCAAAGGAGTTGGGGCATCGATCCCATTATCTTCTCGGGAGACCCGTAATTGACACTACTTTGCTGTTTTTGGTGCCGTGATTTTCTGTACTTTTGACCTTTCCTCTTTATATTATTACCTTTTGCCAAAAAAAAAAAAAAAAAAACTTTAGCCCAACTAAGAACATGAGGAGCTAGGAAGATGCAAGATCTTGTAAAGAGATAGGACCTCAAATTGGCTAGGAACCATACTAATGATGGATTTGCTGTCACCAACCCCTTGTTATAGTTTGTCCCAAGATGCAAAATCATGTAAAGAGATTGGACCTCAAATCTGCTAGGAACCACACTTACAATGGATATATAAAATCGCAAAAATTTGCTCAATTATGCTTGATCTATATTCCACCATTCACAATTGTCATAGTTGTCTTTTTTTTTGGTGAAAGTAAGAATTAATATAATTGGGAAGGTCAAAATGTACAACCAAATAGCTCCAAAAACTTACACTCAAATGAACATGCTCAATCTGAGTGGAAGGGAGTCGAGAAGAAAAAGCCAAAAGGTACCAAACCAAATGGAGAATCGATAGCCAAGTGGCAAAAATGCTAGATAATTTGACCTAGCTACCAACAAGACACCTAGCCGAACGGTCTAGAATCAGGGGAAGAGAAGATCATAGGATTCAACTCCCATGAGCGTTGCATCCGCTTGTTTCTAGCGGAGTCCTCCACATTCCTGTAGGTAATAGCCTTATCCTTCACGACCTTGATGAGATGATTCTTCATGGCCGGAACAGAAAGTGGCTCTCCCCTAAACATAATATTATTCTTATTTTTCCATATGATGTGGCAGAGTGCACCAAAGGAATAATAGGCCAGACATTTATAAAACTCCCTTCCCAACAGGACAATATTAGCCCAGCTGAGGGTCTCCTCCCAAGATCTATTGGTCTAGGGGAGATTGCATTCGGTAGCCCAAAAAAAAGCAATACTCGAGGTAAATCGACAACCAAAAAAGAGATGCTTGATAGAATCAGGCACCTCATTGCAAAAGGGGCAAGTTGTAGCATCATTTCTGCCATGAGACATAAGCAAAGCTTGAGTAGGCAGCCTCCACTTGGTAATCATCCACAAGTTCAATTGGTGTCGAGGTAGAATGGCATTGCTCCAGATGAGTCGATGCCAGTGGACTCTCTCCTTCTTCTATTGTATGATCTCCCAAGCTGAAGCCACCGAAAACATGCCTGACGACTCCTCCCTCCAACTAAACCGATCCTGCATATCAATCAAGGAAGGAAGAGGCGAACCCCAAGACTCAATCTCTGATCTGATAGTCCCTCCATTCTCAGAGAAGAGGTCAACCACCAAAGCCTGCCTAAAGAGGCCTGAGCTATATATATGAAGGAATCCATGAAAAATAAATTCAATGAACCCCTTGGATGCCAATTATCGAACCAGAGTGACGCTGTTAAGCCATCTCCTATTCTCCAGTGGAAGCGGAGACGGCATTTAGTCTTGAGTTGTAGAAGTTTCTTCCAAGCTCAAGAGCAATAGGTCGGCTGCTTCCCAACCCAAAAGTTCCTATTTTTTAAGAAGGTCAAATGGACCCACTTACACCATAACAATTCATTGTCTGAAAATAAGTACTAGATATGCCTGAG
The DNA here is from genome assembly GCF_016545825.1 of Eucalyptus grandis. Classification (NCBI taxonomy): domain Eukaryota; kingdom Viridiplantae; phylum Streptophyta; class Magnoliopsida; order Myrtales; family Myrtaceae; genus Eucalyptus; species Eucalyptus grandis. The sequence goes on from NC_052619.1 coordinate 43,711,833, forward strand.
CATGGCTGCCTTATTGCACTCTTGCAATCTCTGGATACCAAGCCCCCCTTCCACTTTAGGAAGGCAAACATCCTCCCAAGAAACTTTGGCACCTCCTCTGCCCAAAGTGGGTCATTTCCAAAGGAATTGTCTAAGGATACGTTCAACTTGGTCGAGAACTGCAGCAAGGATAATAAAAATACTTGCCCAAAAGGCTTGAATGGCATGGAGAACTGACTTGATCAGCTGAAGACGGCCAGCTAAAGAGAGGAAGCAATGAGTCCAAGACTACACCCGGGAAGTGGTGCACCTAATAAGATCCGCACAGTCCGCTTTCCCAAGCCTCTTCGTGATGATTGGAACATCAAGATACCACATAGGGAGGGTACCCTCACCAGACACAAGCTCCAGAAGGATTTGATTCCTTAAGGACGACATGCCTCCCGAAAGGAACACCTCACTTTTCCTTGAATTCGGAAGAAGACCACTCTAAGAGGAAAACAGCTTGGAGACTCTCGTTCAAAAGCTTCACAGATGGTAGGTGACCCTTGCAAAAAAGGAACACATCATCTGCAATGAACAAGTGCGAAAGGTAGGTAGGTCTGCATCTCCAGAAGTATATGAAGTTCAGCTAATGTGAGCTCCTCCCAAAAATCCCATAGAGCACCTCCATAACCAACGTGAATGAGTAGGGAGAGATGGCATCTCCCTACCGTAAGCCACGCCCACTAGGGAAAAACCCATGTAGCTCCCCATTCAATGCAATGAAGAATCGAGAAGTCTGCACACTGGTCATGATAAGGTGAACCAGCCAATCAAGGAACCTAAAGGCATGTAACATGTTCTTAAGGAACCGCTAGTCCACAGTGTCATACGCCTTCCTAAAGTCGACTTTAATAGCACACTTTGAAGTATAGGGTTCGACATGGAAGCCAGAAAAAAGTTCCTCCGCCAAAATAATGTTGTCCCTGATTCTATGCCCCTTGACGAAAGCGCTTTGAGTCGGGCTGACAAGATCCCTAAGCACGACGGCAACTCTATTAGCCATCACTTTGGTGATAATCTTGTACACCATGTTGCAACAAGCAATCGGCCTGAAGTTGTCAACTGTAGTTGCATTTGGGACCTTAGGAACCAACACCAAGATGGTATTGTTCACTTCTTTAAAGAGCCTCCACAATTGTTATAGTTGTCCTACTATATATAAACGCAAACATTTGCTCTACAAAGTAAGAAACCGACAATAAACAGGAACAGCTCCACACATCTTGTGCAGAAAGCGTGATTCCTATGCGAGGTCCTGAGCACTGTTTATCCTTAATGTGAACATCAGCTACCTTATGCATAGCTCAAACATCATATGGCCTGCCAAAAGAAACAATAACATACCATCTCAATCAAAGAGTAGGCAAAAAAAAAAAAAAAAGGTGATGAAAACCTCCTAACCATCATCCACATCATCCGAATTCCCATATTCATGATTCTTGCCTTTATAGTTTGAAGGTTTATCAATGACAGCTCCCTGAAGAGAAATTGATACTGCTTGACAAGTTTTTGAGGGTAATTGAGGAAACCTGTGGCCAAGTAATTCCTGATGTCAATAAACAAGAAACAGAAAATCATTTTCGAGCAAAATTAGATGGGACCTTAGGAACCAACACCAAGAATGGTGGATAATCTGATTGTTCACTATCCCATATTGCAAGTGTAACTTTAAAGAGCCTCCACAATTTTTTTTTTTTTAAAAGTTATAGTTGTGGAAGCCTCACTCTCTCCCCTATATATAAACACAAACATTTTTTATAAACAAGCTCTATCTTCAAGATGGGACTTCTTTTGGGTCGGTACAAAAAGTAACTCAACCATGTCCAAAAACCTCAAAAAGAACCCTCGACCCTCTACATCTCATGTGCACAACCCCATCATAAGTGTCGGCTAACTATCCAAAAAAAGAACAGCTCCACACATCTTGTGCACACGTATGTATGTCGGTCCGAGCACAGAAAAATGTTGGTCCCCAAAGGGGTGCGTGATTGCATTGCTGCCATCACAAATTATAACACATACATGTGTATCATCATCATGTGATACATGTCATCATCATTATGACATCACCACATCACACATGCATATCATCATGCCATATCATATATCATCATCATGCATATCATCATGCCATATCATATATCATCATCATGCATATCATCATGCCATATCATAAATCATCATCATCATCATTGTCATGCATATCATTATGCATATCATCATGCCATATCATATCCATCATCATCATTGTCATGCATATCATCATGAATCATCATGCCATATCATATCATCATCATCATCGTCTTATCATCATGCCATATCTTATATCATCATCATCATCATCGCATAGCATATCATCATGCCATAGTTTAAACATCATTTCTCAAATCATCAATTTTATCATCCCCTCTGCCTTCAGCCATTCCAGGCCACCAGCATCCGGCCCCCACATTCCGGGCATCTCGCATCCCCCACATCACGAGGCATTTCCCTCGGGCGGGGGCTTCCGGCATCACTCCATGGACGGGCATCTCCTAGCATCGCGAGGCATTCATCCTCCGACGGGCTTCCGACACCCCACATGCATCTCTATACATTCTCTATACATTCCGGCATCATCCTCCACCACAACCACCTCCTCATTTACCATTATCCATGTTTACCAATTTCAGTCTTAATTTAGCATGGCATATGACGTGACATCAAACAAGTCATACTTGGCATGGAATTCATACATGTATGTCAATTCAACTTCATGCATACATCAAGACCTCATCATACATGCTACATGGTATAATTATTTATGAAATAAATTTAATGGAATTTATGGCCAATAAAATAATCCATTTTTCATGCCCTTTTTCATTTATTTAAATTTCAGCTTTCGTCATTTTCAAAAAATATTAAATTTAATATCTATAAATTCCAAAAATTATAAAAATTAAAGCAATTATCAAACAAGCCAATAGGATGATAATTACATGCAAAATACATGGCCAAATAGAATTTTACACAATCTCATAATTTTCACAAAACATCATATGATTTTCGGATGAAACCAGAATGCACGGTTTCCGAAGAAATTCGATTAAAATATCCATACGGCCTCAAAAAATTACGAAATTTTACCGACTAATATCCAAGACATTTTCGTACAACTTTCATGAAGACTTCCAAGCCAGATTATTTTTAAATTATTTTATACAGTCTCACGAAGCTTCTGAATCCATTACCGCATCGTCCAGTGCAAGCTTCTCCGAAATATTGAGTTTTAACCTACCTATTCTCTTTCGTTTCCTCTGAAATTTGGATATGTTATACAGAAAGATGTCCTCTACAAGTTTCATAAGAGATATAATTCAAATAACCAGATTATGGTCGTCATTTAGGTCCATGAAGTCTCGGGTCTCCCAAAATACATCTCCAGAATTACCGTCTTCAAGATTTAGTCGATTTACTAGGCTATACTTGTTCATTTCACTTCAAATTTGATTATGTTATATTTTAAGATGTCCTCTACAAATTTCATGAATAAATCAAAGAGATATTCTTAACACAAACCAACATGCAACCACACATCCAACAAAAGGTCAGTAAAATCTTTCCAGATCTGAGGTCTCCGTAGGATGAGACTTTAACCCCTCAAATATCCATAATTTCCACGAAATTTTAGTATGTTATAGTTCAAGATGTTAGCTATAACTTTCATCAAGAAATAGAAGCCAAAATCGGACTCTAAACATGCATTCAAGCTCACACAACATCCTGACTCACAGTGTTCGAGCGAAAACAGCCAAACCATTCAAACACAAACCATCCATACTTCGGTTTTTCTCACCTAAACACCCAAAAATTCAACATGCAAGTAACATACACACATGCAAGAGCAGCTAGAGGACTCCCACTTGCCTCTAGACCGGTCGGTCGACGGCGTAAGGCGGCGAGCATGGCGGCACACGGCTGACGGACGGCGGTTCCTCCTCCTCTCTCTCTCTCTCTCTCGGCCACTCTCCCTCTCTCTCGAAACCTCTCTCTCTCTCACTCTCTCTCTCGGCCGAATGGGGGAAAACTGGCCACCCCTCTCTCTCTCTTCCCTTTTATCCCCCTTAATTCCCATCATTAGCAATCATTACATGCCTTTAAACTAGCCAATGCATGGCATTCTCCTTTGTGCCACTTGTCCTATTGCATGCATAATGGGCCTTGAATTTGGGCTTGGGCTTGGGCCTCCTTTGTGGCCGGTCGACCACTCGCTCTTGGGCCTCCATTGGGCCGGCCAACTTGACCCATTAAAAGCTTAGGCCAATGGGCCTAAGGCCCAATCCAAAAAAAAAAATTGACTTTTCCCTCTTTTTTTTTTTTTTTTGAATTTCTTCTATAATTATTTTTAAATTTTTAATATTCAATATGGCCAAAGTCTTGTGACATTTTGTTTATTGAAATTTAATTTATAAAGTGCATGGCCAAGCATAGATTATTATCATAATCTATCAAATTTAAATTCTCACAAACATATACGCACATCATCTATTCTAAAAAAAAAAGACTAATGGCTAAAGCATAAACCTTAGGAAATTTTATCACCTAATTAAAGATTTTAACACACCTTATGGCTTGACATTAAATTTTGGGATGCCACATATAGTCCATAAAGTCAAACAACCAACAATGCGTGCCACCTAATGACCAAGAAAGCTACAACTACAGTTGGAAGCACAATTCAGAAGCACCCATAGCTTTGGACACACAAGTCAGTTGTAATTTATCGAATGAATTTTGCACACAAAGATGAGAAAGACAACATGATTTGCAGCAAGAAGACTCCAACCTACATGGGGAGAACACTACACATTTCGTGCATCTGCTTTAATCCTTTAAAATAAAGATAGAACCAAATCTATGCAGGGTTTCTCATCGCAAGTTTAGACATGGATAATCTGATCTGCCACAATATTAGTGAATAACTACAATCAATATCCCAGATTGCAAGTGTAAGGTAGAACCATTTAATAGAGATCAGGAACATAGTCAGATCCGGTCTCTAGTCCACAAAGTCAAACTCCCAACACTGTGTGCCACTTGATGACCAAGAAAGCAACAACTACAGTTGGAAGCACAATTCAAACGCACCCAAAGCATTGGACACGCACAATTCAATTTTACTTTATCCCATGAATTTTGCAGACAGAGATGAGAAACACATTATGATTTGCAGCAAGAAGACTCCAACCTACAAGAGGAGAACACTGCACATTCCACGCATCTCCTTTAATCTTTAAAAATAAAGATAGAACCAGATCTCTATCCATGGTTCTCAAGCAGCTATAGACAATCCCTATTAGAAGGATCCAAAGGTCAGCTCATGGCTCCTATCCACAAAGAAGATGATTCAGCAACTCAACTAAACGTGATTGCAATGGATTGGAAACCCCTGTTTTCACTCACTTGACAAACTTGAATTCTTTGATCACCGAATCCTATACCATCTTCACGCGACACACTTAGCTGAAGAGATTGCTTCAAACTGGAGCAAGCACCTGTCAAATGCTGAATAAGTCCATACATTTCATCCAAGCAATTTTATTAACTAAAATGATCAGAGGAAACTTGAACCGTATAATGTTGATGGACCTCAAGACATTTAGAGAAATTCAGTCAGGACCTGAATCAATTCTGTTCTCGCAATATACCACCCAGATATTCCAAAATCCGTGCCTTCAAAGGCAATATAACAGATGAACTGAAACAGTTCGACAATTCCAATTAGAAGAAAAATGACCACAAACCACCCTGGTATATCCGAAGAGAAAAAGATGCATTTAGAGCCATAAGTTAAATTATCTGGCAGAAATATCATCTACAACAAAAGGATTGTCCAAATATTGAAATATCATAAGAAATCAGAAGGAATAGTAGAAACTTCCTGCTTGACTTTTCCGCTTGAGCAAGTATGATGTTCGTCATCAATAAAATAAAATAGAAATAACGGAGATATTTGGTCTGTAAGAATTATTGTGGCCCATATTATGTGATTTATTATATGGTTTAAAAATTGTTGAATTGCTATAAATAATTATTGGTTACGAGAAGGTACGACTCTAATAAAAATGGAAGGGTATATTACTTTGATGGAAGGCACATTTTCAATGAATGTATAAATAGAGTCCGGTCCTCTCTCCACCCACATACGAACAACAATAACATAAAGGAATTTGGTATTCTCTCCTCCATCAATTGAATACAGTAAGGTTTAGTGGGTTAAGGGAGAGAAATCGGATTTCTTCTTTTGGTTCGAGATCATTGGGTTTTCTACTACGATCATCATCAAGCGTAGCGCTATGGATAAAGGTATGTCTTCATCTATTTGTAAAAATCATGAAGATCAAACGATCACTGATTTGTTATGAATTTCCGTATTAAAGAATTATATGAATTATCTATCAGTTGGTACTAGAGTATTTGGTTTATGATCTCATGATTTTTTTGTTTAAAGAAATATTATAGTTTATGTTTGATGATTCGTTGAACGATCCTGTTCGTATTATTTATTGTTGTTAAAATGTTTTCGGATGATTATGGATAAAGAAAATCCGAATGATGGAACGTTCTTCATGGACGAAAATGGTGAAGAAAAGTTACTATGCGCGAGTGGCAAAGGACGAAAATGAAAAAAATCGGAATTTTGAGGGCAAGTAAGAAACTCGCCGATTCCGGGTAAAATCCGGCAACCCACCGCTTGATTTCGGACCCACACCGTCGCACTGCCATGAGGAACATTAGCCATGAGTTTTTCTGGTATATTGGTGTTCGCCGGAGGTTAATCGAGCAGTGGAAGCCACGGTGGTGGAGTTTTTGTGTTCTGAAAATTTTGGTTTGATTTGGGGACAATTTTTGGTCATTTTCTCCGAAACTTGGACCCATGTGGTCATGCCGGCATGCTCTTCAAAACCCATTATTTATTTGTGTCTGGAATGGGCTGCTAGAGAAGAAATGGGCGGCGAAACCGCGGCGGAATGGCGAAAAACCGGCGAAAAATCGCGTGGAACCCACGCGCCATGCGCCGTCACGCGTGCGGTGCTTCCCGCGCGGTTGCAGGCGCGTGCCGAGCACGCGCCTGACGTACCGCGGTGTGGTTTTTAATTTTATTTTATTTTATTTTATTCTATTTTATTTTTCTGCCCCTGTTTAATTTATAACTATGATTTTGCCATTACTGTTTATTTACCATTTTTCCCCTGGATTATAAATTGATGATTTTGCCCTTATGCTTTGATTGCATTTTATCATTGTGTGCAATTTGGTAAATATTTATATTTTACAATATTAAAAATTCATATTATGAATGGTTTGTTAGTCACCAAAGTGGCCAAACCTTGAAGTATTTTGAATTTTTGATATTGTAAATTATTTTATTCAATTACCCATGATTAATTGATGCTATATATGAAATTGATATGTTTTATATTATTATTGGAGTTATGGGTATATTTTTTTGGTAAAGGGAAGTTATGGGTATATTGAAGTTCATTTATTATAAAAACTTAGGATTTTACCCAAAGGTTAATTATTTTCTTATAATTCATGAACATGATGGTTGATAATTAATATGACTTGTTAAATTTGTTTGTATATCCAAAGATAACAAATAAATTTTAATAAGATATATTTAAAATTATCAAATAAAAGTTATTAGCATCATTATGGTATATATATATATATATTTGTATATCATAGGATCACCCAAAGGAGAACTATGATGTACATGTGTCATTTAGTTTGAATTTGATTAGGTGATATTCTCAAAGCATTAATGTATGAGTATTTTCTTGCACATTTGCAGTACCTGTACCTATTTCACTCCATCCGCACGCCTCATCTGTTCCCTTATTCAATGGGATAAATTTTCCTGATTGGAGTGAACAAGTCCAGTTTCACTTAGGTGTCTTGGATCTTGATTTAGCGCTTCAAGCTGAGAAACCAGCTGTTATTACTGATGAAAGTAGCAATGATGAAAAGTATTTCCATAAAGCTTGGGAAAGATCGAACAGACTGAGCTTAATGTTCATGCAAATGACAATTGCAAACAACTTAAAGACTTCTCTTCCCAAGACTAACAATGCTAAGGAATTTATGAAATTTGTGGAAGAGCGTTCTCAAACTGCTGATAAGTCACTTGGTGGTACATTGATGAGCACATTGACCACCATGAAATATGATGGTTCGCGTACCATGCATGAGCATATACTTGAGATGACAAATTTAGCAGCAAAGTTAAGGACTTTGGGAATGAATGTGAATGAGTACTTTTTAGTACAATTTATACTTAATTCCTTGCCTCATGAGCAATATAGGACATTTCAAATGAATTACAACACTATAAAGGATAAGTGGAATGTAAACGAATTGGCGAGTATGCTAGTTCAAGAGGAATCAAGGATAAAGAATCAAAAGGCTCATTATGTTCATCTCTCAAGTCATCAAGAAGTTCGAAAGAATTTTAAGAGGAAAGGTGGAAGGAGCAAGAAGAAAGGACTACACGTCCCGAATGACTCTTCAAAGGCTTCTCAAATCCACAAGAAGGAACACAATCTTATTAAGTGTCATTTTTGCAACAAAATTGGACACTTGAAGAAAGATTGTCTGAAATGTAAGGCTTGATTCGAAAAGAAAGGTAAGCCTTATGCTTTGGTATGTTTTGAATCAAAGTTTACTAAAGTTCCTTATAATACTTGGTGGATTGATTCTGGCGCCACCATTCATGTGTCAAATACGATTCAAGGATTTCTTACGATCTAAACTATAAAGCCAAATGAAAGTTATGTGATTACGGGGAATAAAAACAAAGCTCTAATTGAAGGCATTGGCACTTATCGTTTGATCTTAGATACTGGGCATTATTTGGATTTGTTTCAAACCCTTTATGTACCTACATTTTTCTCGCAATTTAGTTTCTTTGCCAAGACTTGATGTGGCGGGATTTTATTGTAAGTTTGGATCTGAATCTTTCAGTCCATTTAAGAGTGATACTCTTATTGGAACTGGAACTTTATGTGATGGTCTTTACAAATTTAGACTTGATAATACTTTTGTTGAGACATTAATGACCTTGCATCATAATGTTGGCACTAAACGAAGTTTGGTGAATGAAAATTTTGCTTACTTGTGGCATAAACGTTTGGGTCATATATCCAAAGAAAGAATTCAAAGATTAGTGAAAAATAAAATTCTTCCAAATTTGGATTTTACTGACCTTGGAGTGTGTATTGATTGTATTAAAGGTAAACAAACAAAACACACTAAGAAATGTGTCACAAGAAGCAAAGAGTTTCTTTAAATTATACATACTGACATATGTTGTCCTTTTGATGTTCCATTTTTTTGGTAAGAAAGCTATTTCATAACCTTTATTGATGATTTTTCACGTTATGGTTACATATATCTATTGCATGATAAGTCTCAATCAGTGAATGCACTTGAAGTGTATATTAAAGAGGTTGAGAGGTAATTAGATAGAAAGGTGAAAATCAATAAGATCGGATAGAGGCGGTGAATATTATGGAAAGTATGATGAATCGGGACAATGTCCAGGTCCATTTGCTAAATTCCTTGAAAGACATGGCATTTGTGCTCAATACACAATGCCGGTACACCACAACAAAATGGTGTAGCGAAAGGCGTAACCGTACTTTAATGGAAATGGTTAAGAGTATGATGAGTCATTCATCTTTACCCTTATCTTTGTGGATGTATGCTTTAAAGACTTCTATGTACTTATTAAATAGGGTTCCTAGTAAGGTAGTTCCAAAGACTCCCTTTGAATTGTGGACGGGAAGGAAACCTAGTTTACGACACCTACATGTTTGGGGTTGTCAAGCAGAAGTAAGAATTTATAATCCACATGAAAGGAAATTGGATTCAACAACGACCAGTGGTTATTTCATTGGTTATGCAGAGAAATCCAAAGGGTATAAATTTTATTGTCCTAATCATAGTACAAGAATTGTTGAATCTGGAAATGCTAGGTTCATTGAGAATAGTGACATCAGTGGGAGTGAAAGAATGCATGATACTTGCATTCAAGAAGTAAGCGTAGAAGTTCCTATGCCTAAAGCTTCTAAAGTTGTTGTTCCTGATATTGTAGTACAATCTAACAATAATCAAGAACAACAAATTAATGAACAAACACCGATAATGGAGATGTTAATAATGAACCTCCAATAGGCGAGTCACAAGAAATAGCATTAAAGAGATCTCAAAGAGAAAAGAGGTCGGCTATTTCTGATGACTATATGGTTTATCTACAAGAGTCAGAAATTGACTTAGGAATTGGAAATGATCCAGATTCATTTTCCCAAGCCATGGAATGTGAAGATTCTAATGAATGGTTTAATGCCATGGAAGAAGAGTTAAAATCCATGCATCAAAATCAAGTTTGGGATATAGTTGAATTGCCTAAAGGATGTAAGAAGGTCGGGTGTAAATGGATCTTTAAGACCAAGCGCAACTCAAAAGGTAATATTGAACGACATAAAACCAGACTTGTTGCAAAGGGTTTTACTCAGAAAGAAGGCATTGACTATAAAGAGACATTTTCACGAGTCTCTAAGAAAGACTCGCTTAGAATCATTATGGCTTTGGTTGTAACACCCCAAACCCTTCGCAGGTCGTTACTAGTGCCGATGTTACATCTTATTACCGTTTTTGTCTCGTACTTAAAACAAGCGTCGCCAAATCACAGGAATTTTTTTTTTTAAAGCGGTCCCAACGCGACTCATAGCGGAAGCAAATCAAACATCGCCATCTATCCCCCTACCAATCCATGATACAAATACACACCAGCTAAACATCAGGATTTTATAAACGACTTCGACGCTTTGCTTACATACATATATATATAGCCAGATGGGGTTTCCTTCGGGTCGGTACAAAAACAAGAAAGGTTAGGACTCTGACATGTCCTACCTAAAATCTCAAAAAGAAACCTCGACCCCTAACATCATACGTGCACAAAACCCTCCCATCAAAAGCGTCGACTATCTACATCAAAAAGAGATCCAGCTCCTACTCATCGCGCGCAGGTCTCACACCCAACCCGGTGCATCAGGTGGTGGCGGCGGCATCATCCCTCGCATAGCTCCATCCCGTTGAACGTGCACAGAAATGAACTCTTGTATGACAGGGCCCTCAGCCAGGCCGATATCATACATCACTAGACATTGCACTCGGATAAAAGTCAGTCCGGGAACAGAGGGACAATCTATCTCCGTACACTCAACCTCTACATCGGACGGTAGACCATAGAATACACCATGCGTGACGGCAGGAAGCGGCATATTGGCTAATCTGAAATGTTATCCCCAAAAGGGATGAGTACAACCACTCAGCATATAGGGAAATCCAATAACAACTCAATGCATCATACAAATCACACATGCATAGCAGGCATAACTTACCTTGCAGCCATGCGCATACTATCATGCATCACCGTGCCTTATCATCATGCATATTATATCATCTTATGTCATCACCGTAATCATCATGGCATCATTATATCATACATGTCACCCTTATCATGACATCGTCACACCACACATCATCATCGTCATCATGCATATCATCATGCATATCATGCCATGGGTGATCATCATATCACATCACATATCATCATCATCATCATGCATATCATCATGCATATCATGCTATGGGTGATCATCATATCACATCACATATCATCATCATCATCATCATCATCATGCATATCATGTATATATCATCATGCATATCATGCATATATCATCATGCATATCATATCATGGGTGATCATCATATCACATCACTTCTCATCATCATCATGCATCATCATGCATATATTATCATAGGTGATCATCATATCACATCACATCTCATCATCATCATCATCATCATGCATATCATCATGCATATCATATCATGGTTTAATTTTCATCTTTATCTTTCAATTTTGATCACCACATCACCCATTCATCAATCTCATCATCAACCCTTCGGGCAGAAACCTCCGACAGGGCTCCCGGCAAACTCAGCCATCCATGGCCACCGGGCTTCCGGCCCCCCACATTCCAGGCATCTCGCATCTCAACTAGCATCACGAGGCATTCCCTTCGGGCAGAAACCTCCGACGGGGCTTCCGGCCTTTACCCTTCTAGCCAGGCATCCCGCACCCCAATCCTGGTGTCGCGAGGCAATCCTTTTGGGCAAAGACCTCCGACAAGGCTTCCGGCCCCCCACATTCCGGGCATCCTGAATCTCCTAGGGAATTCCGGCAATGCATCTCTGTACATTCCGGCCACATCCTCCACCACATCCTCTTACTCACATATCACTTTCCGCATCATCCATTTATTCTCATTATTACATGGCATATGATTCACACGTGCATCACAATTCATGATCATACATATACCAATGTCATATAACAATGCATAATAAATTCAATAGAATTCATGGCCAATAAAATAATCCACCTTTATTTTATTATTATTTATTATTTATTTATTTATTTATTTTCATAAATAAATATTACATTTAATATTTATGATTTTCTCAAAATAATAATATTCAAACAATCACTAAAAAAATCAATAGGATCACAATTTCATACAAAATTCATGGCCAAATTGAATTTCACATAATTTCACGATTTTCACAAAATAGCACATGATATTCAGATAATGACCAGAATTGCACAGTTTCCAAATAAATTCGATTAAAATACTCATATGGCCTCCAAAAATTACGAAAATTTACAGGGTGATAGAAAAAACATTTTCGTGCACTGTTCATGCAGAACTATAATCCAAATTATTTTTATATTAATTTATACAACCCCACGAAACCTCTGGAACCACTACCGCATCGTCCAGAACACACATCTCTGAAATTTTTATATTTCACCCATCTATTCTCTTTCGTTTCCTCTGAAATTTGAGTATATTATGTAACAAGGTGTCCTTTACAAGTTTCATGAAGAGATATAGGTCAAATAACCAAATTATGGTCACCATTTAAGTCCATGAAGTCTCGGGTGTCTCGGAACACACCACCAGAATGAATCATCTCCAAGATCTAGCCGATTCACTAGGCTATAATCGTTCATTTCTCTTCAAATTTTATTATGTTGTATTTTAAGATGTTACCTAAAACTTTCATGAAGACAACGAAGTTAGATCTCCAACATAAATCAACATGCAATCAAGAAATCAACAAGAGGTCAGTGAAGATTTCGCAGATCTAGGGTCTCCGTATGATAGAACTTTTGACCCCTCAAATCTCCATCATTTTCTACGAAATTTCAGTATGTCATACTAAAAGATGGTACCTTCAACTTTCATGAAGACACCGAAGCCAAAATCATACTCCAAACACACATGCAAGCTCGAACAAGCTACTGACTTCCACAAACCGAACAAGAACAGTCACACGGCTTGAAGATAACCAACTCTTACCTCGGTTTTTCGCACAAATCACACCTAAAATCGAACATGCAACCACCAAAACAAGCATGCAAGAGAAGTTACGGACTCCACTTGCCTCTAAGATGGACAAACGACGACGAACAGCGGCGGGACACGGCGATTGGACGGCGAACGAACGGCGAGACACGGCGGCACCTCCCTCGGCTCCGCCTCCTCCTCTCTCTCGCACACCTCTCTCTCTCGCACGGTATCTCTCTCTCTCTCTCATGATTTCCCTCTCTCGGCCAAATGAGCAAAGAACCGGCCACTCTCCCTTCTCTCTCTCTTTTTATATCCCCATCTTCTCATGATTAGCAATCATGAGATTGCCTACAAACCCACCAATGCATGCTCTTGCCATTTGCCACTTGTCACATTGGGTTTTCTTTTTAAATTTGGTTTGGGCTTGGGCTTAGGCCCATCCGGCCATTCCTCCTTGGGCTGGTCGACAGCCTTCTTGGGCTCTAATGGGCCGGCCAACTTGGCCCATTAGGGTTCCACTCTTGGGCTTAAGGCCCAATCAAATTTTAACCTCTTTTTTTTTTTTTTTGAAATTCTTTTTATAAATATTCTTGAATTCCAAATTTTCATCTTGGCCAAAGTCTTGGGATATTTTAATTATTGAAATTTAAATCATATGGCCAAGCATAGATTATTAATCTATTAAATTTAAATTTCCACAATCACAAGCACAAATCATCAAATTAAAGGACTAATGGCTAAAACATAAGCCATGAAAATTCTACCACCTAATTAAAGACTTTAACACACCTTAAGGCTTGGCTTTGAATTTCTGGGATGCCACATTGGTGGCTCATTATGACTTGGAGTTACACCAAATGGATGTAAAAACCGCATTTCTTAATGGGAATTTAGAGGAAGAGGTTTATATGGACCAACCCGAAGGCTTTTCAGTTAAAGAAAAGGAACACATGGTATGTAAATTAAAAAGTCAATATATAGACTTAAACAAGCTTCCCGACAATGGTATCTTAAGTTTAACGATACCATAACTTCATTTGGTTTAAGGAAAACACCGTTGATCGGTTTATATATATGAAGATTAGTGGGAGCAAGTTTATTTTTCTAGTTCTGTATGTTGATGATATTTTGTTTGCTGCTAATGATCTTAGTTTGTTACATGAAACCAAGAAGTTTCTCTCTAAATTTTTTGAAATGAAGGATATGAGAGAGGCAACATATGTGATAGGAATAGAAATATTCTGTGATAGATCACAAGGATTATTAGGATTGTCTCAGAAAGCCTACATTGAGAAAATTTTAGAGAGATTTAATATGAATAAATGTTCAGCAGGAATAGTTCCAATTCAGAAAGGTGATAAATTTAGCCTTATGCAATGTTCGAAAAGTGAATTGGAACGAGAATAAATGAATAATATTCCTTATGCATCTGTTGTGGGGAGCTTAATGTATGCTCAAACTTGCACCCGACCAGGACATCGGTTTCTTTGTCGGAATGCAAGGCGTATCAAAGTAATCCCGGAATGGATCATTGGAAAGCTACAAAGAAAGTTCTTAGATACTTGCAAGGAACGAAGAATCATATGCTCACTTATAAAAGATCTGATCATCTCGAGGTGATTGGATATTCAGATTCAGACTTAGCCAGATGTGCCGATACAAGAAAATCAACATTTGGTTACTTTTTTATTCTGGCTGAAGGGGCAATTTCATGGAAGAGTACGAAGCAGTCAGTTATTGCTGCATCCACTATGGAAGTTGAATTTGTGGCATGCTTTGAGGCCATAATTCATGGATTATGGCTGCAGAATTTTATTTCAGGGCTTGTGATTGTCGACAGTATTGCCAAGCCGCTAAAAATTTATTGTGATAACTCTGCAGCAGTTTTTTTCTTTAAGAACGACAAGTATTCTAAAGGTGCTAAGCATATGGAGATCAAATACTTGTCTGTCAAAGAAGAAGTTCAGAAACAAAGAGTGTCAATTGAGCACATTAGCATCAATCTTATGATAGCAGATCCCTTAACAAAAGGACTGCCGCCCAAAACATTTAATGAGCATGTTGAAAGAATGGGCATTATTGGACGTCTTTAATGTTTGTATTATGATTGTATTGAGTTTATGTATTTGATACTTTGAGCTCACTTACGTGTTTATGATATTTCATGTTTTCTATTTAGTATACATTATGGAAATAGATGAATGTTAAACAGGATAGTTTCTAAAGAAACATTATAGTTGGACTATTACTGTACTTCTCATTTATAGATCATGTTAAGTAAAGTGCTATAGTTGTAGTATATATAAGGGACTATGTCGATTAATGACATACAACCGCTATGACTTGCAATAGTTTTCTTTACTTAATTGTGATTATTATGTGATTGCCAGTTTAATGAAATTTTATAGCATAATTTTATTGTGCACATTACAGTCTTTATTAAACCATGAAAGGAACATCATATGGGCCAAGTGGGAGAATGTAAGAATTATTATGGCCCATATTATGTGATTTATTATATGGTTTAAAAATTGTTGAATTGCTATAAATAATTATTGGTTACGAGAATGTACGACTCTAATAAAAATTGAAGGGTATATTGCTTTGATGGAAGGCATCTTTTCAATGAACGTATAAATAGAGTCCAGTCCTCTCTCCACCCACATACGAACAACAATAACATAAAGGAATTTGGTATTCTCTCCTCCATCGATTGAATACAGTAAGGTTTAGTGGGTTAAGGGAGAGAAATCAGATTTCTTCTTTTGGTTCGACATCATTGGGTTTTCTACAACGATCATCATCAAGTGTAGTGCTATGGATAAATGTATGTCTTCATCTATTTGTGAAAATCATGAAGATCAAACGATCACTGATTTGTTATGAATTTTCGTATTAAAGAATTATATTAATTATCTAACATGGTCATCTGATCAAAATATGATATTAATGAAAAGTGTAAATGGGAAGGTTTTTTTTCCCAGTTGCAGCAAATGGAAACTTACAAAATAAAGAAAACTGAACTCCATGCTCACCAAGTTTTTTATCCCGAAAAAAAAAAAGTGGATTTTCAGACTCTCTATTACTTATTTAATAAATTAATAAATGACAAAATAAATATAAAAAATGTCAGATAGATGCTAAGATGGCACGAAGTGCTCTCAATAACTAAATATCCTAATGTACGCAGAGCGTATGATATCCTACCGTACATTAGGATATCATAAGAATTCAGAAGGGGAAGCAGACTAAACTTCATGCTTACCACATATGTAAAAACCTCAACCATAGCTTATTCCCTCCAAGATGGTCATCTCCCACTTTCAATATCACTTGTCTTAGAGAACTACAAAATATGCCAAATATGTCAACTAAAAACCTAGTGTCTGATCCTCCCAGCCTAATCAGCCATGTCTACTGACCACAGCATGATGAAACAACACGGTTTTGTGATGGATAAGAAATAGAGAATATTAGCAGCTGGTCAGAGAGAAACCAATGCCAATAGAAGTTATGTTTCCATGGCTACACTACATCATCCCGTACCAGTTCATCTTTTTTCAGATTGAGATGCCAACAGTTTGCAACAAAGTAAATATCAGCTCTTGGCAGAAAAGTCTTCATAGTCCCAATGATCAAAGAGAACCTAAAATCAAGTTGGCACTGCATACTCAAAAACAACCTATTTCACCTACAAAATCCATTTGCTAAAATGTCCCAAACAATTTCCTGTACCAAAGAAAAGCATACTGCTGTGAAAAATATGGTACAAAGCTGCTTGTCTTATTTCAACTAGAAGATCTAACGTTGAACTTCAAACCCTCAAAGCATAGTGAAGCTAGTCCTTAGACATGCTATCATAAAAGCATGACCAAAATGATTAGGGATGAGCCAAATACACGCGCATGAAGAATGACCACTCATCAAATAACATCAACCATAAGTATAAAAAAACACTATATTGCAACATTTAGTAAAAAATTGGGCAAAAGTACTCAAGTAAATGCAAAAAACAGAGTGAAAAACTAAAAAGTTTGGGAAAAAAAACCTACCCTGCACAGTTCTAAATAATATAGAGGAAAAAGTGGTAGTAGGTAACACCAGCATACCACCTAAGTGTAAAAAATTATCATCTAGCCAGAACAATACATATGCAAGAAATGTAGTTAAGCACATTAAATAGCCAGAACAATATATATATATATATGGAACATTAAATCTAATCTAATTTAAGCACAATATATAACCAGACGAAAGTGATCAAAGACTAGCAGGAAATCTCCTCCAAGATGAACAGGACTGCAAAAAAAGGTAACCACTTCTCCAAGATGAATTTCAATCAAAGCTAGAAAATGCCTAGAAATCTCCACAATTTCAGTCCATAACCCATCCTGAAGAAGGGATCAAGGACTACGCAAGAACTCAACCAAAAAAGACTGCAAAACAGGGTCATCACTCCTTCAAGAAGCCTAAACACATTATTCAATGCAAACTGACCAGTTTAATTGTATTTATCATCCTTAGGCGATGAAGAGATCACTCATCGAACAATATCAACTATAAGTGAAAAACACTACATATCACCACATTTAGTAAAAGATTTCCCAAAATACTCAGGTGAATGCAAAAAACAATTTGAAAAACTAATAAGTTTGGAAGGAAAAAAACCCTATCCTGCACGGTTCTAAATAATATAGAGGAAAAAATGTTGGTAGGTCACACCAGCATACTACCTCAGCTAAAAAATTACAATCTGGCCAGAGCAATACATATGCAAGAAATGCATTTAAGCACAATAAATAGCCAGAACAGTACATTTGCAACAGCAAATCTTATCTAATTTAAGCACAATAAATAACCAGATGAAATTTCTTCAATTAAGCCAAATTTACCACTAAATTCAAATAGACTTACACCAAGTCAATACATACACAAAAAATGTATTTTTGTGCAAATGTGCACCTAAGTATGTCAAAAGCAAAAATTCAGTGAAAGAATAACATTCACAAAAGTTCCTTGAATGAAAAAGAAGGTAAGACAAACATAATATCATTAATAGAAAGCATACGGTCATAGTACCAAGCCAATGAAAAGTTCTTCAACCAATCCCATAGAGAAAGGCTCTAATCTGCCAAAGCTCAAAAGAGCTATCATCTTACAACATTCAAAAGAGCCATCCAAGATTATCTGCATGACTTACAAGCTATCCCAACAGTGATTGCAGTTCCATAGATTAAATAGACTTTCAAAGGAAAAGGCCATGCAGATAAAACATGACTATTGATTCGTGTATGCTACTGATGTAGCGCATTTACTGATTACACCATTGAGATCACAGCATTGAGGTAACAATAATTATCAAAAAGGACAAACTACAGGATGTGTTGAAAAATATTTACTTAGCCAAGATCGAGCAAGTGTGGGCAGCGTTTGGTTTGATCAAGTAGAGTCCACCATATCAGTCATTGGCATCGTTATTTAGAGAGCAGGCACCCACCAAGAGACATACATTCTGATTAGAAACATTTCTCAAGACACTAGTATCCTATTCTGGGATAAGATTATGCAGTTGACAACAGTATTCAACGGTCATGAGAAATGGTAAAAGGCACTGCACCTTAGGTGACCATATTTCCATAGATACTTCTCTTTTCCTAGTCGAAAGGCATGCTCTTCAAGAAAATCCATATGGACAAGAACCTTAAGGAACAAGGAATAAAGACTGCTTGATAATGGAAATGTATGAAGAAAGTAATAATGAAAGTTTTAACAAAAAGCCATAGAAAGAATCAGAATGTAAGACATGTTAGTGAAGTTGTCTAATAAAAAGGGCTCGTAATACTATTAATATGATCTATCATACTATCCCAACAGATTTAACTCACAAAACTAATGAAACATGTAAATTGGATAAAAAGAGATGTGAAAAGAATATGTGACCGAAGTGTTGAGAAGTGGATGCTTATAACCTCATCCAGCCAACAACTAACAAATATAGATTCAGACAATACCCTTATATGGAAAAGGTGAAAAAGAAATAGATCTTTAAAAAAAAAACGCTTCCTCCTCATTTATTTTAAAAATATCCAAGCTGCACAAAGTTAAACGCTTCCTCCCTCTTCCCATAGTTGGAGCACAAAGATCCTCTTTCCTGACCTCAAAGGAAAAAGGTAAAGCATAGAGTTAGAGAGACATGACGAACACCTAGATTTGTACACTAGTGGAAGTTGATATACCCTGTTTGAAACAGATAATAACAACAAGAATGGATATAACACTTACATACACAAATGTACAAAATTTCATTAAGATATTTTCAAGGATTCCAGGTAAGACATTTTGGAAGAAAAAGCACAATCTCCATTGTTTGTACCATAGTCAAAATGCCAATTGGCGACTAACAATTTACCTAATTTCTAATCTATAAACCAAAGTACATGAACTAGTGATTTGATTCCTTTTCTCAATAAAAGATTAAGAGAGCATCCGTAAAATCTTTTTATGTGCACTATAATTGGAGTTTCAATAATAGAACTAGGTAACCGGTGATTATATTGGATTATTTAGATGCAGTACCGTAAGTTCAGAATATGCCTAACAGAAGACCAAATTATACCTTGCAGAGACTCTGCAACGGTCAATAACAGGAAATAGACCAATAAGAATCTGTAAGTTGGGAAGACCAAAGTAATGCAAGCCATTTAACAGGCGGAAGATTGTAAGGGGAATGAGAAATAGAATCATATCCTTCTGCAACCGATGAGGAAGCCACCACTAGACTGTGATATCCATCTCAATAATAAAATGGGGAAAGATGCAACCAAGGTCCTCACACCAAAAAAGAAAAAAGAAATCAAGTGTGGTGTGAAAAAAGAAGAAGTTTAATTGCATCATTGGTTACCAGTTGTGATGATCAGCTGGCACAATTATAGTTGCAGCCTCCTGACAGAACTTTTGGCTCAACATAGATCTGGGATCTGAATCCAAAAGGAGGAGAAGGCAACAAAAATGGACAGACTTCATTCAATAATTCTTATTTGTATTACTCCAACAAATAAACATTCATAAGTTAAATTATCTGGCAGACGAATTGTCATGCCCTATCCTCGATCACTTGCCCATCCCTCTCCTAATTGATTAATAGCAACGTTTCAGGACGCATCGCCAATCTTTCTTGTTTTAATATGCATGCGGAAGCATATAATAATCCCCAAACAATAAAACATTGGGATAGAAAAGTAAGGCTATATTTTTCACATCTGAAAACCATGACCACACTTTTATACAAAGAAAACCACATAGTATATAAAACAACACTATTCGCTAAAGGCTAAACTATCACACATCAGTTCTCAGCCTAGGGTTTGCAAACAAGATGGGATCTCAGTCCTCATTCAAATCGTACTCAAGATCCTCCTTAGGATCATCCTCCTCTTCAAAATCTTCCTTCTCCTTGAATTTCACATCAGGGTTCTCCTCCTTAGGCTCCTCATCAGGGTCCTGAAATGGTTATACAATAATCATTGAGACCACATCTCAGTAAGTTCTACCCCCAAGACTCAATTAGTAAATCAATACGCTAACCGGGCTGCCTATGCATGCACGGGTCAGAGAACTTACCTTGGCCTCAGTTCCACCCTGCAAATCAACGTTATTTACAGATGCCTTATATCACATCACTTAATCAATTCATAACATTAGATCATTCAATCATTGAATCACATTAAATTCACACTCAGATCGAATCATCGATCAATCGACCTAGTCAATCACATGTCAATTGGACCATTCATCAATCATTTCAATGCAATCAATCAATTCATGACATCAGATCAAAGCAATGATCAATCGACCTAGTCGATTACATGTCAGTCGGACCATTTCTAGGTTATCTCACTCCACACTATATAACCTCCAATAGTATACTTAGTCATAGAGCTATATTAATACTCTCAGACATTGTTTTCGCCAAAGTGACGTATATAATAGACAATTACATGCGTTCTTTAATACAACGTTTTCACCAGTAATATCCTTCATCATCGAACCATGTATGTCCATAAATCACGTGTATTCTTTCTCTCTCTGGTGCCATTTTCGCCAACGTGAAGTACAATAAACACTTTATGTGCATGCTCTTAGGCATTCCAATTACTTTCGGCCACATGGGCATGATACTCGACACACAGAAATATGGCCACGCAGGCACAATCTACGCCACACAGGCATGTTTAACGCCGCACATGCATGATCAATTATCGCCACACAGGCCTAATATATATATATATATATATATATATGTATGTATGTATTCAGCAATTTACGTGCATTTTCTAAGGCATCTTATATGCCAAAGTGATGTAATAGTCGCCGAGCCACGTCACATAGCATTTCTTCTCATCTTTTATCATACTTGATAAAATATCGTGCATGGGCACACGGTTGGCCTTAGCCAAAATATAATATTTTTCTTTCCATAACTCCCACATTTTCTGTAGTCCACTCAAACATTTTTTGCATTATCAACCGATACCCGATCATTTTTCAATTAACAACGAAAGATTATTCAATTAAAGAATAATTCTCAATTTCACAAATAATTCAATGCAGCCCAAAATAAAGCTTAATTAAATAAACGGATTGTGCCACGACAATCAACATAAAATTTCAGTCGTCGACTATCCCTGCCTAATTTCTGAAAAATAATTAATTAATTAGATAATTTCGAAAATTAATAAATAATTACTAAAAATCCAATTTAGGCCTGTAATGCCTAATTGGACGCTAGAACGGATCGGGAAAAATCCCGAGATACATTCAATAAATAGAAGTATGTCTCTACTTGCTAATTACACTAATCAATCACCTAACATGCATCATTAAGTCACTAATTAAATTACTCTAAACTAATCTAACCACCTAATTGCACTTATTTAAATCTAATCAACCTTGAAGCATAATTAGCAAACTAAGAAAGCATTAATGAGTAAAACTCACTTGATTAAAAGTGGAGACCAGGTCACCGCGACGACGACGCGACGGCGGCCGAATCTCGGGTTTTCGGCGACATCGAAGGGCACACGGACCGGGCCCAAAGCCCTTGCAGGCCCACAAAAAAAGCTAGGCTTGGGCCGAACTTGAGCCGACTAGCTTCGCAGGCTGAGCTGCTGAAACTTCTTGGGCTTCAAAACTGGGCCTGACACATGAAGATGGGCTGCTGCTTTTTACGGGCTGACCAAGAAAGCCCGAAGGAGCTGCTGGGCTTGACTGAAACTCATATGGGCTGAGCTGATTCTAACCAACTGTGGGCTGGAAATCACATGGGCCGAAGCTTGACTCAATGAAGATGGGCCCACGACGCTGGAATGAAGAAATCGGGCAGTAGCTTCGGCGAGTGGAAATGCTTCGCGCGGCTGGCGTTGCGGACGAGATGCAGTCAACTTCGGTGAAGGAGACACCGGTTTGTTGACTCACGCGTGGGGACAAGAAGCAGCTTCAGTCGCTGCTTGATTTGCGTGGACGTGTGGCATGCAGCTTGCTCAGTTAGTGGGCTGCTACCTCATGGGATGTGGGCTGCACGAACGTTGAAGAAAACAACTTGTTGGGCTGAAGAACATTCGGTGGAGGGATCGTGGCTTCGGTGGTGGTGGACTGCCTCGTGGACGGAGAGAAGCTCGCTGCTTCTATTGACCTTGTGCTGGCTTGAGCTGCTGGCGATGCTTTGGTCAGCAAGGCTTCGGTCAGCAAGGCTTCGTGGAATTGAGACCGAGTGAAAGAAGACATGGCAGGGACTTGTAGGGAATTGGGTGGCCGACCAAGGATGGTGCAGGCGCTGGGGTGGTCTCCGGTGGACGTTGA
The DNA here is from genome assembly GCF_016545825.1 of Eucalyptus grandis. Classification (NCBI taxonomy): domain Eukaryota; kingdom Viridiplantae; phylum Streptophyta; class Magnoliopsida; order Myrtales; family Myrtaceae; genus Eucalyptus; species Eucalyptus grandis. The sequence goes on from NC_052619.1 coordinate 43,735,190, forward strand.
TGGCAGCAGACGAAGGAAATGAGGGAGACGGGGACAATCATGAAGAATTACGTGGGAGTGGGTTTTCGGTGAAGCGGAAGGCAGATGAAGAGAGATAGGCTTCGCACATAAATGAAGGAGGAATGAGACGTGTGGAGGAAGTCGTGGGTGAAGCCAAATGGTCAAAGAAATGATTGAAATGCCCCAAGAGTCCAAGCTTCATCCTCTTAATTAAATGCATTGTCCCCCTAATTCTTTCCACAATTTAAATCTCACAATAATATCCAAATTGAAGTCCAAATTTCCAACCCCATTCCTAATTTCGAATTTCACCTATTTAATTTCACTTTCTTCACTCAATTTCCCAAATTGAGGTCTGATTCGATGAAGAAAAATCCCGACAATTTTATGTGAGTCCCCAACACTCGAAGGCTTGGCTTGGAAGTCCAATTTTCCTTTAATTTGGCCCGTCCAATTTTCCACAACACTCGAATCGATTTTCCGTAAAAATCTCAGAATCTCTGAAAAGTCTTCGAAAGATGAGTCGACATTCCCAAAATAAATCGTGACATGACAAGACTTTCAATTTCTAAAATCGGACTCGAATTCACGGTTAATTTCCGTTCGGCACGTCTTTAGCATAACCTAGGCTACCAAGTAACTTTCAGACATTTTTAGTGCAAATGACCCATGATGGATTTCTTCGAGCCACAATGAACCCACTCGACACATTGGCAACTCTCGATTGCCATGAAAATCTCGAGGATTCAATTACGGGCACGAGGTACCAAAACGACAGAGAAATCAAACTAGTGCCGGTTGACAAGAATTTTCCAATTTAGTGGAGTCACCCACGATTGACCAAACATCTCAGTCGAACAGATCTATCTTTGATCTCAAATCAATTTTTAATTGTGCCGTAATGGCCTCTAAAGATAAGTACGGTCGAGAAGTCGATTCCTGGTCAAATTCTCAAGTCTATTTGCTAAAAAGTCCTTAATAGCTTCCCCAAATAGTCTAGTTATCTCGAGTGATCAGCTCTGAGAACAGTCCTATAGACACGTCAATGAAATGCCCGATTTATTCGGTATAAAACAGCATTGAAAATTTGTGATGTCACACCATGATCATCTCCCAAAGATTAAAAAAATTGAAGAAAAAAAGATGTGATCAGAGACTACTACGAGTTCATCACCTCAATCAAAACTGAAAAAAGAGAAAAAGATGGCGACAATCGTCACCATCCATCGTCCTTAGAGGGAAAAGGATACTGCCCATCCACTGAATAACAAAGGTTCAGAATAAGCCATGTAACACAACAACGCAAGAGATCGACTGGTTGAGGAATCGATGGATGACCAAAGCATGAGATTTTAACCAAATAATTCTGATGACCACAGGCATCATCCCAAGGAGGCCAAGCACGAAAACCTCACGGGTCTCCATAGCACATGAGAAAATTAATTTTCTGCAACCAGATGCTTCACAAATCAGATCATTAAAACAACTGATCAGAAACAGAGATAAAAGAAGAGACCCATCTTCTCCACAGAGGATTTTGCAGAGGCCCATCACACGAGAGAGAGAGAGACCAGTTCGATGTAATTATAGTTCCTATGACGACGATTGGGTTACAATAGGAAGGAGACGCTTGTAACAGTCATCTTTTTTGTTTTCTTCCTGGTCAAAAGTAACTGTCATCTTTTATGTAAGGGGTATTTTGAATTTTTCAGTTCGAAATACAAGTCATATACCTCTGATATATTGTTTTGTAAACTATTTATAATACGTTATCATATTATACTCTCCTCCCTAATAACCAAATAATTAGTGATAACTCTACTTTTTATTCTATTATGACATATATTTATCGATATTATGATATGCTTTTAAATTAAAACAAGTAATGATTATTACGGTAACTAGGAACCTTTATTATGCTGAAAAAGGTAGAATTTTCAGACTCTAATATTTACATAAGAAAATAAAAATTAATATATATATATATATATATGTATATATATGTAAGATAGATGCTAAGTAGGGTTAAGCACGGTTTTTGGGTAGAACCAGGGATTCGGAGAACTGAACCGAACTCGGTTCTTGAGAGGTCGGTTTCGGTTCTCGGTTCCATTTTTTTCGAAACTAGAACTGAGACTCGGGGTACCCTTCATAGAAACCTAATTTTTCTTCTCTTCTCCAATTTCCCTTCTTTCTATTTCCTTTGCATTGCTCCACCCTAATTTTTCTTCTCTTCTTCACTTTCCCTTCTTCCTATTTTCCTTCCTATTTCGTTCAAGCCCGAATATCTTGGTGAGGTTGGCAATAAATCTTCTTGTTAGAATTTTGATAGCTATTAAGTACCTATTGGTTAAGTACCATAATAACCATCGCAACTGATTAGGGAATTCTTCCTCCTTCCAGATTAAAGGGTGTATGAACGGATAATTGGAATTTAATCCAAAAGGACAAAGAATTGAACCTCCATGAAGTCTGAATAGATATGTATGGCATTACCACATGAAGTTTTCTAGATTTTCAGTGAGGCTGTCATTTTAGATTTGTTCAACAATCTCTTGGGGGCATTGCCAGCTTGGCCAATCTCGTATTCTTTCAATCTTATACTTTTCGTTGTGGTGAAAAGTATGGAAAGCATGCCTCGTGATGTACACGTTAATTTATACTGGTGCCTTTGGTCTTGACAAAAAGTCAGCAAGCGCATTCTTTTTTACAGCAATGTGTTTGATTTCAAAATAGTATTTTGAAAACCATTCAGCCTATCAAAGTAATTGAGAATGTGGAATCTGCTTATGTTTGAACTTGATCATCTGGGGAAAAGATGCCATGTTCAATTCTACTAGGAAGTGATGGCCGATGAGATGGAATTCGAACTTTTTTATTTCATTGTTCACTGCCAGGATTTCTTTGAAAGTGGAATGATAATGCATTTCAGCCTGGGAAAATTTTCCGCTTTTGTAAACACACAGGTGTCTCTTACCATGAATTTCTTCAAACAGGATAGGTGCCCAGTAATCATCACTAGCATAAGTCTGGAGAATTCTCTTTCTTGTTGATGGGATTTGTAATGGAGGAAGAGTCTGCATGATTTCCTTAAGTTCAATGACTGCTTTAATTTGAGACTTTCCCCAAGGTGGGGGATTCTTCTTCAGCATTGATTGTAGTGGAATCAGCAGTTTTCCAATATTTGGAACAAAATCCCTGAGATAATTAATTATCCCGAGAAATTGCTGGACTTGCTTTGTTGTGAAGTTCTCCTCAGGAAACTTTAGCAACTCTTGAGAAATATGTGGCCTTGGATAATATGTTCCCTTGTTAAGGTGCATACAAAGAAAATTGATTTATGTCTGGGTAATATTCATCTTTCTTTGAGAAAGCATAATTCCATGTTTTTTCACAATTTTTGCAAACTGCCCAAGAAGTTGGCAGTGGGATTCCTCATCAGGGTTGTAGAGCAAGATGTCATCAATATATACTACTACACTTGACAAGATTGGTTGGAAAATTCAATACACGGCCTTTTGAAATAGGGATGGTGCTACCTTTAGGCCAACAGGAAGAACTTTCCATTGAAAGTGTTGGTTTGGGATGTAGAACTCTGTTTTGGGCCTGTCTTCAAGATGGATGCCCAATTGCCAAAATTTAGCTTTAAGATCAAATTTGGAATAGATATGGGCTTTTGATAATCCAGTAAAGAGAGAATTCCTAGAAGGTAGAGGGAATTTGTTATCTTGAAGGAAGAGGTTAAGAGACCGATAGTTTATTACCAATCACATCTTTTCTCTATTTTGCTTGGCACATTTATTGACATAAAAAGCTTCACAAGCCTATCGGGAATTTGAAAATTCAATGAGCCCTTGTTGCAGTAGATTTGAGCATTCATTTTGAATAGAGACCGGGTGTTCTGGCTTCATTCTCATATGACTCACCTTGGTTGGATTAATGTCTTTCATTTTTTTTTTTAAAGTAAACGCGAACAAAGAATTCCAGATTTTTCCATAAAAGATGAGAATGTTTTAGAGAGAATTCAAAATGAGATTCTGAATATGATTATAACAACCTTTGCATGATCAAATTTAACAGACTCGTTTGGATGGGAAAAAGTCTTTGGATATTGATAAATTCAAAGAATTGATCTTTATACTTAAGACCTTTTCCAAGGATGACATGAAGCTGAGAAACTTGAGTTATGACATCCCCACCAATGATGAAATCCTTGTTGGGAAGACTTGATCCAAAGATCTTGGTGGTTATAAAACACTAGGGAAAAAACTGAACATTTACTAGGATGGTTTTTACATTTATAGAAAATGTATCTCCTGAGGTAGAGTTAAAATATCGAACATAGGAAGTAGGGTTGAGCACGGTTCCCGGGTAGAACCGGGAACCTCTTAAGAGGTCTATTCCAATTCTTGGGTCCATTTTTTTTAACCAAAACCGAGACCAGGAGTACCCTTCATAGAAACATAATTTTTCTTATGTTCTCCACTTTCCCTTCTTTCTATTTCCTCTGCATCACTCCACCCTAATTTTTCTTCTTTTCTTCGCTTTCCCTTCTTCCTATTTCCTCTACAACACTCCACCCCGAGTCATCGATGACCCCACATTGCTCGCCACCTTTGACACCGCCCTGGATGCTGCCATTGCCCCATTTGACAATGCTGCCGGCTTTCGCCATTACGCATGCTGCGTCCCAACGACGAGCTACTGGTGGGCCGCCATTGCGACGCTGCTGTTGGTCCACCGCCAGCAGTCCTCAACCTCGCCCAGTTCTCCGATCTATCCCTCCTTCCCAATCAAGTCCTCCTCGACTTCTTCTTCATAAGCTTTCTCTCTCTTTGTCTGTTTTGTGGTTATCTTTATTTGGGTTTTCTTTGTTTTGCTTGGTTTTCGTGTCTAGGGGTAGAAAGGTCGGAGCTTGAGCCAAGCTCAAGTGGTCGATGGTTTTCGTGTCTATGGGCCATCGATGGTTTTGGGGATGTGGTCGAATCGGTGTTGAACAGGTGTGGGCACCGATGTGCACAAAAGATTAACTCAGTATAGAGAAATAGCAAAATAAGGAGCTGCCAACACATGAAAACCAATTCGATGCATAATCTGAGAAGGATGTAAAAGTTCTGCTAGGTTTTTGGTTTTGAATGTCTAACAAGGATATCAAAGTGAGAGTAAGGAAGAAATTGTAAACTCGAAAAAGCTATCCCCATTGTGACTTCACAAATTCGATTGAGCAACTTCAAGGTCCCATTCCTCCATTGACAGGGCACAAAGAAAACCAACTCCCTTGTCTAAGGCACGTCAACGCAAGCCCCCACAATGCGTGATGGAGTAGGGCAAGATCTTGCATTGTTTGATGGAGCAGGGCAAGATCTTGCCATGTTCTCATGAAGTACCTTCCTTGAAGAGTTAAAGTTTGAAGGAAAAAAAGAACACATTCGTCGATTTCGCAAAATTGTAGTCTTGTAGTTGTCTCTTTGAGTTCTTTCATTATGAAATTATTTGAAAATGTTTTGCTTTGTTTATGTTTTGCTTTATACTAGGCACCTCTCACTTTGATCATTGTGTAGTTATGCATTTTTCCTCATTGGGGTTGCTTGTGTTGTGACTATCTCCATCTTGTGAAATCTAATGACCTTGGACCAAGGTCTTGCACCTCTCCCATGGCATAAGTCTATCGTCACTTTATCTTTCTAGGTTCTGCTGTGCTTGCCAATGAGTTGGTGCGGCATGATGGCAGTTACTTATGTATGCAAAATTCCCAGTGCTCTAAAAGAATCTCCTCATTGATGTTGTCTTTGTGCAAACAATAGTCTAGAAGGAAGCGCAGGATGAAATCAAAATCTTCATGTGTGGACTTTCAGACTTTGAGATTACAAGAAGCTTACATTGTAGTTTGATATGAGAGCTACATGAAGATAAAATGTAAAACTGGTGGGAAGAAAGGAAAATGCATGGCATCTATATTAATGTCTAGATAAGTTGAGTGTTGTCTTACTATTGCCAGTTGGGCTCAATAGGTGCATCTTCTAGATAGATATTGATATTTTAGTTTCTGGTTTGCAGCCAATTGGTTTATTATAATCACATAACTACTTTTTTTTAATGTGTTCTCTTATGCAGCCTGTGGCACCCCTTGACGGCCCCCGAACCATTAGGGTCGCCACAATCCGCTTACCTTTCACTTGACCTGATAATATAATACTTTGATACCAAGGAATTTCATTATAATTCATAAATCCTGGGGTTTACATCTTTTAGATCAGTCCATGCGCAATTTATACGGCGGAAGCACATCCATCAACTCATTTCCTTATATTCAGAAAACGATGCACACCTACTACACATTTTTAGATAAAAGCCGAACACTTTTATTTATTTAAACCAGATGGACATCATTCATCGGTACATCAAAATGCCGTAGTGTTCTATACTCAGCTATATTTCAAAAGATGACCGACATCTCCTCCAACAGTCATATACTTAAAGTCCATCGATCAGTGTCGGCGTCGAAAAGTTCCTTCCTTTGCTATCCTCCTCCTCGCGGTCATATCCAACCACTTGATCCATCTACTGGTGGCAGTGGCAGCAAAGGTATCTTATCTAGTATGAAATGTTAGTCCCCAAACGGGGTGAGTACAACCATTTAGCAGTAAAGATCCATCAAACTATACAATGCAACAAGCAAGACAACCGAGATATCACGAGTAAAGCACATATCATCCATGCTATTGAGCATACATTACCATGCGGTCGTGCATATATCGTCATGCAATCGTGCATATCTCACCATGCCATCATGCATACACCACCATGCAATCATGCTTGTATTTCCATGAGGTTCATTCCATGCCATATGCACATACATACGCATGATTCATATCATCCATGCTATCATGTATACATCCCCATGAGATCCATTCAAGCCTTCATGATTGCATTCTCAATGTTAAATAGCATCAATTTACTTTCATAAGCAGATCATGCATCATGCCATATGCATACACCCATGCACATGATTCAATTTCAATTTTTATCTTTCACAAGGATCTCATCATTTTTCTTCCAGGAACCAATGTTTGCATCCCTCAATTTATCACTCACATCCAAGTTGGCATCACGAGGAACCTTCGAGCATGCATCATAATACAACCCCTCACCCTTCGGGCATGTATCATAATACAACCAGGCATCCAAAGGGCATTGACTCATTCGAACCTCTGAGCATCTCGCACCCCACCTAGTATCACGAGGAATTCCCCCGGCACAAACCTCTAGGGCTTCCGGAATTACGTACCGTATACCACCGGGCATCTCGAAACTCCCGAGGACCTTCGGGCATGTATCATAATATAACTGGGCACCCGGCACAAACCTCCAGGCTTCCCGACACTCCCAGGGCATCGTCGGCTCACACCTCCGACGGTCTCATTATTATCACAATTTATAATCACATATATGTCTCATTTTCAACATGGCATTTGACACAACAATATCAAAGGTCTCAACCAACTTTTGATGTCATATGATATGCCCAAATATCACCATATATGCAGTACATATAACACCCACGATATCACATTTCATAAAGAAATTCTTTGGTTTTTGAAAATAAAACCAATTTTCGGGTAAAACAAAATGCACCTCTTTAGTAAAATTCTTGAAAAATTAGTAAAAAATCTCAATAAATTCTTAAAATTTAACATGATGTAAAAAAGATCCAGAGGAATATATTTCATGCAGAACACCATGTCAAGAAAGTTTCATATCAATCACATAAGTCCATACATCACAGCAAAAAGAAATTCCAGCACCAATTTTGCACAGTTTCGGAAATACTTTCGATTAAGTCCTTAAATGAGCTCCGAAAATTCTGAGATTTTGATATGTTATAGATGAAACCTAGAGGAAAAAGTATAATGAATAAATCGAAGTATAATTTCTTCTGGATCAAAAGATATAATTTTTATAACTCTCCCTAACTCTCGGTTCACTGTCCAGATTCATCCTTTTCAAAGAAAATCGTTTTTCCCGATCAATACTTGTCATTTTATTCTCAAATTTTAGTATGTTACTCCTCAAGATGTCACCTACAACTCTTATAAAGAACATGAGATTAAATTCGGACTGGATAATTTCACAAAATTCACAGAATCGCAATAGACCGACATAACAGTTTCTAGATCTAGCTTCTTTAAAGAAAAATGGTTTCACCAACCTATACTTGTTCATTTCCTCTCAAATTTTGAGATATTACTCTTCAAGAAGTCCTCTACAACTTTCATCAAGAATTCGAAGTGAGATTCCAACTGAAACTTTTCATGCAGCTCACGAAATCACCAAAGGTCGACATAACAGTTTCCAGATCTAGTTTCTTCAAAGGAAAAGCATTTCACCAACCAATACTTGTTCGTTTCATCTTAATTTTTAGCATTTTAATTTTCAAGAAGTCCTCTACAACTTTCATCAAGAAATCGAAGTCAGATTCCAACTAGAACATTGCATGCAACTCACGAAATCACCAAAGGTAGGATTGTTCGTACATGCAACAACTCACTTGGAACACTACCATCATTCATTCAAGTTTCCAGCATTTAACATCACAGCTCAAGCATTTCCAGCATTCAACATCACAACCATAGCAAGCAAAGGGTAGATCAATTGACTCTACTTGCCTCTAATCCAAAGAGACTCACAACAAACAAGAACGGCGGGGCAAAGCGGGCTTGATGGCATGACTAGGCGGCACGCACAGCAGCCGGTCTTCTTCTTCATCTTTCTCTCATTCTCTCGCATGACAGCTCTCTCTCTCTCTCTCTCTCTCTCTCTCTCTCTCTCTCTCTCTCTCTCTCTCTCGGTGCCTTGCTCAATCCGCCCCCTCCCCTTTTCTTTTTTGGTTGTTTAATTGATTGCCTTTGGTTAATTTTGCATGGAAGGACACTTGTCTTTGTAAGAAGGACACTTGGCTTCATGGGAAGGACACTTGTAGAGTCCCTCTCGCCACTTGTCGTTTTCCATGCAAGCTGATGGGCTCTCTCTCTCTTTGGCCCGGATTTGGGAGAAATAGTGGGGGATTTAGTGGGGGATTTAGTGGGCTGGGGCTGGTTTGGCCTTAAGAAAATCAGCCCACTCCTCCATTTGTTTTCTATTTAATCCCCACTTATATAAATATCTAATTGCACTTTAATATTGCCATAAAACTTTGTAACATAAATTAAGAAATTCCAACTTATAAAACACATGGCCAAGAATAGAATTTTTCCTATCAATTTACCCTTTTAATACAATCCTTAATCGCTTATGGACATAAAATATATTTCCAACTAGATAATTGTCCATTAAAATGTTCAGCATTTATCTATTGTAATTTATTAGTCTAATGGCTACAATATAATTTGATGGCGCTTCCATCACCTATTCATGGTTCATGGTATATCCAGGGGTTGTCATAAAATTTTAGGATGCCACACAGCCATTTGGTCAAGATCAATGTTATTGTCAACATTTTTTGGTAGAGCACTTTTGGATGCTGTTAGAACAAAGTCTTTTGCTAGGACCATTGTTGCGGCTTCAGCAGCTACATCTGGGACGGGACAAAACCCTCTCGAGGCATTCTTTGATGCAAATAGTGAAAGTGCTAGTATGAACACCTAGAGGGAGGGTGAATAGGTGTAAAAACAGATTCTGCAAAATGCAGTGAAAGCCTTTACTTTTAACATGAGTCAGAATAACAACATACTTTTGAAACTGAGTTTGAAGAGCAGCAAACTTTGAGCGAGATCAGACTTTAGCAGTTAAATAGAACTACGAACGAAATAAAGAGATTCGGGGAAGAGAATAAGAACATAAGGTTTATAGTGGTTCAGCTTAGACCAAGCCTACGTCTATTATCCCACGCTAACAGCCTTCTTGGCTGGATTCCACTATGCAATCAACAAGGGATTACAACTTTGAGTGCAAACACTTAGTAGTAGATCACACTATCTCACTAAGTCACTTTTTTGGTATTTCTCTCATGATCACAAATGTTTAAGCTCACAAGAGACAAGTGTATGATCGAAGGTCGCTCAGACTTTGGAATTATAAATTTTACGCTTCGTCTCTTACTTGCTCATCGATCCTTTATCTCCTTAAATACTCCTCCACTTCCAAACTAGCCGTAGGACAGTATCTCAAGGATCGTCTTTTAATCTACCCATTGGACAGCTCTGTATTTAGAAGATTTGGTAGCCGTTGAGTAACAAAAGTAGAATCCCAAAATTGATTCCGATCACCCATACAAATAGAATCTTGGTTTCCATAAGTAAAGCTTCTTCGTATAGAAAGTTCTTGTCTTCAAGATCTAATCGTCAATCAATTAGATTGAGTCAATCAAATCAATCTTGATGTGGAATTCAAACCAGATTACTAGCCGTTATATGATTGGGGCTTGTGTTATGTTCTGTCGAATCTGGATGTAAAGTCTAAGTGCACTTTACAATCTGAATCTAAGTACAATAGACTTTATAATCTGGGTCTGAACATATTCTGCTTCTAAACATATTTAGCTTTAAGGTATGAACACCGTCTAAATAAGTTCAGCTTCAGCATAGAGTCTATCTTCTGGTTCTTCATTCTCGTTCAGTCTGGAATTTGTCAAAGTTAGTAGATTTTTGATGTAGAACAGACTTTGACACTAAAATCTGGCAGTCTTCAAACTTTGACACAAAAGTTTGGAAATCTTCATACTTTGGACATATATTACGTTCAGTCTTCTAGCCGTCTTCAGACTTTGACAATATCATTTAAATGTTCTATCATTTGCATGGTCTATTACTTAACCAATAAATACGTTAGTAGCATTTGATTTATTTTGTCATCTTCAAAACATCATAAGGGATTTCCCTAACAAATAGAAACTCAGAGAATGGCACTCTCATTATCAACGCACATCGGTCATTTTACCTATTCGATATTGAGCATTGCAGGTTACCTACTTTTATTTTTGTTGCCATTGCTTCTATAGAGCTGGATTCTTAGGATGTCTATTGTATAGTGTGGATCCGCAATTTCTAGAAACATGAATGCCATGTATGTATTTAGTTTCTCCATAGATTGGTGTCACTTTGTGGAAACTTTTTAATAAGTTTTGTCACAAATTTCCAAAGTATGCCGATGATTGATTGGCTTATTTTAGAGCGTGCCTTGATATTATTCCCCAGAAATGCTCTGAACTTGAGGTTAGTGTTTTTGAATATCAAATTTTTGTTAGTGCTCTTTTTGGACATTGTTGTTTTGCCATCGTTGTTTTGTCGTCGACAATGCCCTTGCTGTTTAGACTTTGACAATGAGCAGCTCGCATGTCGATGATGTTGCTGCTGTTCAGTTTTGTTCACTTTGATGAATGGCAAGCTTGTTTATTATTGATGTGTTCATTTTCGTTTTGTTTAACTAAAAATGAAACAAAAAAAAAAAAAGACCCTATTAGACCCTGGAACTAACCTTGGAACGGGCAACAGGATAGGTTCCAAGGTCAAGGTTTTGACGGGTAGGTTCCAGGTTCCAAAAATTGAGGAACATGTACCCGAGGGTAGATTCCAAGTTCCAGACGAAACTTGTAAGGAACCTGGAACCGCTCACCCCTTCATCATGGGCAAAAGAAAAGAAAAGTGGGATGCCTTGGCGAAGAGAAAGAAAAGGGAAAGAAAGAGGCCGAGTTGACCCGCTCCCTACCCCGGTCTCATTTTTCCCATTTTCCTTTCTTTTTTCTTTTTCTTTTTTTTTTTGCAATTAATTTCTTTAAATAATTTTTATTTTTTTTCCTTTTCATGACAAATTTTTTGGAAAAATTTAAAAAAGACCATTCAATATGCAATGTAATAATGAAAACACGATGCTTTTCAATGAAAGTTTTTTACTTTTCTTTCTTTCTTTTTTGACTTTTTTTTTAATTTTCATTTATTTTCAAAAAAATCAAATTTTTAATCTTAATAATTACTAATAGTTATGTAAATGTTCCTATTGCCTACGTGTAGTGGATTTTAACGAAAACATACACGATGCATTTTAATGAAAATTATTTAGTTTACTGTTTACATCCTTTTTTTAGTAACTAATTCCTAATTTTGTATATGATTAAGTCCTAAATAAAATGGTAAAATATAGGTGTCAACTCTTGTAAAGACTTATCATAGATGGTTGAACATCTATTTTTTCCTAGAGTCTGATATACATGCTCATACAAGGGAATCACTCTCTGGCGAATAGATCGTGGCAAAGATATCCCTCACATGGCCTCTCAAACATGCAAATCGTTATGAGATAACAATTCCAATATACAAATTTATCATCACAGTCTCTTGGCATTTCTCGCATGGACAATGGAAACCAAATATCCATTTATCATCATTTACAAAACCACGAACTCTTATTCATCTCATCACAAGCAACATAATTACATAACAATTACCATGTAATTATTGTACAAATAATAACACACCAATCTTTGGGCATTTCTTGTGTAAACCGTAGCAAAAAATTAAATATCAAAGGCCATTCATTTGTTATCTAAAACATATGAATACTCTACTTATGCTATGGACATGTCATGCACTTCATAAAATTACCAAAGCAGCCCACTTTTAAACTAATTATGCAATTAAGTCCAATTTTATCTAGTTAACTAAATTGTTAAAATTATCATCCATGTAAATTATTTATGGATCTTTACATCCTAAGTTTTATCAACTAATGTAGAAAATTCTGGATGTCACAATTAAAGTAATGGACTTCACATCGTTTGACTATTGTCATTGGTATATGCAAATAATATCATCATCTTTCTTGGAACACCCATTCTTATTCATTTATAATGGAGAATTTATGAACTCATTCGATAATGCAGCAAATTGCATTTTCTTATCTTCAACTAATCCAGGGGGCAAAAATTAGTGCCCCAACTATTAAACAAAAGTTTTGGACTTTAAGAACATTGATTATGAGCTCAATCTAGTTCTTGCATCTCTAGCAATATGCTAACAAAGGAAAAAAAATTCAAGCGTGAACTTTGGACTATCTTCGGTTTAAACTTTCCTTAATTGATAATGTTTTTGCCGGGCAAGTCATATTTATCGTTATTCGTCTTTTTTATATTTTCAATGCATTTCGGCCTAAATGCATTGTCATCTTTCGTGCCAGATTCAGAGATTTGCAGGGCATAAAATATTACTACTATGTCTTTGTCGCGACCTCTCTTTTTTCGGCGCCCGCAATCGGGTACGAGCGCCTAAATGAGGCTAATGGCTCGGCTGAATTTATTAAACCCGGACTCTCCCAAGTCCACCAATTCACGACTTAATGCTATGAGTTTTTAACCTGTAAATTAATTTTTAAATTGGACTCGCCACTAATCGATTTAGGGTGGGTTGATTAGAAATCCAAGTGAAGTATCGGGAGAAATACTCACTCCTGCGCAACCAGAGAAATTAGGATCGGGGACTTGATTACACTAGTTAATCACTAATGCCCTTTCGGTACCTAATCTTGTTTAAACCCTAAGGTTTTTTGGATGTTCGAGGGGTTTTCCATGCATTTTTGGGAGGAAAAATATTTTTTTAGTCATTTTCTAATTTTTTTGGACACAAAAGGGATTTTTTTTTGAATTTTTGGTATATTTTGGAAAATATGGAATATTTTTGATTTTTTTGATTTTTCGGAAAATAAAATTCTTTTTAATATTTTTCAAAATATTTTTGGAAAATAAATTATTTTTGATTTTTCTCGATTTTTTAGAAGATAAAACATTTTTCAACATTTTTAAAATATTTTTTTGACTTTTCTGGAAATTAATACATTTTTGATTTTTTTTTTTGAAAATAAATTATTTATTTATTATTTATTAGAATACTATTTTATATTAAAATAATAAAACAAAAATCGGCCCGGGTCGGATCCATGGGTTAGGTCCGACCCGGGGGCCCGACTCAGATTTTTCATCTTCTTTTTTTTTTTTTTTTTATCCCATTAAAACGACGCCGTGGCGGGCATTCGGGGACGCCCGGCCCGGCCCGACGACCCGGATCCGATCCGACCTCGCGACCCGGCTCCCTGCGAACCCTACCCGACCCGGCTCCGATTCGCGACCCGACTCCCGCCGCCCCCGAATCTCGTGAAACCCTACCCGATTTAGAGACCCGGATCCGACTCGGCGACCCGGAAAATCACAAACCCTAGGGTTTGCGAATCCGCGGCGCCGAGGGGGAAACCAGGATGCTTGTTGGCGACGGCGACCACGGCGGCGGCGATGACGAAGGCGACATCAACGACGGCAACGGTAATGGCGACGCTTTTTTTTAACCTTCTCTCGAATGGGGACGGCGACGGCGGGAGGGCGGTTCGCGATGGTGGAGAAACGGCGAGCGACGACGGTGATGGCGAGGCTGGTCTTGGTCGGATCTCGCCGGAACACTCTCTCTCCCCTCGGGTTCGCTCGTCAAGCTCCCCGAAGTCTCTCGGGGACCCCTCTGAGCTCACCACACCACGGCCGGCCTGACCTCGAGCTCCCCGAAGTCTCTCAGGGGACCCCAAGCCTCGGCTGGCCTCTCTCTCTCTCTCTGTGTCCGCTATGTGTGTCCTCTTCGTCGAGGAATGGAGGGCCTATTTATAGGCCGAGGGGTGGCCGGTCGACGGAGATCGACCGTCGGTTGCCACGGCCTTCGCCGGCCGAACCGGCGTCCCATCCGACACCAGCTGCCCCCCTGCTCCGCGTCCCATCGCCGTCCGTCCATCCCCTTCCCCTTCGTCGCGCCCCCTGCGCGTGCTCTGCAGAGGCGCGAGGAAGGAGACGACCTGGCGGGTCGGGCCGAGGCGGAAATGGGCCGAGGGCCCATGAGGAGGCTGCTTCTCTTCTTTTCTATTATGTTTTTCTTGCTTTTTTGTTATTTGCTTATTATCCGAGAAAGATAAGATAAAATAAAATAAAATAAACTAAAATAAAACCTAATTAAAATGGATTTTTTTTTAGGCATCAACAGTCTTAGGAGTCATTTCAAAAGGAGACAGAATCACAAGCATCGTCGTATAATATCAAGTCTAATTTTTATTCTTTTTTATTCTTTTGTCCTTCTCTCTTCCCCTTCCTCCTAGCCGATCCCCGAAAATTGTCGGTTGCCGCCGCTGGCGAGGGTCGATGACTACTCACAAAGATGGAGGAAGAAGAAGAGAAAAGGAAAAAGTAAAAAGAAAAAAAGAAACGGACAAAAAGAAAAAAAAAAAAAAAAAATATTATAAAAGTATTAAGAAATTAAAAGAAACAAAAAAAATTAAGAATTGTACCAAACGCATTTCTATCTTGGGAATAAAAATTTTGGATAGTTACCAAGTGCTTAAAAAACTCATAAATTATTCCTGGAAACAGAACAAAAAAAAAAATTTGAACAAAAATTGTTCCCAGGAACAGAATAGTTACTAAATACATCCTAAAAGTTTGGGCAATTGCATAATGACAGGAGCATGCTCTCATTCTTACATCTGTAGCACTATAGTGAAAAAAAAAAAAAAACCAAACCGTTAAACTTTAATATTTTCTTTCTCTACTCTTTTTTTTGGCAATTTTTTATTAACCGGTCATTTTCTAGTTGGACATGTCGTATTTATCTCTATTCTTCTTTCATAATTCGAATGTAGTTTGTCGTGAATTTTTTTAAAGATTTAAAAATTTATGTTGCATAAAAAAGATTATGAGATTTTCGATGAGTTAGGATGGGCAATCAATGGGATGTTGGAATTAGTCATGGACAATAGCTTGTTCGATTTTGCGGATTTTTGATGTAGATGTCACAATTGGCAATTGGTTCACTGACTTGGAAC
Organism: Eucalyptus grandis; assembly: GCF_016545825.1. Classification (NCBI taxonomy): domain Eukaryota; kingdom Viridiplantae; phylum Streptophyta; class Magnoliopsida; order Myrtales; family Myrtaceae; genus Eucalyptus; species Eucalyptus grandis. The sequence continues at coordinate 43,751,027 of NC_052619.1, forward strand.
TTAGTGGCTTTTTCCAATAGCTTGTTATCAGTTCATGTAAATAGCCTGTGGCTCTAGATAAGCGCTTTAAAAAAACTCAGAAATTATTCCTGCGAACAAAACAGAAAAAAGTCAATTTTGAACAAAAATTGTTCCTAGGAACATAATGGTAACTAAACATACTCTAAAAGTTTAGGCAACTGCATAATGACAGGAGCACAATCTCATTCTTACATCTGTACCACAAAAGTGAAAAGAAAAAAAACCAAATTATTAAACTTTAATATTTTCTTTCACAACTCTTTTTTTTTCTTTTTTGCAATTTTTTATTAACCGATCATGTTCTGGTTGGACATGTCGTATTTATCTTTGTTCTTCTTTCATAATTCAAATGCAGTTTGTCGTGAAATTTTTTAAAGATTTAAAAAATTATGTTTCATAAAAAAGATTATGAGATTTTCGATGAGTTAGGATGGGCAATCAATGGGACGTTGGAATTAGTCATGGACAATAGCTTGTTCGATTTTGGGGATTTTTGATGTAGATGTCACAATTGGCAATTGGTACACAGACTTAGAACTTAGTGGCTTTTTCCAATGGCTTGTTATCAATTCATGGAAAAAGCCTGTGGCTCCAGATAAGTGCTTTAAAAAAACTCGGAAAATATTCCTCGCAACATAACAAAAAAAAATCATTTTTGAACAAAAATTGTTCCGAGGAAGATAATGGTTACTAAACACACCCTAAAAGTTTAGGCAATTGCCTAATGACAGGAGCAGAATCTCATTGTTACATCTGTACCCCAAAAGCGAAAAAAAAAAAAAAAAAAAAAATCGTTAAACTTTAATATTTTCTTTTTCAACTCCTTTTTTTTTTTTTTTTTTTTGCAATTCTTCTATTAACCGATCATGTTCTAGTTGGACATGTCGTATTTATCTTTGTTCATCTTTCATAATTCGAATATAGTTTGTCACACTTTTTTTTTAAAGATTTAAAAATTTATGTAGCACAAAAAAGATTATGAGATTTTCGATGAGTTTGGATTGGCAATCAATGGGACGTTGGAATTAGTCATAGACAATAGCTTGTTCGATTTTGGGGATTTTTTATGTAGATGTCACAATTGGCAATTGGTACCCTGACTTGGAACTTAGTGGTTTTTCCAATGGCTTGTTATCAATTCATGGAAATAGCCTGTGGCTCTAGATAAGTGCTTTAAAAAAACTCAGAAATTATTCTTGGGAATAGAACTTAAAAAAAAATCATTTTTGAACGAAAATTGTTCCTAGGAACATAATGGTTACTTAACACACCCTGAAAGTTTAGGCAATTCCGTAATGATGGGAGCATAATGTTATTCTTGCATCTATAGCACAAAAGAGAAAAAAAAAAACCAACTCGTTAAAGTTTAAAATTTTCTTTCTCTACTCTTTGTTTTGCAAATTTTTATTAATTGATCATGTTTTGGTTGGACATGTCATATTTATCTTTGTACTTCTTTCGCAATTCGAATGCAGTTTGCCGTGACTTTATTGAAACATTTAAAAATTTATGTTGGACAAAAAAGATTATGAAATTTTGAATGAGTTAGGATTGGCAATCAGTGAGAAGTTGGAATTAGTCATGGACAATAGCTTGTTCGATTTTGGGGATTTTTGATGTAGATGTCACAATTGGCAATTGGTACATTGACTTGGAACTTAGTGGCTTTTTCCAATGGCTTGTTATCAGTTCATGGAAATACCCTGTGGCTCTAAATAAGCGCTTTAAAAAAACTCAGAATTATTCCTAGGATCAGAACAAAACAAAAAAAAAAAAAAGTCAGTTTTGAACAAAAATTGTTCCCAGGAAGATAATGGTTGCTAAACTTACCCTAAAATTTTAGGCAATTGCATAATGACAAGAGCACAATCTCATTTTTACATATGTACCACAAAAGTGAAAAAAAAAAAAAACAAATTGTTAAATTTATTATTTTCTTTCTCAACTAATTTTTTTTTTTTGCAATTTTTTATTAACCGATCATGTTCTGGTTGGACATGTCACATTTATCTTTGTTCTTCTTTCATAATTCGAATGCAGTTTGTCATGAATTTTTTAAAAGATTTACAAATTTATGTTGCATAAAATGGATTTTGAGATTTTCGATGAGTTAGGATGGGCAATCAATGGGACGTTGGAATTAGTCATGGACAATAGCTTGTTCGATTTTGGGGATTTTTGATGTAGATGTCACAATTGGCAATTGGTACACAGACTTAGAACTTAGTGGCTTTTTCCAATGGCTTGTTATCAGTTCATGGAAAAAAAGCCTGTGGCTCCAGATAAATGCTTTAAAAAAACTTAGAAATTATTCCTCGCAACATCACAAAAAAAAAAAAATCATTTTTGAACAAAAATTGTTCCAAGGAAGATAATGGTTACTAAACACACCGTAAAAGTGTAGACAATTGCGTAATGACAGGAGCACAATCTCATTCTTACATCTGTACCACAAAAGTGAAAAAAAAAAAAAAAATCGTTGAACTTTAATATTTTCTTTTTCTACTCTTTTTTTTGAAAAAAATTATTAATTGATCATGTTCTGGTTGGACATGCCTATTTATCTTTGTTCTTCTTTCATAATTCGAATGCGGTTTGTCGTGAATTTTTTAAAAGATTTACAAATTTATGTTGCATAAAATGAATTTTGAGATTTTCGATGAGTTAGGATGGGCAATCAATGGGACGTTGGAATTAGTCATGGACAATAGCTTGTTCGATTTTGGGGATTTTTGATGTAGATGCCACAATTGGCAATTGGTACACAGACTTAGAACTTAGTGGCTTTTTCCAATGGCTTGTTTTCAGTTCATGGAAAAAAGCCTGTGGCTCCAGATAAATGCTTTAAAAAAACTTAGAAATTATTCCTCGCAACATAACAAAAAAATTCATTTTTGAACAAAAATTGTTCCGAGGAAGATAATGGTTACTAAACACACCCTAAAAGTTTAGGCAATTGCGTAATGACAGGAGAGAAATCTCATTCTTACATTTGTACCCCAAAAGCGAAAAAAAAAAAAAAAAAAAAAAAAAGCAAATCGTTAAACTTTAATATTTTCTTTCTCTACTCTTTTTTTTTTGCAATTTTTTTTATTAACCGACCATGTTCTGGTTGGACATGTCGTATTTATGTTTGTTCTTCTTTCATAATTCGAATGCGTTTGTCGTGCATTTTTTTAAAGATTTAAAAATTTATGTAGCATAAAAAAGATTATGAGATTTTCGATCAGTTAGGATTGGCAATCAATGGGACGTTGGAATTAGTCATGGACAATAGCTTGTTCCATTTTGGGATTTTTGATGTAGATGTCACAATTAGCAATTGGTACCCCGACTTGGAACTTAGTGGCTTTTTACAATGGCTGCATATCAGTTCATGGAAATAGCCTGTGGCTCCGCATAAGTGCTTTAAAAAAACTCAGAAATTATTCTTGGGAATAGAACTTAAAAAAAAAAAAAAAAAAATTCAGTTTTGAACGAAAATTTTTCCTAGGCACGAAACGGTTACCAAAGACACCCTGAAAGTTTAGGCAATTCCGTAATGATGAGAGCATAATGTCATTCTTGCATCTCTATCACAAAAGAGAGAAAAAACAAACCAACTCGTTAAACTTTAAAACTTTCTTTCTCTACTCTTTGTTTTGCAAATTTTTATTTAATCGATCATGTTCTCGTTGGACATGTCATATTTATCTTTGTTCTTCTTACGCAATTCGAATGCAGTTTGTCGTGACTTTATTTAAACATTTAAAAATTTATATTGCACGAAAAAGATTATGAGATTTTCAATGAGTTAGGATTGTCAATCAGTGGGAAGTTGGAATTAGTCATGGACAATAGCTTGTTTGATTTTGTGGTTTTTTTATGTAAATGTCACAGTTGGCAATTGGTACACTGACTTGGCACTTGGTGGCTTTTTCCAATGGCTTGTTATCAGGTCATGGAAAAAGCCTGTGGCTCCGGATAAGTGCGTTAAAAAAACTCAGAAATTATTCCTGGCAACAAATAAAAAAAATCATTTTTGAACAAAAATTGTTCACATCAACAGAATGGTTACTAAACTCACCCTAAAAGTGTAGGGAATTGTGTCATGACAGGAGCGCAATCTCATTCTTACATCTATAGCACAAAAGTGAACAAAAATAAAAATAAAAACAAATTGTTGAACTTTAATATTTTCTTTCTTTACTCTTTTTGTTTGCAAACTTTTATTATTTGATCATGTTATGGTTGGACATGTCGTATTTATATTTGTTCTTCTTTCATAATTCGAATGTAGTTTGTCATGAAATTTTTTAAAGTTTTAAAAATTTATGTTGCACAAAAAAGGTTATGAGATTTTCGAAGAGTTAGGATTGGCAATCAATGGGAAGTAGGAATTAGTCATGGACAATAGCTTATTCGATTTTGGGGATATTTGATGTAGATGTCATAATTGGCAATTGGTACATTGACTTGGAACTTAGTGGCTTTTTCCAATGGCTTGTCATCAGTTCAGCAAATAGCCTGTGGCTCTAGATAAGCGCTTTAAAAAAAAACTCAGAAATTTTTCTTGGGAAAATAACTTAAAAAAAAAAAATTGAGCAAAAATTGTTCCTAGGAACATAATGGTTACTAAACACACCCGAAAAGTTTAGGCAATTCCATAATGACGGGAGCATAATGATACTCTTGCATCCGTAGCACAAAAGAGAGAAAAAAAAAACCAGCTCGTTAAACTTTAAAATTTTCTTTATGTACCCTTTTTTTTCCAAATTTTTATTAATAGATCATGTTCTCGTTGGATGTGTCATATTTATATTTGTTCTTCTTTCACAATTCGAACGCAATTTGTCGTTACTTTATTGAAAGATTTAAAAATTTATGTTGGACGAAAAAGATTATGAGATATTGAATGTGTTAGGATTGTCAATCAGTGGGAAGCTGGAATTAGTCATGGACAATAGCTTGTTCGATTTTGTGGAGTTTTGATGTAGATGTCACAATTGGCAATTGGTACACTAACTTGGAACTTAGTGGCTTTTTCCTATGGCTTGTTATCAGTTCATGGAAATAGCCTATGGCTCTCGATATGCGCTTTGAAAAAACTCAGATATTATTCCTAGGATAAAAAAAAAAAAAAAAGTCATTTTTGAACAAAAATTGTTCCGAGGAAGATAATGGTTACTAAATACACCCTAAAAGTTTAGGCAATTGCGTAATGACAGGACCACAATCTCATTGTTACATCTGTACCACAAAAGTGAAAAAAATTAAAAAACCAAATCGTTAAACATTAATATTTTCTTTCTCTACTTTTTTTTTTTTTTTTGCAATTTTTTTATTAACCGATCATCTTCTGGTTGGACATGTCGTATTTATCTTTGTTCTTCTTTCATAATTCGAATGCAGTTTGTCGTGAATTTTTTTCAAGATTTAAAATTTGATGTTGCACAAAAAAGGTTTGGAGATTTTCGATGAGTTAGGATTGGCAATCAATGGGACGTTGGAATTAGTGATGGACAATAGTTTGTTTGATTTTGGGTATTTTTGATGTAGATGTCACAATTGTCAATTGGTACACTAACTTAGAACTTGGTGGCTTCTTCCAATGGCTTGTTATCAGTTCATGGAAAAAGCCTGTGGCTCCAGATAAGAGCTTGAAAAAAACTCAGCAATTATTCCTAGCAACAGAACGAAAAAAAAAAAAATCAATTTTGAAGAAAAAATGTTCACATGAACATAATGGTTACTAAACTCACCCTAAAAGTGTAGGCATTTACGTAATGACAGGAGCACAATCTCATTCTTACATCTGTAGCACAAAAGTGGACAAAAAAATTCGTTGAACTTTAATATTTTCTTTCTTTACTCTTTTTGTTTGCAAACTTTTATTATTTGATCATGTTATGGTTGGACATGTCGTATTTATATTTGTTCTTCTTTCATAATTCGAATGTAGTTTGTCGTGACTTTTTTTAAAGTTTTAAAAATTTATGTTGCACAAAAATGGTTATGAGATTTTCGAAGAGTTAGGATTGGAAATCAATGGGAAGTAGGAATTAGTCATGGACAATAGCTTATTCGATTTTGGGGATATTTAATGTAGATGTCACAATTGGCAATTGGTACATAGACTTGGAACTTAGTGGCTTTTTCCAATGGCTTGCTATCAGTTCATGCAAATAGCCTGTGGCTCCAGATAAGCGCTTTAAACAAAACTCAGAAATTGTTCTTGCGAACATAACTTTAAAAAAAAAATTGAGCAAAAATTGTGCCTAGGAATATAATGGTTACTAAACGCACCCGAAAAGTTTAGGCAATTCCGTAATGACGGGAGCATAATGATACTCTTGCATCCGTTGTACAGAAGAGAGAAAAAAAAAAACCAGCTCGTTAAACTTTAAAATTTTATTTTTGTACCCTTTTTTTTTCCAAATTTTTATTAATAGATCATGTTCTCGTTGGACATGTCATATTTATCTTTGTTCTTCTTTCACAATTCGAACGCAGTTTGTCGTGACTTTATTGAAAGATTTAAAAATTTATGTTGGACGAAAAAGATTATGAGATTTTGAATGAGTTAGGATTGTCAATCAGTGGGAAGTTGGAATTAGTCATGGACAATAGCTTGTTCGATTTTGTGGTTTTTTGATGTAGATGTCACAATTGGCAATTGGTACACTGACTTAGAACTTAGTGGCTTTTTCCAATGGCTTGTTATGAGTTCATGGAAATAGCCTTTGGCTCTCGATATGCGCTTTGAAAAACTCAGATATTATTCCTGGGATCAAAAAAAAAAAAAAAAAAAAGAAGTCATTTTTGAACAAAAATTGTTCCGAGGAAGATAATGGTTACTAAATACACCCTAAAAGTTTAGGCAATTGCGTAATGACAGGACCACAATCTCATTGTTACATCTGTACCACAAAAGTGAAAAAAAAATAAAAAAATCAAATCGTTACACATTAATATTTTCTTTCTCTACTCTTTTTTATTTTTTTGCAATTTTTTTTATTAACCGATCATCTTTTGGGTGGACATGTCGTATTTATCTTTGTTCTTCTTTCATAATTCGAATGCGTTTGTCGTGAATTTTTTCAAGATTTAAAATTTGATGTTGCACAAAAAAGGTTTGGAGATTTTCAATGAGTTAGGATTGGCAATCAATGGGACGTCGGAATTAGTCATGGACAATAGTTTGTTCGATTTTGGGTATTTTTTATGTAGATGTCACATTTGTCAATTGGTACACTAACTTAGAACTTGGTGGCTTCTTCCAATGGCTTGTTATCAGTTCATGGAAAAAGCCTATGGCTCCAGATAAGTGCTTGAAAAAAACTCAGCAATTATTCCTGGCAACAGAACGAAAAAAAAAAAGAAAAATCAATTTTGAAGAAAAATTGTTCACATGAACAGAATGGTTTCTAAACTCACCCTAAAAGTGTAGTCATTTGCGTAATGACAGGAGCACAATCTCATTCTTACATCTGTAGCACAAAAGTGGACAAAAACAAATCGTTGAACTTTAATAATTTCTTTCTTTACTCTTTTTGTTTGCAAATTTTTATTATTTGATCATGTTATGGTTGGACATGTCGTATTTATATTTGTTCTTCTTTCATAATTCGAATGTAGTTTGTCGTGACTTTTTTTGAAGTTTTAAAAATTTATGTTGCACAAAAAAGGTTATGAGATTTTCGAAGAGTTAGGATTGGCAATCAATGGGAAGTAGGAATTAGTCATGGACAATAGCTTATTCGATTTTGGGGATATTTAATGTAGATGTCACAATTGGCAATTGGTACACTGATTTGGAACTTAGTGGCTTTTTCCAATGGCTTGTTATCAGTTCATGCAAATAGCCTGTAGCTCCAGATAAGCGCTTTAAACAAAACTCAGAAATTGTTCTTGCGAGCATAACTTTAAAAAAAAAAAAAAAAAAAAATTGAGCAAAAATTGTTCCTAGGAACATAATGGTTACTAAACACACCCGAAAAGTTTAGGCAATTCCTTAATGACGGGAGCATAATGATACTCTTGCATCCGTAGCACAAAAGAGAAAAAAAAAAAAAAGAACCAGCTCGTTAAACTTTAAAATTTTCTTTCTGTACCCTTTTTTTTTCCAAATTTTTATTAATAGATCATGTTCTCGTTGGACATGTCATATTTATCTTTGTTCTTCTTTCACAATTCGAACGCAGTTTGTCGTGACTTTATTGAAAGATTTAAAAATTTATGTTGGACGAAAAAGATTATGAGATTTTGAATGAGTTAGGATTGTCAATCGTGGGAAGTTGGAATTAGTCATGGACAATAGCTTGTTCGATTTTGTGGTTTTTTGATGTAGATGTCACAATTGGCAAATGGTACACTGACTTGGAACTTAGTGGCTTTTTCCAATGGCTTGTTATGAGCTCGTGGAAATAGCCTTTGGCTCTCGATATGCGCTTTGAAAAGACTCAGAAATTATTCCCGGGATCAAAACAAAAAAAAAAGTCATTTTTGAACAAAAATTGTTCCGAGGAAGATAATGGTTACTAAATACACCCTAAAAGTTTAGGCAATTGTGTAATGACAGGACCACAATCTCATTGTTACATCTGTACCACAAAAGTGAAAAAAAAATAAAAAAAATTAAATTGTTAAACATTAATATTTTCTTTCTCTACTCTTTTTTATTTTTTTGCAATTTTTTTTTAACCGATCATCTTCTAGTTGGACATGTCGTATTTATCTTTATTCTTCTTTCATAATTCATGCAGTTTGTCATGAATTTTTTTCAAGATTTAAAATTTGATGTTGCACAAAAAAGGTTTGGAGATTTTCGATGAGTTAGGATTGGCAATCAATGGGACGTCGGAATTAGTGATGGACAATAGTTTGTTCGATTTTGGGTATTTTTGATGTAGATGTCACAATTGGCAATTGGTACACTAACTTAGAACTTGGTCGCTTCTTCCAACGGCTTGTTATCAGTTCATGGAAAAAGCCTGTGGCTCCAGATAAGTGCTTGAAAAAAACTCAGCAATTATTCCTGGCAACAGAACGAAAAAAATAATCAATTTTGAATAAAAATTGTTCACATGAACAGAATGGTTACTAAACTCACCCTAAAAGTGTAGGCAATTGCGTAATGATAGGACCACAATCTCATTTTTACATCTGTAGCAGAAAAGTGAAAAAAATAAAAAGAAAAACAAATCGTTGAACTTCAATATTTTCTTTCTCTACTCTTGTTTTTTTTTTTTTTTTTGCAATTTTTTATTAATTGATCATGTTCTGGTTGGACATGTCGTATGTATCTTTGTTTTTCTCTCATAAGTCGAATGTAGTTTGACGTGAATTTATTTAAAGATTTAAAAATTTAAGTTGCACAACAATATTATGAGATTTTCAAGGAGTTAGGATTGGCAATCAATGGGAAGTTGGAATTAGTCATGGACAATAGCTTGTTCGATTTTGGGGATTTTTGATGTAGATGTCACAATTGGCAAATGGTGCACTGACTTGGAACTTAGTGGCTTTTTCCAATGGCTTGTTATCATATCATGGAAATAGCCTGTGGCTCTAGATAAGCAGTTTAAAAAAGCTGAGAAATTATTCCTGGGATCAAAACAAAAAAAAAAAGAGTCATTTTTGAACAAAAATTGTTCCGAGGAAGATAATGGTTACTAAACACACCCTAATAGTTTAGGCAATTGCAATTCTTTTATTAACCGATCATGTTCTAGTTGGATATGTCATATTCATCTTTGTTCTTCTTTCAAAATTCGAATGTAGTTTGTCGTGAATTTTTTTAAAGATTTAAAAATTTACGTTGCACAAAAAAGGTTATGAGATTTTCGATGAGTTTGGATGGGCAATCAATGGGACGACGAAATTAGTCATGGAAAATAGCTTGTTCGATTTTGGGGATTTTTGATGTAGATGTCACAATTGGCAATTGGTACACTGACTTAGAACTTAGTGGCTTTTTCCAATGGCTTGTTATCAGTTCATGGAAAAAGCCTGTGGCTCCAGATAAGTGCTTTAAAAAAACTCAGAAATTATTCTTGGCAACATTTCAAAAAAAAAAAAATCAATTTAGAGGAAAAATTGTTCACATGAACGGAATGGTTACTAAACTCACCCTAAAAGTGTAGGCAATTGCGTAATGACAAGAGCACAATCTCGTTCTTACATCTGTAGCACAAAAGTGAACAAAAAAAAAAAAAACAAATCGTTGAACTTTAATATTTTTTTCTTTACTCTTTTTATTTGCAAATTTTTATTAAATGATCATGTTCTGGTTGGACATGTCGTATTTATCTTTGTTCTTCTTGCATAAATCGAATGCAGTTTGTCATGAATTTGTTTAAAGATTTAAAATTTTATGTTGCACAAAAAAGGTTATGAGATTTTCGATGAGTTAGGATTGGCAATCAATGGGAAGTAGGAATTAGTCATGGACAATAGCTTGTTCGATTTTGGGGATTTTTGATGTAGATGTCACAATTGGCAATTGGTACACTGACTTGGAACTTAGTGGCTTTTTCCAATGGCTTGTTATCCATTCATGCAAATAGCCTATGGCTCCAAATAAGCGCTTTAAAAAAACTTAGAATTTATTCTTGGGAACAGAACTTAAAAAATATATATATATATTTTTGAACAAAAATAGTTCCTAGGACCATAATGGTTACTAAACACACCCGAAAAGTTTAGGCAATTCCGTAATGACGGGAGCATAGTGTTACTCTTGCATCTATAGCACAAAAGAGAACGAAAAAAAAAACCCAACTCATTAAACTTTAAAATTTTCTTTCTATACCCTTTTTTTTGCAAATTTTTATTAATAGATCATGTTCTGTTGGACATGTTATTTTTATCTTTGTTCTTCTTTCACAATTCAAATGCAGTTTGTCGTGACTTTATTGAAAGATTTAAAAATTTTATGTTGGATGAAAAAGATTACGAGATTTTGAATGAGTTAGGATTGGCAATCAGTGGAAAGTTGGAATTAGTCATGGAGAATAGCTTGTTCGATTTTGTGGTTTTTTTATGTAGATGTCATAATTGGCAATTGGTACACTAACTTGGAACTTAGTGGCTTTTTCCAATGGCTTGTTATCAGTTCATGGAAATAGCCTGTGGCTCTAGATAAGGACTTTAAAGAAACTCAGAAATTATTCCTGGGTTCAGAACAAAAAAAAAAAAAGAAGAAGTCATTTTCGAACAAAAATTGTTCCAAGGAAGATAATGGTTACTAAACACACCCTAAAAGTTTAGGCAATTGCGTAATGACATGAGCACAATCTCATTCTTACATTTGTACCACAAAAGTGAAAAAAAAAAAACCCAAATCGTTAAACTTAATATTTTCTTTGTCAACTCTTTTTTTTTTTTTTGCAATTTTTTTATGAACCGATCATGCTTTGGTTGGACATGTCGTATTTAGCTTTGTTCTTCTTTCATAATTCGAATGCAGTTTGTCGTGAATTTTTTTAAAGATTTAAAAATTTATTTTGCACAAAAAAGATTAAGAGATTTTCAATGAGTTAGGATTGTCAATCAATGAGACGTTGGATTTAGTCATGGACAATTGCTTGTTCGATTTTGGGGATTTTTGATGTAGATGTCACAATTGGCAATTGGTACACTGACGTAGAACTTGGTGGCTTTTTCCAATGGCTTGTTATCAGTTCATGGAAAAAGCCTGTGGCTCCAGATAAATGCTTTAAAAAAACTTATAAATTATTCCTGGCAATCGATGAAAAAAAAATCATTTTTGAACAAAACTTGTTCGCATGAACAGAATGGTTACTAAACTCACCCTAAAAGTGTAGGCAATTGCGTAATGATAGGAGCACAATCTCATTCTTACATCCCTAGCACAAAAGTAAAAATAAAAATAAAAAAACAAATCGTTGAACTTTAATATTTTCTTTCTCTACTCTTTTTTCTTTTGTGCAATTTTTTATTAATTGATCATGTTCTAGTTGGACATGTCGTATTTATCTTTGTTCTTGTTTCATAATTCGAATGCAGTTTGTCGTGATTTTATTTAAAGATTTAAAAATTTAAGTTGCATAACAAGATTATGAGATTTTCAATGAGTAAGGATTGGCAATCAATGGGAAGTTGGAATTAGTCATAGACAATAGCTTGTTCGATTTTGGGGATTTTTTATGTAGATGTCACAATTGGCAATTGGTACAGTTACTTAGCACTTAGTGGCTTTTTTCAATGGCTTGTTATCAGTTCATGGAAAAATCTTCTCACTCTAGATAAGCGGTTTAAAAAAACTTAGAAATTATTCCTAGGAACAGAACAAAAAAAAAAAGTCATTTTTGAAAAAAAATTGTTCCCAAGAACATAATGGTTACTAAAGACACTCTAAAAGTTTAGGCAATCACGTAATGAGAGGAGCACAATCTCATTCTTTCATATGTAGCACAAAAGTGAAAAAAAAGAAAAAGCAAATCGTTGAAATTTACTACTTTCTTTCTCCACTCTTTTCTTTTACAAATTTTTATTAATTGATCATGTTCTGGTTGGACATGTCATATTTACCTTTGTTCTTCTTTCATAATTCGAATGTAGTTTGTCGTGAATTTTTTTAAAGATTTAAAAATTTATGTTGCACAAAAAAGATTATGAGATACCACAGCCCATGGTGGCGTAGTTGGCTTCGAGCTCTCTCCCCCTCACGAAGGGGAGGAGTTTGAATCCCAGAGGCGTCACATTCGCGCGACTCACCCGTGGCTGGGTCTGTGGTGGTGGCCTAGTCTGCCCCGAGTTTATGCCGTCAGCTGCCGGCTATACGATGGTTCCCGGGTTAGCGAAAAAAAAAGATGAAAAGATTATGAGATTTTCGACGAGTTAGGATTGGCAATCAATGGGGAGTTGGAATTAGTCCTAGACAATAGCTTGTTCGATTTTGTAGATGTCATAATTGGCAATTGGTACACTGACTTGGAACTTAGTGGCTTTTTCCAATGGCTTGTTGGAAAAAGCCTGTGGCTCTAGATAAGCGCTTTAAAAAAACTCAGAAATTATTCCTGGAAACAGAACAAAAACAAATCATTTTTAAACAAAAATTATTCATAGGAATAGAACGGTTACTAAACACACCCTAAAAGTTTAGGCAATTGCGTAATGACAAGAGCACAATCTCATTCTTACATCTATAGCACAAAAGTGAGAAAAAAAAAAAACCAAATCATTAAACTTTAATATTTTTTTTCTCTACTCTTTTTTTTTTTTTTTGCAAATTTTTATTAATTGATCATGTTCTAGTTGGACATGTTGTATTTATTTTTGTTCTTCTTTCATAATTCGAATGCAATTTGTCGTGAATTTTTTTAAAGATTTAAAAATTTATGTTGCACAAAAAAGGTTATGAGATTTTCAATGAGTTAGGATTGGCAATCAATGGGAAGTTGGAATTAGTCATGGACAATAGCTTGTTTGATTTTGGGGATTTTTTTTATGTCGATGTCACAATTGGCAATTGGTACACTGACTTGGAACTTAGTGGCTTTTCCCAATGGCTTGTTATCAGTTCATGGAAAAAGCCTGTGGCTCCAGATAAGCCTTTAGATTCCAGGGGTCTTCATTCTTCAGTGATTTCTCTTCTCCCTTTCTTCCGTCTTCTTAGTTCATTAAGCAGATTCGCTGATTTAGAGAACCAGACTGCTTCAAGCAGTATGAAAGCTTTTGTGGCTCTTTCCATGTGTCTTGTTCTCTTCTCTTGTAATGCCCTTGTTTCCAATGCCCTAGATACCATAACAACAAATCAGTCAATTCAAGGTGGCGAGAGCCTAATCTCTACTGGTGAGACATTTGAGCTGGGGTTCTTCAGTAGGGGGCATCCGCCAAAGCGATATCTGGGAATATGGTACAAGAAAATAACCAAATGACAATAGTGTGGGTTGCAAATAGACTTGCACCCCTTGCGGATGCATCAGGCACTTTGAGGGTTACTAGCCATGGAAGTCTCGTCCTTCTCGATGGGAATGGAAGTGATGTCTGGTCATCAAACTTGTCAATACCAGTGCGTAATCCAGTTGCGCAGCTCTTGGATTCAGGAAATCTGGTTGTGAGAGATGCAGAAGGCAGTGATCCCAATACTTTCCTGTGGCAGAGTTTTGACCATCCTACAGATACACTTCTGGCTGGTATGAAGATCGGATGGAATAGAAAATCAGGCTTCAATCGTTATTTAAAATCATGGAAGAGCATTGATGATCCTTCTCCAGGCAACTTCACGTTTCAACTTGATCCGAATGGCTACCCACAACTCCTATTGAAGCAGGGTTCTGACATCAAGTTCAGGACAGGACCATGGAATGGTCTTCGATTTAGTGGCACCCCTTATTTACATACAAACCCATACTACAGATATGAATTTGTGTTAAATGAGGAAGAGATGTACTACCACTACGAGCTCCTCAACAGATCGGTCTCTTCCAGGCTGACATTGACGACCAATGGCATCGTACAACGATTTGCTTGGATTGAACGAACGCAGGATTGGATGCGTTACATCTCCTCGCCAATAGACCAATGTGACAACTATGCATCCTGTGGTGCCTATGCTAGCTGTAGGGTCGATACTTCCCCAGTGTGTAGGTGCTTGAAAGGCTTCGTGCCCCGATTTTCTCAAGAATTGGATACGTTGGATTGGTCAAATGGGTGTGTGAGGAGAAATCCTTTGGATTGTGAAAAGGACATATTTGTGAAGTATTCTTGGTTAAAATTGCCAGATACTCGGTCTTCGTGGTTTAACGAGAGCATGAATCTTCAGGAATGCGAAGTAGTTTGCATGAAAAAATGTTCATGTATGGCTTATTCGAACTTAGACATTCGAAACGGAGGAAGTGGTTGTTTGCTGTGGTTCGGCGAGCTGATTGACATTAGGGGGTACAGCGACTACGGGCAGGACCTCTACATCCGGATGGCTGTGTCAGAATCAGGTATTTATTTATTATAGACATGAATTTTCTGGATATTGAAGAGAAAAATGGACACATATCTTTGAGGGAGAGCTTAGCGAATTGCAATATCAGTGATACCTTGTTCTTATTCCTAATCCTCTGTGCTCCTGCTTCTTCTCTTAGCTTTACTGTCATCACAACAAAAGAAGCATAAGCTGGTCATGGGCTTGGCAGTTTCTTTCGGGTCTGTTTTGCTCATTCTGGTTCTCACCATCTGTGTTCTACAATGCAAGAAGAAGAAATTGAAGCTTCCTGAGGGTAAACCGTACTTTATGATACAGTGCTGTCAGATTTTGTATTCTGGTTCTCATCATTTCCAGTTTTTACATTAGTCATTTCGTCACTTACAAGTAGGTATTTTACAAGACCTCCCAGTAATTATTCTATTATTGAGCACAAGAATTTCTTGTCTCGCGTTCATTACATTAGTCGCCCTCTAGTATAAGTGATTTTTTTTTTTTCCCAATTAGACTATCACTAGAGGGGATTCTGCATTCATGTCACATGTCACATTCAGCATTCATCCTCACCAAGCCCAACAGTTATAAGATTTTCTATTTATTTTATGTTACTATTCCACATCACCAATGAGAGGTCACTAAAAGATTCCATGATGAGCTGACAAAGTCAGTCAGTCTCAACCAAATTGTTCAAGGCATTTGTATGTCAGTGTCAGAGGTGCGAAACAATGACAAATCACTTGCAATCGCGATCATATTATCCTAATATGTTCACAATTCAATGCTTTCATATTTAGCTATTAGCATGCCTTTGTCGCATCATGATTGAAGGGAATCTGAATTAATGCAGAAGCCACCCATAGATATTTGCAAATCAATTTCATATAATTTGTGCTCCAGCTAAATGGGACAGTTTTGAATCAGGAGACAACTGTGAAAACCCAAAGGAGGATCTTGAGTTGCCACTATTTGACTTGTCTACAGTAGCTCTTGCGACCAATTACTTTTCGACCGATAATAAGCTTGGAGAAGGTGGTTTTGGACCTGTCTACAAGGTACTAAAATTGTGCAAGCTATTCTCGAGAAGGACATTATTGCTATTTGAGGATTGTAAAGTAGTGCCTTCGCTGTTGCATTCGCATAATTTGTTTAAGATTCTTGAATATGTTAATGAGAGGCTGAATAACTTGATCCCAAAATGTTTGGTTACTGTGAGTGGAATTCTAGCGAGAGAAAGAGTAGGCCAGGAATTATTTTCACTAAACAAGTTGACCATATGCAGGGTGTGCTGAGGGATGGTCAAGAAATTGCGGTGAAGATGCTGTCAAGGAACTCAAAACAAGGGCTGCATGAGTTTAAAAATGAAGTTCAATATGTTTCCAAGCTGCAACACCGGAACCTAGTGAAGCTTTTAGGATGTTGCATTGAGGAAGAAAATCTTCTGATCTATGAATTCATGCCCAACGGGAGCTTGGACTCATTTCTCTTTGGTCTGGTTACTTTCTCAATTCCTTAGAAGCAGGAATTTTATGAAAGCTCCAAAATACTGTCACTAAAGTAGCATATTAGCAAATGAATAAATTGATGCCTTACTCCTCGTAAGTTACAAACCGTGCAGAGTTTACTAATGTGAAATGAATTTTTGACAGGTCCAATGCAGAGGAAGCGACTGGACTGGTCCACTCGTTTCAACATCATCAATGGGATTGCTAGGGGGCTTCTTTACCTTCATCAAGATTCCTGTCTCAGGATCATTCACAGAGATGTGAAAGCTAGCAATGTATTGTTAGATTATGAGATGAACCCTAAGATCTCTGATTTAGGCTTGGCTAAAATCTTCACAGGGAATGAGACACAGGCAAATACTAACAGAGTGGTTGGAACATAGTAAGTACTTTTAATGCAGAAAGTGATGACCTCTGTGCTCAATTCGCTTTCAAACTGATGGTTTCAATACATCAATTTCTGTAGTGGTTACATGTCTCCAGAGTATGCTCTTGATGGAGTTTTCTCAACAAAATCTGATGTCTTTAGCTATGGTGTATTGGTGCTCGAGATTGTAAGCGGGAAGAGAAACAGAGGGTTTCATCATCCAGACCACCGTCATAATCTTCTAGGACATGTAAGTTCATAATACTGTTCACCTTCGAGCTGCAAGAAATGCTCCTAATAGTTGGTTTCAATGTGGTCAGGCTTGGAGACTATTCACAGATGGCAGGTCCATGCAGTTGCTTGACAAGTTGGTCAAGAACTCATGCAGTACTTCTGAAGCATTGCGCTCTATTCATATTGGCTTATTGTGCGTGCAGCGATGCCCTGATGATAGGCCAAGTATGTCCACTGTGGTTATAATGCTGGGAAGCGACGTCGAATTGCCTCTTCCAAAAGAGCCAGGGTTTTTCAATGAAAGGAATCTACTCCAAGAAAGCACTTCACAAAGTCAACCAAATGAAATGACCGTGACAGTATTATCTGCTCGATAAAGAGTCATGGCCATGACTTGCATTGTTTCTCTTTTGCAAGCTGAATGTACATGGAATGTCTTTTCTACAGATTCCGACGTCCTCTTTTACAAATTTGTATTTGAAAGCCAAGAGTTCCCGTTCAAGGCAATCTTCCCCCAAAAACTCTGCATCGTTGGCCCAGAAAAGAAAATCTCTTCAACTCTGTATCTTCCATAAGTTCAGCACTTAATCTTGACTTCAAAGTTTGCTCAAAAAAAAAAAAAAAAAATCTTGACTTCAGAGAGCACGTTTCTATCTGATTGAGTTCCCTATCACCATCAAAATCACTTCCCTTCAGGAATGATGGCATTCTTTGTTGAGATTGAAATCAAGTTTTTTAAAAAAGGGCCAGGTATAATGCACGCAGGCCAAGTCAAGGACGTCCTTACTTTTCTTTCATAGTTGTCAACATGACTATTAGTTTGAAGCCTTAAGAAAACGGTTTTTTTCAGAATTCGGTTGACTCGGCACATAACCTGGTCTCTGTCGATTTCATACCAAAATTTGGGTAACGTTGAACTTTGAACTAAATAGGGTCTTAGTTCACTCTAAATAGAAATAAGGGAATAGTCACCCATTTTTTGGAAAGATAGGAAGTAGTTTGGGCTGGGAGCATGCACGGCCAAGTTGGTCGTTTGCATGGCTAGAATCTTGAACCATGCCCGATTTTAAACTCGGAATTGGGAGCTCAGACACCTCGGCCCTAAAACTGGCGACCTTGAAGACCTGCCAAACTCACCAGTAGTTTGGGTTGGGGCGTGCACTGCCAAGTTTGGTTCTATTAACGACTGTCGATGAAAAAAATAATGTGTGCAAATGGAAACCAAACTTTCATTAGCTGCGAAGAGAGTCTAAAAGACCTGGGAAACTCACCGGTGTGGAATTAAGTTGTTTCCGGGTTTGAGAACAATTAACATCAACTCTGGATAATTCTTACTGATTCAAGAGGAGGGTCGGTCGGACATCCTAGGTGCCAAAACTTGACACGAATAGACATATAAGTGCCAAAAGTTTTAAGAAGTACACATAAGTGCCACTTTTTTTGTGAAAATTGGACACTCAAGTGCCAATTCCAACGAGGCTTGCTGAAAATCCAACATGACATCATTTTAATGATAAAATTGGTCTACATGGTTCTTTAGAATGTTTACTGAGCACTCCTTATCCCAAAATAACATCATATTGCTCCCAAATTTTATTTTTAATATAAATATTAATTAAATTAAATTTTGAAAAAAAAAGGGAGAGGTAGCATTCATCGAGAGCCTCTACAACCCGAGGTCACTAAGGTCGATGGGCCTTAGCTAGCGGTGACTATCTTGGCCGATTATAGCCTCGCCCATATTTCGACTAAGGGATTGTAGCCTTCTCTAGATTCGATGAGGGTTGTTGACCCTTGCCCAGATCAAGCCAAGGGCCGCTACTAGCTAGGGTGGGGTAGGTGCCTAGCCTTGCCATATTTAGCGGTGGCCTTGGCCCCTTTAGGCTAAGGCTCTAGGGGAGGGCCTTCAAGCCCTCGCCTGTGATCAGCCATGGTTGCTAGTCACTAGCTGGGGCTTGGTTACCCCAATCGACCCACAACCCATTGTCACCAGCCCGTTCTGGTGACAATGGGGCAGCGACAGCAAGGGCCTCCACAGCCCTTGCTAAATGATGCCTCCTCCCTTTTTTAATTTAACTTAATTAATGTTTATATTAAAAATCAAATTGTAGGGCAAAACAACATTGTTTTGGGCTTGTCTAGCTACATCAGCATCATATGGATAATTTTTTTTTTTAAAGAGTTGCCACATTAGTAAAAAAATTCGTTGGAAGAATCCACATCAGCAGTTTGGCTGGAAATTGTTGCCATTGGTATTCAAAGAGCATGCATAATAACCATTTTATTTTTTGTTCCAGTTTTACTTTTCTATTCCAAAGTTGTTTTCGAAATTGAATTCCTTTTCGTAAAACTATTTCATTTTTCTACTTTAAGAATAGATTTTACTCTAAAAATAGGTTTAGAACAGAAATCATAAGTATTTTTTTTTTTTTACTTTTCTATTTCTAGAACAGATATGAGAAAAAAAACTATTATCATCGTTCGTCCTTGCTACTAGCCAGTCGCCCATCCTTCATGTAAGTAGCACTTACACTGTCACTTGACATGCAACACAATACGTCCATACATCATTTCTTAAAAAAACAAAAAAATTTGATACGTTGGAACACTTATATTAAATGTATATTTTTATATATACATAATAAATTATCATTTTTATTAATTTGTGAATCAAATAAATAATAATAAAAGCCTAGAATAAATTTACACTAGAAATATTAATCCGTCATTTATTAATATCATTAATTGTTTCAATTTGACAAATTCAATTTCATTCCAATAATCTATAAAACTTGGAGAAAAAAAGCAATTCACATTATGGACTCACATATCGAGACATGTCGGAAGAAAATAGAAAAAAAATGAAAAAACTTGAGGGTAAATTATGTATCATGGGAAATGGGAGTCGAAGATAAAAAAAAAAAAAAAAAAAAAAGCTTAGGTTTTTCTTCTTTTCCCATTTACTATTTTTTTTCACTTTTCTAATATATACATTTTAATTATCATTTATTGAAAATTCTAATTATTGACCTCGCATGTTGGAATCACATATTAGAAACTCGCATATTAGAAAAAAATTCCGACTCGAGTGTCGAGGAGTGTCGAGAATGTTGACCAGGTGTCAGATTTGTCGACAAGTGTTGACCGAGTATTAGAGAGTGTCGAACATGTATTGGAGTATTTGACATGACATGAAGCCTCCCAGAGAATGTCAATACTTCCTCATCCATGAACCTAGGCTTAGAACCAGGGAAGACAAAGCTAGTTTCCTGCAGGTATGGCTTCTTACTATGGGTGAACCTCTCGTTCAAGCCCTTTAGGGATAGCCTTTTAGCATAAAACCACTCTAACTTTTAGTTCAGAGCCTAGAGACACCCAAAAATGCTAGGATTGTAACATTTCTAATTATCCAAGCTACGTTTCTCAGAGGATCCTGCCAGGCTAGAGAAGAATAAGTGTTTAGAAAGACATTGAGAGTTTAACAAAATACTTACTTTACTTCAAAAGACTCTGTCCAACACATTACATCCTCCGTGCATTTTATAGACATTAGAAGGTTACAAACAAATAAGGACCAAGCTCATAGGTCCTAAAATAGATAGAGGCTCCGGAAAACTTGGCTGGGAATTATTCTCAGCGATATGAATAGTGATAATGAATAATGATTTCCCTAACCTACTGCTACAGTGCTTGCTACAGTGATCTGCTTGCTACAGTGATATGCTATAGTCAGTGATCTCTTCCATAATGGGCATTGTAATCATAGTCTGAGTCATCAGAATTATGCATTTCTGCAAAAGATGTTCTTCGTATTTTTGCTCAAGACTTGCAAGTGGATCTTCAGAGGGAGTTTGGGTATTCCACATGTTTGCCTCGTTTGATGAAGATGCTTCTTCATGATTCCTGGAGGACTGTGTAGTGTCGGCATGCATGTTTGGCTGAGGCCAATTGGATAGTTTAGCATAATAAGATGTGTTCATTCCTAGAGATAAGGACAAGGGTCCTTGATCATAAAGGTCTTGAGAGAGAGGACTCCCCATTGTGCATAGGGCTCTTGAGATGATTGTGCAGGATCATATATGTCTGTCATGTCTTGCTCATGTGACAATGCAGCATGTCCGAATTCCTTGAGTGCTTATTTGGCTTTCAGTGTAAGGCTATAATGATCCTATGCAATGGGTACATTATAATTCCATACATCTTCAGGAATGGTTTTGTTTTATTGGCACAAAACTCTTTGGAGTTCTCGATACTAGTGTTCATAGCAACTAATAGGTCCTGGAAAAGATTTGTAAATCCTAGCTTCCTTAAGGTGTGGTAGAGGTTTATAAGATGTGGTCCTTATACTTTGTGGGGCATTGGTAATGATGCCATTATTTTTTATAAAAGCCCATGGTCGTTGGAAGAACGGAACAATGTGGATTTCGGGGTCCGGTCGGATAGTTCTCAGTTCTTGCTGGAGGAGGTGCTTCTAGTGAGTGGGATGATAAAACCAATTGAGGAAAGCTAAGAGATTTCTGTCACTTTCATTTTCTGTGTTTTGTTCAAGCCCGAATATCCTAGAGAGGTTGGCAATGAATTTTCTGGTTAGAATTTCGATAGCTATTAAGTACTTATTGGTTAAGTACCATAATAACAATCGCAACTAATTATAGAATTCTTCCTCCTTCCAGATTAAAGGGTGTATGAATGGATAATTGGAATTTAATCCAAAAGGACAAAGAATTGAATCTCCATGGATTATGAATAGATCTGTATGGCATTACCACATGAGGTTTTCTAGATTTTCAGTAAGGCTGTCATTTTAGATTTGTTCAACAATCTCCTGGGGGCATCGCCAGCTTGGCCAATCTCGTATTCTTTCATTCTTGGTAATATTCATCTTTCTTTGAGAAAACATAATTCAATGTTTTTTCACAATTTTTGCAAACTGCCCAATAAGTTGGCAGTGGGATTCCTCATCAGGGCTATAGAGCAAGATGTCATCAATATATACTGCTACACTTGACAAGATTGGTTGGAAAATTCGATACACGGCCTTTTGAATAGGGATGGTGCTACCTTTAGGCCAAAAGGAAGAACTTTTCATTGAAAATGTTGGTTTGGGATGCAGAACTCTATTTTAGGCCTGTCTTCAAGATGGATGCTCAATTGCCAAAATTTGGCTTTAAGATCAAATTTGGAATAGATATGGGCTTTTGATAATCCAGTAAAGAGAGAATTCCTGGAAGGTAGAGGGAATTTGTTATCTTGATGGAAGGAGGTTAAGAGGTTGATAGTTTATTATCGGTCGCATCTTTTTTCTATTTTGCTCAGCACATTTGTTGACATAAAAAGCTTCACAAGCCTATTAGGAATTTGAAATTTCAATGAGACCTTGTTGTAGTAGTTCTGAGCATTCCTTTTGAACAGAGACCAGGTGTTTTGGCTTCATTCCCATATGACTCGCCTTGGTTGGATTAATGTCTTTCATTTTTTTTTAAGGGAAGGCGAACAAAGAATTCCGGATTTTTCCATAAAAGATGAGAACATTTTTTAGAGAATTCAGAATGAGATTCAGAATATGATTCTAACAAACCTTTGCATGATCGGATTTAACATACTCATCTGGATGGAAAAAAGTCTTTGGATATTGACGAATTCAGATAATTGGTCTTTATACTTAAGACCCTTTCCAGGGATGATACGAAGTTGAGAAATTTGAGTCATGACATCCCAACCAATGATCAAATCCTTATTGGGAATACTTGATCCGAAGATCTTGGTGGTTATAGAACATTGGGGAAAAAACTAAACAGTTACTGGGGTAGTTTTTACATTTGTAGAAAATGTATCTCCTGAGGTAGAGTTAAAATATCGAACATAGGAAGTAGGGCTGAGCACGGTTCCCGGATAGAACCGGGAACCTGAGAACCGCACCGAAGGGTCCGATTCAGTTCTCGGTTCTTGAGAGGTCTATTCTAGTTCTCGGTTCCAGTTTTTTTCGGAACCACAACCGGGACCGGGAGTACCCTTCATAGAAACCTAATTTTTCTTCTCTTCTCCACTTTCCCTTCTTTCTATTTCATCTGCATCGCTCCACCCTAATTTTTCTTCTCTTCTTTGCTTTCCCTTCTTTCTATTTCCTCTACAATGCTCCACCCCCGAGTCACCGATGACCCCACACCGAAATTTTTGTCGACATTTTAATCATCCATTTTGCAAAAATATAAAAAATAAAGAGGAAAAAATAAACAAATAAATAAATAAAAGGAAAGGAAACAAAAAGAAAACAAAAAAAAAAAAAAACAAAAAGAAAGCAAAAGAAAAAAAAAAAAAAAAAAAGAAAGAAATGAAATGAAAAGAATGAAAAAAATATAAGGAAAACGAAAAAGAAAAAGGAAAAAAAAAAAAAGAAAGAAAAAAATAATAGAAAATGGGGTTCTCTTTTCTCTCGGAGGGGGATTTTTTTGGGTTCGGTCAGACTCTCTCGCTCTCCAGGCTCTCTCTTTGGGGGCTCTCTCTCTCTCTCTCAGAAAATTTTGGGCGCACGGATTCCCTCTCTGAGGGGCTCTCTGCTCCCACTGGGCTCTCTCTCTCCTCGGGGACGCTCTCTTTCAATCGGGGGACACTCAGATACTCTGGCCGGAGATTCTCTCTCCTTTGGCCGTCTCCAAAACCGACGATCTCTTCCTCTGAATCGGCGGTTAGGGCCCTTCTGCAATGGCGCCGGCCGCTCCTGGATTCAGCCACCGCGCACGATAGCCGCCTTGATCTAGCCCCGCGCTCTGACATGGCGCCCGAGAAGAACAACTTCGGTGCCAGCGACGGCGCCAACGCTCGATTGGAAGTTCTCTCTCTCTGATTCTCTCTCTGGTTTGCTCGATTGTGGCGACATCCGCGAAGACGGCGGTGGTGACAGCAGCTCCCAATCTGTGGCGTGATTCAGCTCTCCACCGGATACTATGCTCAACCCCTGTTCGCTTGGCTCTCGGTCCCCTGGTGCAGAAGCTCGCCGGAGGTTGGGCGGATCGGCGACGATGATGCTTAACTGAGTTTGTCTCTGGATCGAACTCACCAAAGCGGTGAGTTCTCTTTCTCTCTTGATCCGATGAAGTTTTTAGGATCTGGTTCTCTCTCCCATTCTCTCTCTCTGACGTCGCACATTTTCTCTCGCACCGGATCTGATCCACTGGAACGTCTGGTCGAGGACCTCGGAGTTCAAGGCACAGATTCGCGCGGCCCGCTAATCTGCAACTCCCCTGCAGCATCGGTGACAGCGTTGACGGCAGCGACGGCTTCGATCCTTCGTCGATTCATTCAAGCTGAGCTTCAGATAGTGCGGTATTCCTTCTGAGGTAAGTTTCTTGACCGTTCCTTACTTACAGAGATTATGTCATGCATTCTTGAACTTTGCCAATCTGCGCCGTTTCTTGGCTCACTTCCAGAGAATATGTCATGAGTCAGATTTTGTGAAAAATGACCTTTTCATTGTTCTTCAAAAATGAATAGATGGATGGCCATTTGTACTTATTTTGTCTGTCCCTGGATTGTATGAGATAGCTTGTCTTTAGTTTGCGAGTCTAGCAACCTATGCTGATCAGAACAAAAGGGTTTTGACAATGACCTCTACGATCCTTCTAAGCCTTGTAAGCCTTGAAATCTTTCAAGTGCGATTCAGAGAATTTCAGAAAACTCGATCCCATCTCTTCCTGCAATAGTTTGGAAAGCATTTGTTTCTGCGTTGCATTGGTTTTTAACATGCTTCAGATGTATAAATAATATAGAGGTAGGTTTTTGTGAGTTGGTAGTGTAAAACAAAATTTGCATTACAATTCAATGTTCTGCCAAGTCAATTTGTATTGCCATTACAATTCACTGGCTCATCACTATAGTCTCAGTTACCTTTAGATAATCTGGATGTTATTACTTTTGCTTATTACAGAATAATCACATCTTTGTAAATGGGTTTAATGTCCTTTTCAAGACTTTCTAAGGACTTCTCCCCGATGCCTCCAGTCAAGTCTTTCTTCAAGAATGACTTGTAATGCATGTGTTTTATCATCTTGTATCTGTGTAACATACTGTGGCGTGAACGACCTCACCACATCTTGTGGAGTTTAAGAAATGTTCCACCGAACAGACTATAATAACTGCAAGTTTCATGTCTTGATATGACTACATTCTTCTGCTTTGCTTGGTTCATTGAGTATTTCAATGTCAATGTATACAGTTTTGTAGCTCTGTTCTATATGGGTTAGGTTGTTGTGAGCCATTTTGTCTACCTCCTCATGTGGTACAAGGATGTGCACTCTGTAATGTGTTTCTTTTTTTTTTATGAAGTTCTGGTAATTTCAATGTGTAGACATTGTGATTGTGTCAACATGCGGGCATGTCTGGATAGATTTTGCTTCTTTCTTGATATTTTGTAATTGATGTCGGCTTTTGGAATGCATCAAAGTAGTTGGATACTGCTCACGTATACATCTGGTTGTGGATCATGCAGTGTAGCTGTGCCGATATCCCTACGTTTAATGCATCTGTGTGCTTGATGTACACATGCACAAGTGCTTTAACTTTTGGTCAATGAAAACTTCTTCCTTTGTTCAGCCTTGCTCTTTGGATGGCATGTCACTGCATTTGCGAGGCTATATGTTAATCTGTTCTAGGATTTTGGAGGTTAATGAGTCAATGTGATTAATAGATTGATTTGGCAATTAAACGCAGAAATTAATGGAAGAAATCAGCTAGAAAAATAATTCTGATTTCTTAAAGCTTCGAATCAGTAGGGTGCCTATTAAAATTGAAGTTCATTTGCTGTGAGAAACAAGCCACTAAATCTAGGAGCTGAATCTGGAATTTTGACTTCAATTCTTCAATGATAGTTTCGGCATGATCTGTGTTTGTTCTCTAATCATACGTTGTCTTGAATATATTGATATAATCTACTGAGGTTAATGAATTTCTGTGGATTGATGATCAATGATCATGAACTTGAAATTGATTGAACTTGATTTACCTTGATATGTCACTTTCTGTTTTGGCTTAAATGAGGTGATAGATGAGGCTTTCTGGTCTTGAGCCCTTTTAGACATAGCAAATAGACTTCTCAAGCTTCGATTTGATATGTCGCACGCCCTGAATAGACATCATCCGGTCATCGAAAAATACCGACAAAGTCTGTCAATTCTGCAGTAGTTTTTTTTTTTTTTTTAGGTTGATTTGCTGTTTTGACTTGCTGCAATTTTCTGTTTTAACTGGAACGAGTTGGAAGATGATGTTATTAGGACTTAATGTCTTCTAGAGAATTGTAATAGGCTTCTCAAACTTTCCATTGACATATTATATGTGCGATTTAGCCATCATTTGCCTTGCCTGATGCTTCTTGCAAAGAGCACTAATCTGCTGATGTGTTCTGCTTGTTATGATTTGATCTGACCACTTATACAAATGGCTTTACTTGAGGCTAGTTTGGTTATGGATTGATGCCATTTTGATCAAGTAGACTCATACGTGCTTGTGAGAAGATATAGCTTCAATTCATGACGATTTGTCATCAAATAATCACAATTTATAGTCTCATGTGCTCTTTTACAATTCTGATTGCATGCTGGAATTTGTGGATTAAGCATTGATTAGATGGATATACATGTAGCATGAACACGTTCAATGATGCATATTGTTTTGTGAATGATCTTTTGTCACCTAATTCATTTGCTTGATTAATTGAGAACCAAGGTTATATGACTTGGATGTCTGTCATATTATATGCCTTGCATGTGATCATTTGATGAATGGTTTTGGTGTGACACATATCAATGCTGAACTTTAGGATATCACTCGAAACTTGATTCCGTATTGTACTTCTTTTAAACAATTGATTTTGATATGATGTATTGTTTTTGGTTGCTTGATGTGTTTGATTGTTTCTTTTATTTGTACGCACCTAGTTATAGGTTTTCTTAGATTAGATTTAGATTAGAACCTCGAAGGTGTAAGGCGTGAAGATGGTGAAGGTCGATGTCCATTCCGACCATTGTCATGTACTTTTTGTTTTCCCGACATATGTCTCGGGTTTTATGCATTGTATAAAGCCGGACGAGTTGCGGTTTCCTTTCTTTCGTTTGTTTTCTCTTTTATATTTTTAGGACCGCCTGATAGGTTTAACGCTTTTCTTGATTGTTTACTTCATGTTTTGTAATTTCAATTTCATTGGTTGTTTTCCTTTTTATTTTTTAGAAATAGAATAGCGTGAAAATGATCAACCACGCATGATCACTTAGTATAGGAATTGATGATCCTAAAAATATAAAAAGAAACGCATGGACATTTTAGGAAAAACACAACATAATGTTTAGGTATCGAAAGGGCGCTAATAGCAATATTAGCGTAACCCAAGTCCCCGAACCTAGATATCTGGTTGCGTAGAAATCGAGGGAACACTCCCGACCCTCGATTGGGTTTCTAGCCGACCCCCGAAAATGAGGCTAGTGGCGACTCCTGTATATTTTTAGGTTGTTATAAACAACTAGATCGCATAAATAAACTTACACATCACGCGGTACGAGCTTGGGAGAGCTCGCGATCTCGAGATCAAGAATCCCTAAACCCGACCTTTTCCCACCTTGGACACATTTTCGAGGGGCCGGCGAGATCGGGTCGCGACATCACCGATGACCCTACACTGCTTGTCGCCCGTGACGCTGCCCTGGACGCTGCCACTGCCCATTTGACGATGCTATTAGCTCTCGTCGTCGCACGTGTTGCATCCTAATGACGAGCTACTAGGGGAACGCCATTACGACGCTGTTGTTATTCCACTGTTAGCAATCCTCAACCTCGCCCACTCCTCCGATCTATCCCTCCTTCCTGATCAAGTCCTCCTCAACCTCTTCTTTGTAATCTCTCTCTCTCTCTCTCTCTCTCTCTCTCTCTCTCTCTCTCTCTCTCTCTCTCTCTCTCTTTATTTTGTGGGTATCTTTATTTGGGTTTTCTTTGTTTTGTCCGGTTTTCGTGTCTACGGGTAGAAAGGTCTGAGCTTGATTCGAGCTCAAGTGGTCAATGGTTTTCGTGTCTATGGGTAGTCGATGGTTTTGGGGATGTGGTCGAATCGGTGTTGAATAGGTGTGGGCACCAATGTGCACAAAAGATTAACTTAGTATAGAGAATTAGCAAAATAAAGAGTTGCCAACACATGAAAACCAATTCGATGCATAATCTGAGAAGGATGTAAAAGTTCTGCTAGGTTTTTTGGTTTTGAATGTCTAACAAGGATATCAAAGTGAGAGTAAGGAGGAGATTGTAAACTCGAAAAAGCTATCCTCAGTGTGACTTCACATATTCGATTGAGCAACTTCAAGGTCCCATTCCTCCATTGACAGGGCACAAAGAAAACCAACTCCCTCGTCGAAGGCACGTCAACGCAAGCCCCCACAATGTGTGATGGAGCAGGGCAAGATCTTGCCATGTTCTCATGAAATAGCTTCCTTGAAGAGTTAAAGTTTGAAGGAAAAAAAGAACACATTCGTTGATTTTGCAAAATTGTAGTCTTGTAGTTGTCTCTTTCAGTTCTTTCATTATGAAATTATTTGAAAATGTTTCGCTTT
This sequence comes from Eucalyptus grandis, assembly GCF_016545825.1. Lineage (NCBI taxonomy): Eukaryota > Viridiplantae > Streptophyta > Magnoliopsida > Myrtales > Myrtaceae > Eucalyptus > Eucalyptus grandis. Next base: position 43,779,659 of record NC_052619.1, read on the forward strand.
GTTTCCGTTTTGTTTTATACTAGGTACCTCTCACTTTGATCATTGTGTAGTTATGTGTTTTTCCTCATTGTGGTTGCTTGTGTTGTGACTATCTCTATCTTGTGAAATCTAATGACCTTGAATCAAGGTCTTGCGCCTCTCCCATGGCATAAGTCTATTGTCATTTTGTCTTTCTGGGTTCTACTGTGCTTGCCAATGAGTTGGTGTAGCATGATGGCAGTGTTACTTATGTATGCAAAATTCCCAGTGCTTTGAAAGAATCTCCTCATTAATGTTGTCTTTGTGCAGACAATAGCCTAGAAGGAAGCGTAGGATGAAATCAAAATCTTCATGTGTGGACTTTTAGACTTTGAGATTACAAGAAGCTTACATTGTAGTTTGATATGAGAGCTACGTGAAGATAAAATGTAAAACTTGTGGGAAGAAAGGAAAATGCATGGCGTCTATATTAATGTCTGGATAAGTTGAGTGTTGTCTTACTATTGCCAGTTGGGCTCAATAGGTGCATCTTCTAGATAGTTATTGATATTTTAGTTTCTGGTTTGAAGCCAATTGGTTTATTATAATCACATAACTACTTTTTTATGTGTTCTCTTATGCAGCCATTTGGTCAAGATCAATGTTATTGTCAACATTTTTTGGCAGAGCACTTTTGGATGTTGCTAGAATAAAGTCTTTTGCTAGGACCATTGTTGTTGCTTCAGCAGCTACATCTGGGACAAGACAAAACCCTCTCAAGGCATTCTTTGATGCAAATAGAGACTCAGAGAACGGCAATCCCGTTATCTACGCACATTGGTCATTTTACCTATTCGATATTAAGCATTGCAAGTTACCTACTTTTATTTTTGTTGCCATTGCTTCTGTAGAGCTGGATTCTTAGGATGTCTATTGTATAGTATGGATCCGCAGTTTCTAGAAACGTGAATGCCATGTATGTATTTAGTTTCTCCATAGAGTGGTGTCTCTTTGTGGAAACTTTTTAATAAGTTTTGTCACAAATTTCCAAAGTATGCTAATGATGGATTGTCTGATTTTAGAGCATGCTTTGATATTATTCCACAGAAATGCTCTGCACTTGAGGTTAGTGTTTTTGAATGTCAAATTTTTGTTAGTGCTCTTTCTGGACACTATTGTTTTGCCATCGTTGTTTTGTCATCGACGACACCACTGCTGTTTAGACTTTGACAATGAGTAGCCCGCATGTCGATGATGCTGCTGCTGTTCAGTTTTGTTCATTTTGTATTCTCTTTGATGAATGACAAGCTTGTTTATTATTGTTGTGTTCATTTTCGTTTTGTTTAACTAAAAATGAAAAAAAAAGGAACCTGTTGGACCCTGGAACCAACCTTGGAACCTGTGACAAGGTAGGTTCCAAGTTCTAAAAACTGAGGAACATGTACCCGATGGTAGGTTCCGGTGTAGCACCCCGAACCCTTCGGCGATCGCCACAAGCTCTAATGTTACACTTTATTACCTTTTCCTATTGAAGTACTTAGAACAAGCGTCGTTAATCACAAGCAAATTTTTTTTTTTTAAAAGCGGTCCCAGCGTGACTCATAGCGGAAGCAAATTAAACATCACCATCTATCCCCCTACCAATCCATGATACCAATACACACCAGCTAAACATCAGGATTTTATAAACAAACATCGACACATTATTTACATATTCTTTTAGGATGGGACTTCCTTTTCTCGGGTCGATACAAAACAAGAAAAGCTAGGACTCGCCATGTCCCGCCTAAAATCTCAAAAAGAAACCCTCGACCCTCAACATCATACGAGCACAAACCCCCATCGAAAGTGTCGACTATCTACATCAAAAGATCCAGCTCCTACTCATCGCGCGCGGTCTCACACCCAACCCGGTGCATCGGGGTGGCGGCGGCGACAACATCCTCGCATAGCTCCATCCCGACGAACGTGCACGTAAATGAACTCCTGAATGACAGGGCCCCCAACCAGGCCTATGTCGTACATCACTAGACAGCGTACTCGAATAAAAGTCAGTTCGGGAACAGAGGGACAATCTATCTCAGCACACTCGACCTCTACATCGGATGGTAGACCATAAAACACACCCCGCGAGACGGCAGGAAGCGGCATACTGCTAATCTGAAATGTTATTCCCCAAAAGGAGTGAGTACAACCACTCAGCAGATAGGGAAATCCAATAACAACTCAATGCGCCATGCATATCATCATACGTTGCAGGCATTACTCACCTTGAAATCATGCCCATTTTAATCATGCATCATCATATCATACATATCATTATCATCATGGCATCAACATATCGTACATGTCATCATGCATGTCATATATCATTATCATCATCATGCATTTCATCATGCATATCATGTCATGGATGATCATCATATCACATCACGTATCATCATCATCATTATTATCATGCATATCATCATGCATATAATATCATGGGTGATCATCATATCACATCACATATCATCATCATCATTATTACCATGCATATCATCATGCATATAATATCATGGGTGATCATCATATCACATCACATATCATCATCATCATTATTACCATGCATATCATCATGCATATTTCATGTGATCATCATATCACATCACATGCATTTCATGTCATGATTTTTTTCATCTTTATCTTTAAATTTTGATCACCACATCACCCATTTCTCAATCATCAATTTCATCATCCCTTCGGGCAAAGACCTCCGACAGGGTTCCCAGCATTCAGCCTCCCAGGCCACCGGGCTTCCGGCCCCCCACATTCCGGGCATCTCGCATCTCAACTAGCATCATGAGGCATTCCCTTCGGGCAGAAACCTCCGACAGGGCTTCCGGCCTTTACCCTTCTAGCTAGGCATCTCGCACCCAAATCCTGGCATTGCGAGGCATTCCTTTCGGGCAAAGACCTCCGACAAGGCTTCCGGCCCCCTCACATTCCGAGCATCCTGAATCCCCCAGGGAATTCCGGCAATGCTTCTCTGTACATTCCGGCCTCATCCTCCACCACAACCACTTACTCACTTATCATTATCCACATTTATCATTCTTTTGATCTCATTATTACATGGCATATGATTCACACATGCATCACAATTCATGATCATACATACACCAATGTCTCATTATACATGTAACAATGCATAATTATTTATAAATAAATTCAATGGAATTTATGGCCAATAAAATAATCCCTTTTTTTTATTTTATTTTATTATTATTATTATTATTATTATTATTATTTTTATTATATTTATTTATTTTCATAAATAAATATTAAATTCAATATCTATGATTTTCCCAAAATCATAATATTCAAACAATCATTAAACAAACCAATAAGGTGACAAATTTCATGCAAAATTCATGGCCAAATTGAATTTCACAATTTCCACAAAATAGCACATGATATTCGGATAAAAGCCAGAATGCACAGTTTCCAAATAAATTCGATTAAAATATTCATACGACCTCCAAAAATTACGAAAGTTTACAGAGTGATAGCCAAGACATTTTCGTGCAACTTTCATGCAGAACTTCAAACCAGATTCTTTTTAGATTATTTTACACGACCTCACGAAGCTTCTGGAACCACTACCGCATCGTCCAGAATACACATCTCCGAAATATTTATATTTCACCCATCTATTCTCTTTCTTTTCCTCTAAAATTTGGATATGCTATGTATAAAGGTGTCCTTTAAAAGTTTCATGAAGAGATCTAGGTCAAATAACCAAATTATGGTCACCATTTAAGTCCATGAAGTCTCAGGTGTCTCGGAACACATCACCAGAATCATCGTCTCCAAGATCTAGCCGATTTACTAAGCTATACTTGTTAATTTCTCTTCAAATTTGAGTATGTTGTATTTTAAGGTTTTACCTACAACTTTCATGAAGAAATTTTAGTCAAATATTCAACAGACATCGACATGCAACCAAGAATCCAACAAGAGGTCAGTGAAAACTTCACAGATCTGGGGTCTCCGTAGAATAGGACTTTGACCCCTCATATCTCCATCATTTTCCACGAAATTTCAGTATGTTATAGTTCAAGACGTTAGCTACAACTTCCATGACATCGAAGCCTAAATAGGACTCCAAACACACATGCAAACTCAAATAAGTTACTGACTCCCACAACCCGAGCAAGAACAGTCACACGGCTTGAGAACAAACCACCCTTACCTCGGTTTTTCTCACTAAAAACACCCAAAATCGAACATGCAAACCATATACACACATGTAAGAGAAGTTAGAGGACTCCACTTGCCTCTAGGATGGACGGTCGATGGCGTACGGCGACGTATACGGCGAACGGACGGCGGCACACGGCGGCGTATACGGCGAACGGACGGCGGCACACGGCGACTCCTCCTCGGCTCCGCCTCCTCTCCCTCTCGGTCTCTCCCTCTCTCTCGCAATTTCTCTCTCTCTCTCACCCTCTCTCTCGGCCGAATGAAGCAAAAACCGGCCACCTTCTCTCTCTCCTCCCCTTTTATACTCCCTAATCCTCATCATTTGCAATCATGAGATTGCCTCACCAATGGCCAATGCATGGCCTTCCCCTTTGCCACTTGTCATTTTGATTTATTTATTTTTAATTGGGTTTGGGCTTGGGCTTGGGCCCATCCGGCCACTCCTCCTTGGGCTGGTTGACAGCCCCTTGTGGGCTTTAATGGGCCAACCAACTTGGCCCATTAAGGTTCCACTCTTGGGCTTAAGGCCCAATCGAATTCTGACCTCTCTTCTTTTTTTTTTTTGAAATTCTTCTATAAATATTTTTAAATTCCAATTTTCGTCTCGGCCAAAGTCTTGGGACATTTTTGTTCATTAAAATTTAAATCATATGGCCAAGCATAGATTATTAATCTATTAAATTTAAATTTCCACAGTCACAAGCACAAATCATCAAATTAAAAGACTAATTGGCTAAAGCATAAGCCATGGAAATTCTATCACCTAATCAAAGGCTTTAACACACCTTATGGCTTGGCTTTGAATTTCTGGGATGCCACATCCGGGTTCGAGACGGAACCCGTAAGGAACCTAGAACCACTCACCGCTTCATCATGGGCAAATGAAAAGAAATATGGGACGCCCGGTGAAGAGAAAGAAAAGGAAAGAAAGAAGCCGAGTTGACCTGCTCCCGGCTCAATCTCATTTTACCCATTTTCCTTTCTTTTTTTCTTTTTCTTTTTGTTTGTAATTAATTTCTTTAAATAATTTTTAAATTTTTTTTTTTTGATGACAAATTTTTGGGAAAAAAATTAAAAATGACCATTCAATATGCAATGTAATAATGAAAACACAAACTGTTGCTTTTCTTTCTTTCTTTCTTTTGACTTTTTTTAATAAAAATTTTCAACTCTTCAAAAAAAAAAATTTTTAATCTTAATAATTACTAATAGTTATTTAAATGTTCCTTATGCCTACGCATAATGGATTTTAATGAAAACATTCACGATGCATTTTAATGAAAATGATTTAGTTTACTCTTTACTTTCTTTCTTTTTAGCAACTAATTCATAATTTTGCATGTGATTAAGTCCTAAATAAAATGGTAAAATTTAGGTGTCAACACTTGTAAAGACTTATCATAGATGGTTGAACATCTATTTTTTCCTAGAATCTGATATACATGCTCATACAATGGAATCACTGTATGGCGAATAGATCGTGGCAAAGATATCCCTCACATGGCCTCTCAAACATGCAAATTGTTATAAGATAACAATTCCAACATACAAATTTATCATCACAGTCTCTTGGCATTTCTCGCATGGACAATGGAAACCAAATATCCATTTATCATCATTTACAAAACCACTAACTCTTATTCACTCATCACAAGCAACATAATTACATAACAATTACCATGTAATTATTGTGCAAATAATAACACACCAATCTTTGGGCATTTCTTGTGTAAACTGTAGCAAAGAATTAAATATCAAAGGCCATTCATTTGTTATCTAAAACAAATGAATACTTTACTTATGCTATGGACATGTCATGGACTTCATAAAATTACCAAAGCAGCCCACTTTTAAACTAATTATGCAATTAAGTCCAATTTTTTCTAGTTAAATAAATTGTTAAAATTATCATCCATGTAAATTATTTATGGATCTTTACATCCTAAGTATTATCAACTAATGTAGAAAATTCTGGATGTCACAATTAAAGTAATGGACTTCACATCGTTTGACTATTGTGACTGGTATATGCTCCATCAACGTGGGTTCGATTGAGCAATTCTCTAGTAATAACTAGCAAATAATATCGTCATCTTTCTTGGAACACCCATTCTTATTCATTTAAAATGGAGAATTTACGAACTCATTCGATAATGCAGCAAATTGCATTTTCTTATCTTCAACTAATCCAAGGGGTAAAAATTAGTGCCCCAACTATTAAACAAAAGTTTTGGACTTTAAGAACACTGATCATGAGCTCAATCTAGTTCTTGCATCTCTAGCAATATGCTAACAAAGGAACAAGTGTGAACTTTGGACTATCTTTGGTGTAAACTTCCCTTAATTGATAATGTTTTCGCCAGGTATGTCATATTTATCGTTATTCATCTTTTTATAATTTGAATGCATTTCGGCCTAAATACATTGTCATCTTTCTTGCCGGATTTAGAGATTTGCAGTGCATAAAATATTACTACTCCTATGTCTTAGGAGTCATTTCAAAAGGAGATAGAATCACAAGTATCATCATATAATATCAAGTCTATTTTTTCTTCTTTTTTTCTTTTTTCCTTCTCTCTTCTTCTTCCTCCTAGCCGGCCACTAGCGAGGGCCGGTGACTAGCCACAAAGAAGGAGGAAGAAGAAGAGAAAAGGAAAAGGTAAAAAGAAAAAGAAAAAGAAAAATAGAAAAATAAGAAAAATAAGAAAAATATTATAAAAGGTATTAAAAAATTAAAAGAAACAAAAAATTTAAGATTTGTACCAAATGCATTTCTATCCCGAGAATAAAAATTTTGGATAGTTACCAAGCGCTTTAAAAAACTCAGAAATTATTCCTAGGAACAAAATAAAAAAAAAATCATTTTTGAACAAAAATTGTTCCTAGGAACATAATGGTTACTAAACACACCCTAAAATTTTAGGCAATTGCGTAATAACAGGAGCACAATCTCATTCTTACATGTATAGCACAAAAGTGAAAAAAAAAAAAAACCAATTCGTTAAACTTTAATATTTTCTTTCTCTACTCTCTTTTTGCAAATTTTTATTAATTGATCAAGTTCTGGTTGGACATGTTGTATTTATCTTTGTTCTTCTTTCATAATTCGAATGCAGTTTGTCGTGAATTTATTTAAAGATTTAAAATTTTATGTTGCACAAAAAAGATTATGAGATTTTCAATGAGTTAGGATTGGCAATCAATGGGAAGTTGGAACTAATCATAGACAATAGCTTGTTCGATTTTGGGGATTTTTTATGTAGATGTCACAATTGGCAATCGCTACACTAACTTGGAACTTAGTGGCTTTTATAATGGTTTGTTATCGGTTCATGGAAAAAGCCTGTGGCTACAGATAAGCCTTTAGATTGTAGGGGTCTTCATTCTTTAGTGATTTCTCTTCTCCCTTTCTTCCGTCTTCTTAGTTCATTCAGCAATTCGCTAATTTGAGAACTTGACTGCTTCAAGCAATATGAAAGCTTTTGTGGCTCTTTCCATGTGTCTTGTTCTCTTCTCTTGTAATTCCCTTGTTTCCAATGCACTAGATACCATAATAGCAAATCAGTCAATTCAAGGTGGCGAGAGCCTAATCTCTGCTGGTGAGACATTTGAGTTGGGGTTCTTCAATAGGGGGTCCACCAAAGCGATATCTAGGAATATGGTACAAGAAAATAACCACAATGACAATAGTGTGGGATGCATTAGGCACTTTGAGGGTTACTAGCCATGGAAGTCTCGTCCTTCTCGATGGGAATGGAAGTGATGTCTGGTCGTCAAACTTGTCAATACCGGTGCATAATGTGACATCCCATATTTTCAGTCCTGTTTCCTACTGAAAAAATCGGGCATTTCATTGACGTGCCTACATGGTTGTTCTCAGAGCTTATCACTCTTGAGATAACTAGACTATTCAGGGAAAGCCATTAATAAATCTTAATGCAATAGACTTGAGAATTCGACCAGGAATTGACTTCTCGACCGTGCTCATCTTTAGATGCCATTACGGCACAGTATAAAATCGATTTGAAATCAGAGATATGTCTGTTTGATCGAGATGTGTGGCTAATCATGGGTGACATCACTAAATTGAAAAATTCTCGTTGACCAACTCTAGACTGATTCTTATGTTGTTTTGGTACCCTATGTCCGTATTTGAATCCTCGAGATTTTCACGACAACTGAGAGTCGCCAATGCGTCGAGTTGGTTCATAGTGGTTCGAAGAAAATCAACCATGGGTTTTTTGGACTAAAAATCTCTGAAAACTACTCGGTTGTCTAGGTCATACTAAAAACGCGCCGAATGGAAATTAACCACGAATTTGAGTCTGATTTCATAAATTGAAGATTCTGTCATTTCACAATAAATTCTAGGAACGTCGACTCAATCTCAGAAGATTTTTCTGAAACCCAAGGCTTTTTGAGAAAAAGTTGTCGTAGGACCGTTTTTATTCATAAAATGGCCGGGATTGTTTTTTATTACAAATTTGGGAAGCATGATGCATATATGGGTGAGGAAAAATATGCATTGGAGCATTGAGACATCACTTGAATTTATTGAGGCCACTTGAGATTGATTTGAGATGGGATAAGTGTCCAAATTGAAGCCAAAACTTTAAAATTCGTAACTCCCCCCATGGCCTAGCAAAATGGACCGTTTCACATGTCCAAAAGTGAGCCTTGGTGGCCTTTAGACAGCCAAGGAGGAGTGCATGGCCAAGAATGGTCTTAGGGGACAATCTTGTGGAAGAATTGGACCAAGTGCCCCCCTCCATCCCTCTCTCCCTCATCCTCTCCCTTGTTGTTGTCCAAGACCTTCTCTCTCCCTCCATTTGCCTTGTGCGAACAGCAGCAACCAAGAGATCACCGGAGACAACAGTTGTAACCCGCACGCATCGCCGAATCGCTGTCGCCGTCCACACGCTCACGCCGCTACCCGTGCATGCCCACCCGCATCCCCGCCTTCCTCACGCCGTCCAGCAGCCCTGTCTCACCATCCAGCCTTCTATTCAAGCATTGCAGGTGGATGTGGAAGCTCACCAAAGTCCTGTTGAGTCCTCGTTTGGATCGAAACCAACCCTACTGCCCTTCCCCGAGCCTTGCTGTCCATTTATGCTTGTTTTCTTCTATTTTTGCAGCAAAAAAAAAAAAAAGAGGGTTTTGTGGGTTTCCAATAGGTTTCTAGGTTTGATTTGAGGTATTTTCGGGCCTTGGACCTTAGGCTCGCTTTGGAGAAAAACATTCCCCATGACATTCTTGACGTTTCGATCAAAATGGATTGTTAAACGGGTGAGTTTTGCTTACTAATCCTTACTTAGTTTGCTAATGATCCTTAGAGGTTGATTAGATTTAATTAAGTGCAATTTAGTGGATAAATTATATTAGCATAATTAAATTAGGGATTTACCTATGCATGTTAGGCAAATGGTTAGTGTACTTAGCAAGTAGACAAGTCCTATTATTTATTGAACGAGTCTCAGTAATTTTTTGGGTTCGTCTCGGCTTCCAATTATACATTATGGGCCTAAGTTGGATTTATTGCATTTATTTAATAAATTTTATAATTATTTAATTATTTATTTATTTTCTGAAAATTAGGTTGGGATAGCCGATAACCGGAATTTTGTACTAATTGCAGTGGTGCTCTTTGTTTATTTAATTGAGTAATTGATTGTGCAAATTGAGTGCAAATAGTAGTTGTGGGTATTTATTTCAGAAATTGAATAACTTTGGTAATTGAGTGGAAAATTACCAGGCGTTAGTCTATAGCGTCAAAAATCTATTTTTGTATTGTTGAAAAGAGTGGGTCAATAAAAAGGAAATTATTGTATTTTGGCTAAGGCCGACCATGTGCCCACACACGTGTACTTTTATCAAATATGATGAAAAGGGTAAAAATGATTGTGTCTTCGGAACAAAAATACTATAATGGCTCGATGATTTGTATGTCATTTGGAGAATGGACTTTATACTATTATAGCTCGATGACTCTCCTATCATCTTGAGAAATAATTGTTTGTGTACCGGCTCGATGACCCTATAGGTCATCTTGGAGAATGGACGGTATTAAATGTCGGCTCGGTGATTCTATAGATCATCTTGGAGAATGAACTACATGCCATAATGGCTCGATGACTCAACATGTCATCTTGGAAAATGTACGTTATGATGAATATACTCGGTGACTTTATATGTCATCTCAGAGTATGAATATTATAATATACTAGCATGGTAACCTGATAGGTTATCTTGGAGAATGAATAGTATGTTATAGCGGCTCGATGACTTAGTGTGTCATCTTGAAGAATGAATTATATAATATATTGGCTCGATAACTCGATAGGTTATCTTGGAGAATGGACAGTTTGAATGGAACGAATGGGAATTGTCTGATTGACATGTAGTTGACCATGTCGATTGATTGATGTTTCGATCTGCTGTGATTGTTTGGGTGCCTATTTGAACTGTATTGAATTGCAAGTGGAATCTGAGGCCAAGGTAAGTCCTCTGATCTGTGTTGTGCTTAGGCAGCCTTTAAAGTGTATTGGCCTACTAATCGAGTCTTTGGGAGTAAAACTTGCTGAGACATAGTCTCATCCCGGTTATGGGACAACATTTCAGGTCCCTAGATGGCAGAACCTGAAGAGGAGTACCTGGAGGAGAACCCGGAGGATGATGTAGAGTAGGATCTTGATGAGGATTGAGACTTCACTCCTGTCTGATGACTTTTGATGTTGAACCTATTCGAGTAGAAACCGACCTCTTAGTATGTAGCACCCCGAACCCTTCGAAGGTTGCCACAAGCACCGATGTTATATCTTATTACCCTTTTGTTCTACACTTAGAAGAAGCGTCGTTATTCACAGGCATTTTTTTAAAGCGGTCCCGGCGCGACTCACTAGCGGAAGCAAAATAAAGTATCATCATCTCTCCCCCTACCAACCATGGTACCAATACACACCACTAATCACCATAATTTATAGACAAGCCACGACACTTTATTTACATATATCTTCAAGATGGGACTTCTTTTGGGTCGGTACATCAAAAGGAAAAGCTAGGACTCGGCCATGTCTAGCCTAAAACCTCAAAAAGAACCCTCGACCCTCTACATCTCACGTGCACAACCCCCATCATAAGTGTCGGCTAACTATCCAAAAAGAAACAGCCCCTACTCGTCACGCACAAGCCTCACACCCAGCCCGATGCATCAGGCGGCGGCGGTGGCAGCATCCTTCTCATCACCCCATTGCGGCGAACGTGGACGGAGACAAACTCCTGGACAATCGGGCCCCTAGCCAGGCCTATGTCGTACAAGACAAAATAGCGCACACGTATGTATGTCAGTCCAGGCACAGAAGGACAGCTGTACTCCTCACACTCTACCTCGACATCGGACGGTAACCCGTAAAATGCACCCCACGCAACGGCAGGAAGCGACATACTGCTAATCTGAAATGTTGGTCCCCAAAGGGGTGAGTACAACCACTTAGCAGATAAGGAATCCAACAACCACTCAATGCATCATACAAGTCATACATACATTGCAGGCGTTACTTACTTTGAAGCCATGCGCATACTATCATGCATCATCATCACAAATTATAACACATAAATGTGTATCATCATCATGTCATACATGTCATCATCATCATATATCATCATGCATATCATCATGCCATATCATATATCATCATCATCATCATCGTCATGCATATCATCATGCATATCATCATGCCATATCTTATATCATCATCATCATCATCGTCAGGCATATCATCATGCATATCATCATGCCATATCTTATATCATCATCATCATCATTGTCACGCATATCATCATCATCATCATCATCATCATCATCATCGTCACGCATATCATCATGCCATATCTTATATCATCATCATCATCATCATCATGCATATCATCATGCATATCATCATGCCATAGTTTAATTTCCACTTTTAACCTCCCACTTGATCACCACATCACCCATTTCTCAAATCATCAATTTTATCATCCCTTCGGGCAAAGACCTCCGAGGCTTCCGGCATTCAGCCATTCCAAGCCACCGGGCATCCTGCCCCCTACATTCCAGGCATCTCGCATCCCAACTGGCATCACGAGGCATTCCCCTCGGGCAGAAACCTCCGACAGGGCTTCCGGCATTTACACTCCCTGGCCGAGAATCCCGCACCCCAATCCTGGCATCGCGAGGCATGCCCTTCGGGCAGAAACCTCCGACAGGGCTTCCGGCACCCCCACATTCCGGGCATCCTGAATCTCCTAGGGCCATCCGGCAATGCATCTCTATACATTCCGAGCATCATCCTCCACCACAACCACCTCCTCATTTACCATTATCCATGTTTACCAATTTCAGTCTTAATTTAGCATGGCATATGACGTGACATCAAACAAGTCATACTTGGCATGGAATTCATACATGTATGTCAATTCAACTTCATGCATACATCAAGACCTCATCATACATGCTACATGGTATAATTATTTATGAAATAAATTTAATGGAATTTATGGCCAATAAAATAATCCATTTTTCATGCCCTTTTTCATTTATTTAAATTTCAGCTTTTGTCATTTTCATAAAATATTAAATTTAATATCTATAAATTCCCAAAATTATAAAAATTAAAACAATTATCAAACAAGCCAATAGGATGATAATTACATGCAAAATACATGGCCAAATAGAATTTTACACAATCTCACAATTTTCACAAAACATCATATGATTTTCGGATGAAACCAGAATGCACGGTTTCCGAATAAATTCGATTAAAATATCCATACGGCCTCAAAAAATTACGCCCTTTTACTGAGTGATAGCCAAGACATTTTCGTACAGCTTTCATGAAGACTTCCAAGCCATATTCTTTTTAGATTATTTTATACAGTCTCACGAAGCTTCTGGATCCATTACCGCATCGTCCAGTGCAAGCTTCTCCAAAATATTGAGTTTTAGCCTAGCTATTCTCTTTCTTTTCCTCTGAAATTTGGATATGTTATACATAAAGATGTCCTATACAAGTTTTATGAAGATATCTAAGTCAAATAACCAGATTTTGGTCGTCATTTAGGTCCATGAAGTCTCGGGTGTCCCAAAATACATCTCCAGAATTACCGTCTTCAAGATCTAGTCGATTTACTAGGCTATACTTGTTCATTTAACTTCAAATTTTAGTATGTTATATTTTAAGATGTCCCCTACAACTTTCATGAAGAAATCTAAGAGATATTCTTAACACAAACCAATATGCAACCACAAATCCAACAAAAGGTCAGTAAAATATTTCCAGATCTGAGGTCTCCGTAGGATGAGATTTTAACCCATAAAATCTCCATAATTTTCCACAACATTTTAGTATGTTATATTTCAAGATGTTAGCTACAACTTTCATGAATAAATCTAAGCCAAAATCTGACTCTATACATGCATGCAATCTCACACAACATCCTGACTCACACTGTTCGAGCGTAAACAGCCAAACCATTGAAACACAAACCATACATACTTCGGTTTTTCTCACCTAAACACCCAAAAATTCAACATGCAAGTAACATACACACATGCAAGAGCAGCTAGAGGACTCCCACTTTCCGCTAGACCGGTCGGTCGACGGCGTAAGGCGGCGAGCACGGCGGCACACGGCGGACGGACGGCGGTTCCTCCTCCTCTCTCTCTCGGCCACTCTCCCTCTCTCTCGAAACCTCTCTCTCTCTCTCACTCTCTCTCTCAGCCGAATGGGGAAAAACCAGCCACCCGTCTCTCTCTCTTCCCTTTTATCTCCCTTAATTCCCATTATTAGCAATCATCACATGCCTTTAAACTAGCCAATGCATGGCATTCTCCTTTGTGCCACTTGTCCTATTGCATGCATAATGGCCCTTGAATTTGGGCTTGGGCTTGGGCCTCCTTTGTGGCCGGTCGACCACTCCCTCTTGGGCCTCCATTGGGCCGGCCAACTTGGCCCATTAAAAGCTTAGGCCAATTGGCCTAAGGCCCAATCCAAAAAAATTTGACTTTTCCCTCTCTTTTTTTTTTTTTTTAATTTCTTCTATAATTATTTTAAATTTTTAATATTCAATATGGCCAAAGTCTTGTGACATTTTGTTTACTGAAATTTAATTTATAAAGTGCATGGCCAAGCATAGATTATTATCATAATCTATCAAATTTAAATTCTCACAAACATATGCACACATCATCTATTCTAAAAAAAAAAAAGACTAATGGCTAAAGCATAAACCTTAGGAAATTTTATCACCTAATTAAAGACTTTAACACACCTTATGGCTTGACATTGAATTTTGGGATGCCACATAGTATGGCTTGTATATGTATATATACGACTGAGTTGTTATATATATAAGTGTGTTGGTTTTCAGGTTCAAGTTTTTAGTCCTGCTTTTCTATCCCATTGCTATATTGTCTGGGGATTTTATCTGCTTCTGCATGCATATTAAAATGAAAGGGTTGGCGATGAGTCTTGGGATGTCACTATTTAATTGACCAAGGTGAGGGATGAGTGAGTGCCTGGAGATTGGGGCGTGACATTCCGTTTAAGTGATATCAGAGCAATGGTTAAGGATTGGAGTGATAAGGTTCAATGAGTCTTGGGATAATAGTAGGAAAGACCTTTAATTTTTTGTTGGTGCATGTCAGTGGTAATTGATTGGTAGATTCGTTTGTTGTTAGATCACTCTATTTCTAATTCGGTGTGGAATTGGAAACAGGTGGCAGTTGATAAAGATTGAGGCATGAGTGATCTAGAGCCAAGAACTCCTAGCAAAAGGGCCAGTAAGGCTGTGACTCAGGGTAGAGCGTCGACCAGGGTCGGTACCCGATGAGGTAGAGCTAGGGCACTGGCACAGGCCAATGCTAGTGGAGTAGCACCACCTCTTGTTGGTGCTGAGGTAGTAGCCCCTGATGATCCCAAGATCGAAGGGATCATGCGAATGTTAGAGGTTATGGGTAACCGAATGGATCAGCAGGCACATAATCAAGCCCCTGCTGTTGAAGCCACCGCACAAGCTGCAGCTATTGCTACCGTTGCCACCACTGCTGAGGCCGCCCTCATTGCAGCACCTGCCGTCGCCCCTGCTGAAGTTCCACCAAGAGTTGTGGTCATTGGAAGACCAATCTGTGGCATCCCAAAATTTCATGGCAACCTCTGGAGTGCCATGAACCCTAATTAAGTAGTGGAAATGTCGTTTGATTTTTGTATTAGCCATTGAGTTAATGAATTTCAATTAATTTAAGGCCAAGCATTGTAAGGGATGATTGTTTTGGTGGAAATGTGTCTTCAAGTGACCCAAGGATTATTAAAGTGTAAATTGATATAGAAATCTTATTCTTGGTGGTGCACTTTATAAGTAGAATTTTATTGATTTAAATTATAGAATTTTTTGGGCTTATAAGTTGAAATTAGGAGTTTATTTAAATAAGGATTAAATGGAATAGGAATAGGAGAGGGTGGGCTGATCTTTAGGCCCAAAAGCCCATCCAACCAGCCCACGCAGCCCCCATTCAACCGGCCCATGAAGGCCCAAGCCCAGCCCATTGAGGGCCATCACCTTTGCATGGAGATTGACAAGTGGCGTGAGGGATTCTCCATGTGTCTCTAGCATGAAAAAGGCTACTCACCACTTGTCCATGCATCTTCCACTTGTCCCTTACATGCAAAAATGGAGATTAATTGTTAATCAAAGAGCAAAAGGCAAGGGGGTGGTCGGTCTAGGTGCCAAGAGAGAGGAGAGAAAGAGAGGAAGAGAGGAAGAGACAAAGGAAGGAGGAGGTTCGTCGCCGCCATGCCCCGCCGTCGAGCCCGCCTAGTCCCGCCGTCGTTCTTGCTGTGTTTTCTTTGAATTGAGGCAAGTGAAGTCCTAAAACCTACTCTTTGCATTGCTGTGTGTATGTGTAGTAGATGGTAAGTCTTGGTTGTGGTAGATGGGATGAGATTTCGGAGCTTTGAAGAGAGATTCGTTGGTCATGCATGCTGATTTCGGAAAGACCAGTCCGACTGTCCACGAGTTTGTGTGTTGCATGTGACTTTTTAGTTTGAATATTATTTCAACCTCTTCATGAAAGTTGTAGAGAACATCTTGAAGTATAACATACTAAAATTTGAGACAAAATGGACAAGTATTTAGGGGTGAAACCCTTTTTCCACGAAAACATTAGATATGGAAACTATTTTGTTGAACTCTTGGTGATTTCGTGTGTTGCATGTGACTTTTTAGTTGGAATTTCACTTCGACCTCTTCATGAAAGTTGTAGAGAACATCTTGAAGAATAACATACTGACATTTGAGATAAAAGGAACAAGTATTTCTTGGTGAAACGATTTTCCTTTTGAGAGACTAGATCTGGAATTCTTCGTGATGACCTTCAGTGGTTTTGTGGTCTGTAATGTAACTTTATTGTTGAAATTTTACTTTTATTTCTAAACAAAAGTTTTAAAGGACATCCTGAGGTTTAACATATCAAAACTTTAGAGAAAAGCAACAAGAATAGATAGGTGAAATCATTATTCTTCGGACGTAGTCAAATCTGGAAATTTCGGTATTCAAACAGAAGCTGTAACCGTCTATATTAAATCACCTAGAACGAATTTGACTTTTATTTCTTCATAAAAAAAAACCTTCCTTAGGATCTGGACTACAACATAGTCGAATTTCATAAAGTTTGAAGGCCATTTGGGTATTTAATCGAAAATGCTTTTAAAACCGTGTAACCTGGTATATTCGGATTTAATCAGTTTTAATTCATGGGTCATATCATTTATTATGAAGCTCTTTCGGCAAATTGTTCTTCATGAAGTATCTTTCCTTATGTCTTCCCTGCAACATATTCAAATTTCGTAATTTTTTAAGTTCATTTGCCTATTTAACCAAAAATGTTTCAAAAACTGTGCAAGTGGAACGAACAGAATTAGTAGTGTTGTGATGCATGGTCTGTATTGAACTATATGTGGATCTTTTGGTGTAGTGTTCTTCATGAAATATCTGCCTTTATGTCTTGACTATCACATGTTTGAATTTCATAATTTTGTAATGTTATTTGGACATTTAGTGAAAATGTTTTCTAAAGCTGTGCAAGCTGGATTGTGCGGATTTCAAAGGTTGCAATACATTGACTATTCTGTTTTGTATGAGCCCCATAAACTGTATTGTTGTAAGTGATTAAATCTTGCTACACATGTGATGATATTTGGCATTGCATATAAAATCAAAATCTGAATTTGACTTTGTTGCCATTACATCATGTGCCATGTTGATTGTGAGATATAAATTGGTGAATATGAATTATGATAAATGAGGAATCTGTTGGAGGTGAGCCAATAATGCCTTGGGAGTGTCAGGATGCCCGGAATGTAGGGGTGTTGGATGCCCGGTGGCCTAGTGGCGTAATTCCGGAGGGTCCTCGGGAGTTTCGAGATGCCTGGTGGTATATTGTACGTAATTTCGGAAGCCCCGAAGGTTTGTGCCCGGGGGATGCCTCGTGATGCTAATTGGGATGCGAGATGCCCAGAATGTGGGGGCCCGGATGCCCGGTTTGTATTTTGAATACATGCCCAGAGGTTCCTCGCGATGTCTGGTTGGATGCAAGCGATAAATTGTGGAATGCAAACATTGATCCCTGAAAAGAAAAACTGAGGAGATCCTTGTGAAAGATAAGAATTGAAAATGAATCATGTGCATAAGTGTATGCATATGGCATGATGCATGATCTGCTTATGAAAGTAAATTAATGCTATTTGATATTGAAAATGAAATCATGAAGGCATGAATGGATCTCATGGTGATGTATGCTTGATAGCATGGATAATATGAATCATGGTGGTATATGCACGATAGCATGGTGAGATATGCATGACTGCATGGTGGTATATGCACATATGGTGGTGATATGCACATGCTTGATGATGGTGCATGGATATATGCACATATGGCATGGATATGCATGAATGCTTGATGATGAGTGCATGGTGGTATATGCACATATGGCATGGTGATATATGCATGAATACTTGATAATGAGTGCATGGTGGTATATGCACATATGGCGTGGTGATATATTCATGAATGCTTAATGATGAGTGCATGATGATATATGCACATATGGTATGATGACATATGCATAGCTGTAAGGTAAGTTATGCTTGAATGCATGAATGATACGTGCTTTATTATGATGCCTTGATTGTTCTGTGTGACGCAATAAGTAGTTTGGTGGATTTTTACTGCTGAGTGGTTATACTCACCCCTTTTGGGGATTAACATTTTAGACTATATAAGATACCCCTGCTGCCACTGACACCAGTGAATGAATCAAGTGGTTGGATATGACCACGAGGAGGAGGATAGCAAAGGAAGAAACTTTTGGACGCCGACACTGATCGATGAACTTTAAGTATACGACGTTTGGAGGAGATGTCGGTCATCTTTTGAAGTATAGCCTTATATAGAAAACCATGGCATTTTGATGTACTGATGAATGATGTCCATCTGGTTTAAGTAAATAAAGTGTTCGGCTTTTACCTATAAATGTTTAGTTGGTGTGCATCGTTTTCTGAATATAGGGAAGGGAGTTGTTGGATATGCCTCCGTTACATGAATTGCACAAGGGACCGATTGATCTAAAAGATGTAAAACCCCAGGTTGTATGGACCTGCTGCAATTGAAATGGTATCAGAGTGTCATGTTATTAGGTCAAGCGAATGGTAATCGAACTGTGGCGATCCTAACGGTTCGGGGGCCGTCGAGGGGTGCCACACGATCCACAAGTTAGTGGAGCAATTCTTGAGGTTGAACTCGTCAAGGTTCAATGGTACAAGGGATCCTGAAGTTGCGTCGCTCTGGATACAAGATTTGGATAAGGCGTCTATACTGCTGATGTGTAACGAGGAAGAAAAAGTGATATTGGTTGTGTCCCAACTTCAAGGTAATGCCAATATTTGGTGGAGAGCCACCAAGGACACTATGTTCCCGGAAGGTGTGGTCCAAGTGTGGGACACCTTCGTTAGAGCTTTTAATGAACAGTACTTCTTAGGTACTGCTTGGGAACAAAAGATAGATGAGTTCCATCGTCTCTGCCAGGGTAGCATAACAGTTGACCAATATGGGGTCAAGTTTGCAAAACTGTCATAGTATGCTCCAAGATTGATAGAAGACCCTGAAGAGAAAGCCCAAAAATTTAGAACTGGTCTTCGTTTTGAATTGAAGCAACCTCTGCTGCCATTGGATTTAATAAATTACCGAGAAGTCTATCGTCGAGCTCAGATGATAGAGAGAGGTTTGAACGAGCAACCTGCCTCATCTGGATCGAGGTTTAGCTCTCACAAAGATAGTATTCACCAGGGAAAGAGACCTATGCCTAGAGGTAGGTTCCATGTTCCACCAAATAGGAGAGGTGGAGTTGGCAAGCCAGTGCCAACTAGGAATGATTTGTGTCACACTTGTGGAATGCGACATGGACCGAACCAGTACCCTTGAAGGGCGGGCGCTTGTTATGTGTCACGCCCCGATCCTCGGGCACGCACACATCCTTCTACTTGGTCGATTTTATAATGCGAAATCACAGGATTATGTATCGCCTACCCTTTCGTTTTCATTAAGCACATGCGGAAGTAGTTATAAATCCCCAGACAATAAAATGATGGGATAAAAAAGCAAGGCCATATTTTTCATATTAAAATCCACAACCATACTTTTATACATGACATAACTCAAAGTCTATTCACAAGACTATTCATAACATTCTAATCACACTCTATATACACAACACAAGGTTCACAAAAGAGGATGGGATCCCAGTCCTCATCTGAGTCGTACTCAGGACCATCATGATCCCATTTCTGACTCTTCTTCACTAAGGTCATTTCATTCAAGCTCTTCATCTTTTTCTAGCTCATCGTCCTCTTCTGGTTCCTCTTCCTCAAGCTCATCTATAGGCTTGAAATGTTGTCCCACAATCGGGATGAGACTAAGTCTCAGCAAGTTCTACCCCACTAAGACTCGATTAGGGAACTAATACGCTAACCGAGCTGCCTATGCACACACGGGTCAAAGGACTTACCTTGGCCTCAAATTCCACCTGCATATTAGTATAATTCAATAGGCACCCAAGCAATCACATCACAGATCAATATTTCGATCAATCGACTTCGTCGATTTCATGTCAATCGGACCATTCCTCAGTCATTTCAATTCAATCAATCAATTCACGACAAACGGATCAAATCATATTGGTGATTCCATCTATACTCGATAATTATTCTCAACGTTCCAATTCAACATTCCCACTCAAAAGTAGACTCAAGGCTCTAGAGGTGACCTAACACGAAGTCTTGTCATCGTGCGGTACTTAGTCCTTGACCACAAATAACAATAGTATAAGGCACTAGAGGTAATTCCCACGAAATCTTGCTTTCGTGTAGTACTTAGTCCTTCACTACAAAAAGCAATAGTATAAGGCACTAGAGGTAACTCACATGAGATCTTGCTATCGTGTAGCACTTAGCCCTTCACTATGCATGACAATACTATAAGGCACTAGAGGTAATTCCCATGTGACTCAAGTGGCCATGTAACACTTAGCCCTTGACTACAATAAGCAATGGTATAAGGCACTAGAGGTGACTCACACGAAGTCTTCTATTCATGTAGTACTTAGTCATTTACCTACTCATGACTCATTGGCTTCCCTTAACACAACACACATCACATCAACTTCCAATAATCATCTTGTTTCAACTATAAACCAACACACTATTAATCCCTCACAACCCAATGACATTGTGCTTCACACTTAAATTCCTTAATTAAAGTAATGTCTTGGCCTAATTTCTTCGTATTACAAATACTCGATAAAATATCATGCGTGGGCACACGGTTGGCCTTAGCCAAAATATAATATTTTCCTTTCTATAACTCCCACATTTTCTGTAATCCACTCAAATATTTTTGGCATTATCAACCGATGCCCGGTTATTTTCAATTAATAACCAAAGATTATTCAGTTAAAGAATAATTCCAAATTTCACAAATAATTCAATTAAGCACAAAATAAAGCTCAATTAAATAAACGGACTGCGCCACGACAATCAGCATAAAATTCCGGTCGTCGGCTATCCGTGCCTAATTTCCAGAAAATAAATAATAAATTAAATTAATTTCAAAAATTAATAAATAAACATGATAAATTCAATATAGGCCCGTAATGCCTAATTGGAAGCCAAATCAGATCGGGAAAAATCTTGAGATGCATTCAATAAATAGTATAAGCAAATCTTTAGCTAAGTACACTAACCGGCTAACTAATGTGCAATGCAATTAACTAATAATCACTAATCTAACCACCTAATTGCACTTAATTAAATCTAATCAATCCTTAAGCATCATTAGTCTACTAAGCAAAGGATTAGTGAGATTACTCACCGGAATTTAGCACAAATCAGTTCAAACCGACGGGGACAACACGAGGGTCGTTTCTTCCCAAAGCAACTCTCGGGTTCAAGGCCCGAAAACGCTCCAAAACGGCTCACGAACCCGCTCTGGAAAACCCACTCGCTGGGTTGCTATTGAAGCTGCAAAACAAAGGGGAAATGAGATGGTTGGGGGCAGCGAAGCGTCGGGAGAGGTAAATGATGGTCCGGCGAGGCTGAGCGGCGATTCACGGCTGCTGAAACGCAATCTGAGATGGCCAAACGGGTTGGACAGAGGCGACGAGAGCTGGAGACGCGCAGTGGAGTGGTGAGAGGCGTGGCCAAGCACAGTTGCACGCGTGCGCTCGCGGGGAAGGGCTACCGGCGACGATGGCAGCTCCGGCTCCAGGCAGCGTCGATTGCTACTTCTGTTCTAGCTTCCTCCCAGATCCGCCGGGATGTCGAGCAACAAACGGAGGGGGGGAAAATAAGGTGTCAACAACGGCTGAGGAGGGTGAGGGAGAGGTGAAGGGCGAACGGTGAGCGGCGGAGCGCACGGGAAATGTGCATGTGGCAGAACGCGGGCAGCGATGGTGAGTAGATTTGGTTTTCTTCTCTTAGTGCTGCTGTTCCTGTTTCTGCTTCTGTCTTCATTCGAACAGTGAGGGAGAGAGTGTACCGAGAGAGAGAGAGAGAGAGAGAGAGAGAGAGAGAGAGAGAGAGAGAGAGAGAGAAGAAGAAGAAGAAGAAGAAGAAGAAGAAGAAGAAGAAGAAGAAGAAGAAGAAGAAGAAGAGATAAGAGAGAAAAAAGATAAGTTTGAAAAGTCAAAAGTAAAAAAGGAAAAATGAGAAGCAAAGTTGGAATCAGCAGAGGGGGGAGTTGTTGGAGGGAAATTCGCATGAGGGAAAAGAGAGAAAGAGAGAGAAAGAGAGGAAGAGAGAGAGAGAGAGAGAGAAGGTCGGCCAAAAAGGGGTGGAAAAAAGAGAAAAGGTTGTTGGCCCAAAAAGGGAAAATAAAATGGGAAGAAAACTAAACAAAATAATTTCCTAGAATAGAAAATTCTCATCCCATTTCTTTTTAATAAGCTCATAGATTTCCAAGGAAACTTCAAATTAGAGCACTTGGTCTCTAATTGCGTTTCTTCATCCAAGAATCCCTCATACTTCTCAATTTCACAATCAGAATTAATCTCTCGCTTCAACTGAACGAAAACGACCTTAAACTAACTTTTTCCCAAAAAGTCTCGGTTGTCAGAAAATTCTTCTGAGACTGAGTCATAGATCATAAAATTTATTGTGACATGATAGAACCTTCAATCTCTAAAATCGGACTTGAATCAACGGTTAATTTCCATTTGGCGCGTTTTTAGCGTGACCTAGGCTACCGGGTAGTTTTCTGAACATTTTAAGACAAATGACCCATGGTCGATTTTCTTTGAACCACTATGAACCCATTCGACTCAATGGCGACTCTCGATTGTCGTGAAAATCTCGAGGATTCAATTATAGACACAAGGTACCAAAATAACAGTAAAATCATATTAGTGTCGGTTGACGAGAATCTTTCAATTTAGTGGAGTCACCCTTGATTGGCTACACATCTCAGTCGAACAGACCTATCTTTGATCTTAAATCGATTTTTAACTGTGCCGCAATGGCCTCTAAAGATGAGCATGGTTGAGAAGCCGATTCCTGATTAAATTCTCAAGTTTGTTGCCCTAAATTTCTTAATTACTTACCCAGACAATCTAGTTATCTCAAGAGTGATCGGCTCTGAGAATATCCCTATAAACGCGTCAATGAAATGCCCGATTAATTCAGTAGAAAACAGGTTGAGAAATTCAGGATGTCACATTATGAGTGCGGTCAACAGGACCACCTGGCTAGGGATTATCCTAGAAGACCAAGAGCACAACCACAATTACCGCCACCGCCGCAAATGGGACAGATAAGAGGGTACGCCCCTCAAAACATGCCACAAGGAGGACAACTGAGACCTCCAGTTCAAGGCACAGTTTACGCTATCACACAAGGTCAGGTAGAAGCTACGCCTAATGTGATCACATTTATGGTTTTGCTGAACGACCATCCTATTTACACTTTGTTTGATTCGGGAGCAACCCATTCCTTCATTGCCGAGCAATATGTTAAGTTGATATGGGGTCAGTCCTATATTATTGGAGTCGGCAATTTGCAAATCTACGTCCTTTAAGGATAAAGTTATTGCTGCTTTGAGTTGTTCAGGGTGTAAGTTAGAGATTGGTGAGTGAGTGGGGAAAATTCATCTATTAGTCCTAGCCATGTATGATTTTGATTTAATTATTGGCATGGACTGGCTCACCAAGCAACGAGATAAATGGACTGCTATCTCAAGGTGATTCAATTTGACCCATTAGAGGGTAAGAGTTTCGAGTTTGTCGAGAATCAAGGAGGACCCTTAATTGTCCTAATCTCGTCGCCAGAGGCAACTCGTCTGTTAGACGAGAGTTATCAAGGTTACCTGGCAATTGTCGTTGATACAACAGTTGTGGAGTTGAAAATGGAAGACATTGCTGTGGTACAGGAATTTCTCGATGTGTTTCCAAAAGAATTGCCATGTCTACCGCCAGAAAGAGAGATAGAATTTGTGATTGAACTAGCACCCGGGACAGAGCCAATCTCTAAGGCTCCTTACCGGATGGCGTTATCTGAGTCGAATGAACTAAAGGTGCAGATGCAAGAGTTATTGGATAAAGGATTCATTCGTCCAAGTGCATCACCTTGGGGAGCACCAGTTCTGTTTGTAAAGAAGAAAGATGGTTCGTTGCGCTTGTGCATCGACTATTGGCAACTCAATCAGGTAACAATCAAGAACAAGTACCCACTGTCGAGGATTGATGACTTGTTTGATCAGTTGCAAGGGGCATCGATTTTCTCAAAGATCGACTTGAGGACAAGATATCATCA
The DNA here is from genome assembly GCF_016545825.1 of Eucalyptus grandis. NCBI lineage: Eukaryota > Viridiplantae > Streptophyta > Magnoliopsida > Myrtales > Myrtaceae > Eucalyptus > Eucalyptus grandis. The sequence continues at coordinate 43,804,255 of NC_052619.1, forward strand.
GTTAGAATTAGGAAGGAAGATGTTCCTAAGTTAGCATTTCGTACTCAATATGGTCATTACGAGTTCATAGTGATGCCATTCAGGTTGACGAATGCTCCAGCTGCCTTCATGGATTTGATGAACAGGGTATTCAAGGAATACCTAGATCAGTTTGTGATCGTGTTCATTGATGATATTCAGGTGTATTCGAGGAGTGATGAAGAGCACAAGAATCATTTGAGATTAGTGTTACAGAAGTTGAGAGTCCATCAATTATATGCCAAGTTTAGCAAGTGTGAGTTTTGGTTGACTAGTGTTGCTTTTTTAGGGCATGTTATTTCAATCGAAGGAATTTCAGTAGACCCAAGCAAGATATAAGCTATGATCAATTGGCCAAGATTAACTACAGTGACAGAGATTAGAAGTTTTCTGGGTTTGGCAGGTTATTACAGATAGTTTGTGGAATGATTCTCATCGTTGGTGTCACCAATGACAAAACTCTTAAAGAAAGAAGAAAATTTTATATGGACAGACAAGTGCGAGCGTAATTTTTAAGAGCTGAAGGAAAAGCTGACTACCGCACATATGCTGACGATTCCATCTAGTTCTGGAGGATTCGAGATCTTTAGTGATGCGTCATTCAGAGGGTTGGGTTGCATATTAACGCAAAATGATAGAATAGTTGCATACACCTCTCGTCAATTGAGGACTCATGAGCATAATTATCCGACGCATGACTTAGAGCTTGCGGCGATTATCTTTGCCCCCGAAGATTTGGAGACATTATTTGTGCAGAGAATAATTTCAGATCTTCACAGACCATCAGAGTCTCAAGTATTTGTTCTCTCATAAGGAGTTGAACATGAGACAACACCGATGGATGGAATTACTAAAGGACTACAACTGTGATATCTTATATCACCCGAGAAAGGCAAACAAGGTCGCTGATGCTTTAAGTCGAAAGTCTTCAATTGCTCACATATTGATTAAGGAGTGGAACTTAATCGAGAGAGCTCGAGATTCGGTATTCAAGTTTGAGGTAGGCCACCTTTCAAGTCTTATGGCCACCCTCAGAATTGGACCAGATGTCCAGGTCAGAATCAAGTTTCTCCAACCAACAGATCCAGATGTACAAAAGATTCTTTAGGAGGACACAGAGAAAAGAAAGGCTAACTTTCAGATTTTTAATGAAGGGACACTAAGGTTCCGAGGACGTTTAGTTGTACCTAATGATGTGGAGCTTAGAGAGGATATTTTATCCGAAACACATCGTAGAAGTTATAGCATTCATCCTAGTAGTACCAAGATGTATCAGAATCTGTATCAACACTATTAGTGGTCAGGTATGAAGGCTAATATTGCCAAGCATGTCACCAAATGTTTGACATGTCAGCAGGTCAAAGCTCAACATTGCAAGTCGAGAGAACTTCTGCAACCTCTCGCGATCCTAGAATGGAAATGGGAACATATCACGATGGACTTCGTGATTGGACTACCGAGGAGTCAGAGAGGAAATGATTCAATTTGGGTAGTAGTCGATAAACTGATAAAGTCGGCTCACTTCATTGCAGTTCGAAAGGACCTGAGCTTAGATAGACACGCAAATCTGTATGTGCGTCAGGTGGTTTGTATGCATGGAGTGCCGGTTACGATAACATCAGATAAATACCCGAGATTTACTACCATTTTTTGGAAGAGCTTGCAGAGTGCCTTAAGTACCAAGCTTCAATACAGTACGGCATATCATCCTTAAACAGATGGCTAGTTTGAGAGGACAATTCAAACCCTCGAGAACATGCTGAGAGCTTGTGTACTAGACTTAAAAGGAAGTTGGGAAGATCAGCTACACCTGGTAGAGTTTGCCTACAACAATTGTTATCAGCAGAGCATAAGATGGCTCCTTTCAAAGCGTTGTATGGCAGAGTGTGCAGAACACCAGTGTATTGGGATGGAGTTGGGGAAAGAAAGATTACAGGCCTAAAGTTGGTTCAGTAATCAGTAAATGCCATGGCAGTGATCAGAGGCAAATTAGACACTGCATTGAACAAACAGAAAAGTTACGTAGACGAGCGACGGAGATCATTGGAATTCCAAGTTGCTAATCACGTTTTTCTAAAGGTGTCACCAATGAGGGGAGCTTCGCGCTTTGGTAAGAAAAGAAAACTAAGCCCGAGGTACGTAGGTCTATTTGAGATTCTTAAGAGAATCGGGAGCCTAGCGTATCGTCTTACGTTGCCACCGAGATTGGCGCAAGTGCATGACGTCTTTCACGTGTCGATGTTGAAAAAGTATGAGCTTGACCCGACCCACGTGCTTAATTTCATGGAATTGGATGTTGATGACCGTGTGTCATACGTTGAAAGTCTGGTTCAGATTGTGGACCGTAAAGAGCAAATTCTGCGTACAAAGACCATCCCATTGGTCAAAAGTGGTTTAGCAACACCACGATACTAAAGGAGCGACATGGGAGACTGAAGAGTCAATAAGACAATTATACCCCTACCTTTTTAATGAATTTCTATAATGGTTTAAATTTCGAGGACGAAATTTTTATAAAAAGGGGAAGAGTTGTGACATCCCAGATTTTCAGTTATGTTTCCTACCGAATAAATCGGATATTTAATTGATGCGCCTATAGAGCTGTTCTCAGAACTGATTACTCTCGAGATAACTAGACTATTTAGGGAAAGTCATTAAAGAATATGCAATAGACTTGAGACTTCGACCAGGAATCGACTTCTCGACCGTGCTCATCTTTAGAGACCATTACGACATAGTATAAAATCAATTTCAAATTAGAGATAGGTCTGTTCGACCGAGATGTGTGGCTAATCGTGGGTGACACCACTAAATTGAAAAATTCTCGTCAACCAGCCTTAGACTGATTCTTATGTCGTTTTGGTACCTTGTGTTCGTATTTGAATCTTTGAGATTTTCACGACAACCGAGAGTCATCAATACGTCGAGTGGGTTCATAGTAGTTCAAAGAAAATCGACAACAGGTCTTTTGCACTAAAAATCTTTGAAAACTACTTGGTAGTCTAGGTCACGCTAAAAATGCGCCGAATGGAAAATAACCGTGAATTCGAGTCCGATTTCAAAAAATGAAGATTCTGTCTTGTCACAAGAAATTCTAGGAATGTCAACTTAGTCTCAGAATATTTTTCTGAAATCCGAGGTTTTTTGGGAAAAAGTCGTCGCATGACCGTTTTTATTCAGAAAAAGGTTGAGATTATTTTTTATTGCAAATTTGGGAAGCATGATGGATATATGAGAGAGGAGAAATATCCATTGGAGCATTGAGACATCACTTGAATTTATTGAGGTCACTTGAGATTGATTTAAGATGAGATGAGTGTCCAAATTGAAGCCAAAACTTTAGAATTCAAACCCCCCCCATGGCCTAGCAAATGGACCATTTCACATGTCCAAAAGTGAGCCTTGGTGGCCTTTGGACAGCGAAGGGGAGTGCATGGCCAAGAATGGTCTTAGGGGACAATCTTGTGGAAGAATTGGACCAAGTGGCCCGTCCATCCCCTCTCCTCATCCTCTCCCTTTCGTCATCCAAGACCTTCTCTCTCCCTCCATCTGCCTTGTGTGAACACCAGCAAGCCAAGAGATCACTGGATACAGTAGATGCAGCCCGCACGCATCGCCAAATCGTTGTTGCCGTCCAAGGTCACGTGCTGCCATCCGTGCACGCCCACCCGTGTCCCCGCCTTCCCCACGCTGTCCAGCAGCCCTGTCCCACCGTCTAGCCTTCTGCTCAGCTACGCAGGTGGCTATGGAAGCACGTCGAAGTCTTGTCAAGTTCCTATTTGGATTGAAACCAACCCCGCTGCCTTTCCCGAGCCTTGCCGCGCATTTCAGCTTGTTTTCTTCTGTTTTTGCAGCCAAAACAAAGTGGCTTTTTGTGGGTTTCTAGCAGGTTTCTAGGCTCGATTTGAGGTATTTCTAGGCCTCGGACCTTAGCCCACTTTGGAGAAAAACATCCCCCATGACGTTCCTGACGTTTCAATCCGAATAGATTGTTAAACAGATGAGTTGTGCTCACTAATCCTTACTTAGTTTGCTAATAATGCTCAGGGGTTGATTAGATTTAATTAAGTACAATTTAGTTGATAGATTAGATTAAAATAATTAAATTAGAGATTTACCTATGCATGTTAGGCAAATGGTTAGTGTACTTAGTAAGTAGACAAGTCCTATTATTTATTGAACAAGTCTCGGTAATTTTCTGGGCTTGTCTTGACTTCCAATTAGGCATTACGTGCCTAAATTATCATTTATTGAAACTTTTTATTATTGACCTTGCATGTTGGAATCACATATTAGAAAACTCGCATATTGGAATTCCGACTCGAGTGTCGAAGAGTGTCAAGAAAGTTGACCAGGTGTCAGATTTGTCGACAAGTGTCGATCAAGTATCGAGAGTGTCGAACATGTATTGGAGTATTTGACACGACACGAAGCCTCCCAGAGAATGTCAATACTTCCTCATGAATGAACCTAGGCTTAGAACCAGGGAAGACGGAGTCAGTTTCCTGCAAGTATGGCTTCTCACTATAGGCGAACCTCTTGTTCAAGATCTTCAGGGACAACCTTTAGCAGAAAACCACTCTGACTTTTAGTTCAGAGCCTAGAGACACCTAGATGGTAACATTTCTAATTATCCGAACTGCATTTCTCAGAGGATCTGGCCAGGCTGGAGAAGAATAAGTGTTTAGAAAGACATTGGGAGTTTAACAAAACACTCACTTTACTTCAAGGGACTCTACCCAACACATTACATCCTCATTCCCTTTTATAGATATTAGGAGGTCACAAATAAACAAGGACCAAGCTCATGGGTCCTAAAACAGACAAAGGCTCTGAGAAACCCAGCTGGGAATTATTCTCGGCGATATGAATTGTCACGAACCAAACCTTGAGCGCATGCACATCTCTCAGTGGTTGATAAAATTTGCAACGTCCTAGGAAGTGTCGCCGATCCATTTAATTTATGATACTCACGGAAACGTAATAACAATCTCCAAACAACATAAAAGTGGGATAGAAACGTAGGATGATATTTTCACAAAACACACTTATAATACAGCAACGTATATATACAGAAAAGTCTAACACCACATGGATCTATTTCAAAAAGAAGAGCTTCTAGAATATCTATGCTCTGAGCTCCTCGTCCATGAGACTAGAGTCCCTTCTAATCCTATCAGACTTCTCGATAACAAAAAGGGTGAACTGTCAACCATTCTCCAAATTAGACAGAAAACCCGTTGACATTTGGCATAGACAAAAGAAAAACCTAGACTTCACTTATTGCGAACCCCTACACCTCGCTTGACAATCCTCCATCTAGGGACCTGAAAATGGTTATACAATAACTAATAAGACAATGTCTCAGTGAGTCCATCCCTAAATCCCAATTAGGAGAAAAGTACACCCGCATGCAGTCTAACCATATCTCCTCAAAACTCATGTAACACTAGTGTTTGTCCTACATGTCAGTACCATTCAACTTACATATAATTATATTGAAATCATGCATCATTGGAACATCTCGACATGTATACACATATAATTATATATCATCATCAATCCACGGGCCTTGATTACCATACCAAACTGTTATGATATGTCCCATACCGCACCACACAATTCCGTCTCCTAATCAGGCCCCTCAATCTCAATCATTGATGCGTTCCAATTGATTATGACCCATCGGTCACAGCCGACTCAACAATGAGCGGTCTTCCAACTTAACTGGACTTCGTCTCGCATCATCGAGCATGGCAACATCTACATCTAGACGGCATTCCTCAAATGAGTATCGGTCTAGCCTCCACTGCGACCGGCATCTGTTAACTTGGGGCATTCCCGAAAGAACATCGTCCAGCCCTAAAGGCTCATAATGGCATCTCATATCATTCATGCATTCATTCAATTTCGGCCCAGGACACCTTGCATTGTATTCAAATGCCTCAATTAAAATAGTGATCCCGGCCTATTTTTTTCATATTAGAAATGCATGGTAAAATATCATGCATGGGAACACGATCAAATCGAACTAGAAAATTTATATAATCTCTTTTAAAATCCCACAGTTTGATATAGTACTTAAAAACACTTTCGGTGTCCAAAACCTGACACCCGGTATTTTCTAATTGAATACCAAAGTTTCGCCATTTTGAATTAAATATTCACAATTAACAACCATCACTCAATTGCACAATTTAACAGTTAATGGCATAAATAGAACATAGTACTGCAATCAGCACAAAATTCCGGTCACCGGCTATCCTGGTATGATTTTTGGAAAATATTAAATAATTAATTAAAATATAATTAAATCATTTAAATTAATTACTTAACTAATTACTGTTTATCAAATGTCACTACCAATCAAAATTGATCATTACTTTACCCAATTATTAAAATGTCTAACTAAATTAATGCCTTGTAACCATCTCCTAGGCTAACTAATTAATTAAACACTTAAGTCCCTAACTAAATAGTCTAACTACCTTAACTAACTCATCTAACTACCTAGTTCTATCTCAACTAACTTAGCCAATTAGTCTTTACCCTAACCAAACTAGTTGCTAATCTTAATTAAGCTTAAGCTAACACTTAATAAATGTAATCAACTCCTAATCAACAATTAGGAAACTAACTCACTTAAATTAAAAGCCAAAGACCTCCGACAACGGCGGAGCAGCGGCAACAAGGTCCCAGCCTTTGGGGTCGTTGGAGTGGCTCCTGTCAGCCCGGGACAGGGCCGCGAAGCCCTCGGCTAGGGGGAGCCGAGTAGTGGTTGCACAGCAACCGCGGAGGCGAGGCGGCTACACACGGCGCGCTGGCGGCCCGATTCTGAGCTCAGTCTCGGTTGGACAAGAACACGTAGAGAGATGAGGTCTTTCGGTGGGGGTGGGGAGCTGAAACAGAGGATGGGTGAGCTGTGGTGTGGTGGCAACAAAAGTGGATGGAGCTGCTGAGTTTCCGACGCAAAGATGCAAGGGTATGCCTGTTTTGGAGAGCTGTGGGCTTGCTGGTGGGGGTGATTGTTCAGCAAACAAAGGCCAAAACAAGGAGAAATAGAACATGAAGGCATCTTGGCTTAGGGGGGTGCTAGACCAGCACCAACGGCACCTAAAACAGAGCTTCATTTGCTTTTCAGTTACTGTTTTAATCGACCAAGGGGAATTCGAAACAGGGGAGTTGAAGCAAGGGTGATCGAAACTCTCAAAGAAGAAAAGGACAAAGGAATTTACGACAAGGAAAAAGGAAGGAAAATGAAAGAAAGAGAAAATGAGAGGGAGAGGGGCGTCGCACGACACGCGGAGGAGGGGGAAGCGCACGGATTGGGGAGAGAGAAGAAGGAAAAACAAACCATGGAGGGTCCCTCCCTCCTTTTTCCATGTCCTATGGTCCTTTTTCCATGGAATCTAAGCTTCCATCACTTTCAAGGGACCTACCCTCCCTTGAATGACTCTATCTTCTTCAAATGACACTCAAATGAAGTTGAATTCCCCTTATGTAGGTAGAGCTCCGAATTTCATTGCCTTTACATCACCTTCCTTTATTTCTTTCACCTTTCCATTTAATGGCAACAAAAATAAGTCCTCAATTAAACTCTTGTAACTCCTTTCTCCATTGATCCCACATTGAAGACTAAAGTCCATTTAAATTATGGCCTTTCTCCATTTCGCTTAATTACTGCAATTTGAATTTTTCACCAACAATTCAAGTTTATAAAAATTCTTGAGAGGATGCATCAATGTTCCTAGCATTAATTGTGACACAGCAAAATTCTCAATTTCTGAAATCGGATTAAATTTCGCAATTAATTTCAATCTAACGTGATTTTAGCATGACTTAAACTATTGGGTAGTTTTTAGGAATATTTGGTGCAATTAACCTGTGGTCGATTGTTTTCAAGCCACAATGTACATCTTTGATTCATGGCAACTCTCGGTTGTCATGAAAATCTCGAGATTTCAATTACGAGCACAGGGTACCAAAACGATAGAAAAATCAGTTTATTGCCGATCAACGAGAATTTTGCATCTAGGTGGATTCACCCCTGCCTAATTACATACCTCATTCAAATCGACCTATGATAGATTTTCAATAGTGCCGCAATGACCGTTGCAGACTAACACAGTCGAGCAGTCAATTCCTGGTCGAATTCTTAAGCATATTACATTAAAATCCCTTAATGACTTCCCCAAGTAGTCTAGTTATCTCATGAGTGATCCGCTTAGAGAATAGCACTATAGTCACGTCGATGAAAAGCTCGATATATTCAATTGAAAATAGACGTGGGAAAATCAGATTGTCACATGAATAGTGACAATGAACAGTGATTTCCCTAACCTGCTGCTACAGTGCTTCCTACAGTGATCTACTATAGTTAGCGATCTCTTCCGTCATGGGCATTGCAGTCATAGTCTGAGTCATCAAAACTATGCATTTCTGCTATAATATGTTCTTCGTATTTTTGCTCAAGACTTGCAAGTGGATCTTCAGAGGGAGTTTGGGTATTCCACATGTTTGCCTCGTTTGATGAAGATGCTTCTTCATGATTCCTGTTGGACCTTGTAGTGTCGGTAGGCATGTTTGGCTGAGGCCAATTGGATGGTGCATAATAAGATGTGTCCATTCCTAGAGATAAGGACAAGGGTCCTTGATCATAGGGGTCTTGAGAGAGAGGACCCCCCCCCAATTTCGCATAGGGCTCTTGAGATGATTGTGCAGGATCATCTATGTCTGTCATGTCTTGCTCATGTGATGATGCAGCATGTCTGAATTTCTCGAGTGCTTATTTGTCTTTTGGTGTAAAGCTATAATGATCACGTGCAGTGGGTACATTATAATTCCATACATCTTCAAGAATGATTTTGTGTTCTTGGCACAAAACTCTTTGGAGTTCTCAGTACTGGTGTTCACAGCAACTAACAGGTCCTGAAAAAGATTTTTAAATCCTAGCTTCCTTAAGGTGCGGCTGAGGTTTATAGGATGTGGTCCCTATACTTTGTGGGGCATTGGTGATGATGCCTTATTTTTTTTATAAAAGCCCATGGTCGTTGGAAGAACAGAACAATGTGGATTTTGGGGTCTGGTCGGACAGTTCTCAGTTCTTGCTGGAGGAGGTGCTTCCGGTGAGTGGGATGATATAACCAATTGAGGAAAGCTAAGAGGTTTCTGTCACTTTCTTTTTCAGTGTTTCGTTCAAGCCCAAATATCCTGAGGAGGTTGGTAGAATCTTATGGTTAGAATTTCGATAGCTATAATAACCATCGCAACCGATCAGGGAATTCTTCTTCCTTCCAAATTAAAGGGTGTATGAACGGATAATTGGAATTTAGTCCAAAAGGACAAATAATTGAACGTCCATGGAATCTTAATAGATCTGTATGGAATTACCACGTGAGGTTTTCCATATTTTCAATGAGGCTGTCATTTTAGATTTGTTGAACAATCTCCTGGGGGCATTGCCAGCTTGGCCAATCTCGTATTCTTTCAATCTTATACTTTTCATTGTGGTGAAAAGTATATAAAGCATGCCTCATGTTTGGATTAATGTCTTCATCTTTTTTAAGGGAATGCGAACAAAGAATTCGGATTTTTCCATAAAAGATTAGAACATTTTTGAGAGAATTCAAGATGAGATTTTGAATATGATTCTAACAACATTTGCATGATCGGATTTAACAGACTCATCTGGATGGGAAAAAGTCTTTGGATATTGACGAATTCAAAAATTGGTCTTTATACTTAAGACCTTTTCCAGGGATGATACAAAGCTGGGAAATTTGAGTCATGAAATCCCAACCAATGATCAAATCCTTGTTGGGAAGACTTGATCAAGATCTTGGTTGTTATAGAACACTGGGGAAGAAATTGAACAGTTGCTAGGGTGGTTTTTACATTTGTAGAAAATGTATCTCCTGAGGTAGAGTTAAAATATCGAACATAGGAAGTAGGGCTGAGCACGGTTCCTGGGTAGAATTGGGAACCAGAGAACCCAACCGGAGGGTTTAGTTCGGTTCTTGATTCTTGAGAGGTCTATTCTAGTTCTCGATTCCATTTTTTTTAACTAGAACCGGGACCGAGAGTACTCTTCATAGAATCGTGCCGATCACCGATGACCCCACACTGCTCGCTTTCCCTTCTTCCTATTTCCTCTACAATGCTCAACCCCTGAGTCACCGATGACCCCACACTGCTCGCCGCCCTTAACGCCGCCTTAGACACTACCACGACCTCGTTTGATGATGCTGCCGGCTCTCGCCGTTGTGTGTGCTGCGTCCCAACTTTAGTGATAATCTAGAATGGTTAGATTAGCCTTAGAATGATTTAGTATTAATCTAATTAGTGAGATTAGTATTATTGAAGTTGGTTTAGTCAAATCTAGTGGACTGCCTATAGTTCAGATCTTTGGACCCTCGTCGTTTATCATTTTTGTGGATCAAAATGGGTTATGAATTTGAGGTCGATTCCTTCTTGAGAAATGTTTTAGACATCTTTAGCTACAACATATATGTTTCTCAAGATTTTTAGGGATTTAAAAGAAGAATATATCAGCTCCGTTATTTGCAAACAGAATCTTAGTTTTCGCTTGAACTAGTGACCTTTTAGGATTCTAGGAGTTTTTATCAACTCTTAGAGTTTGAATTTCATAATGGTTTCTTCACAAAAGTTGTTTGTCACATCTTCTATTTAAATAACACAAATTTTAGATCAAATGGACAAGTTTTGGGTCTCGAACCAAACTGATTTCAAAAAACACACATTCGTTTATGTGTTCTTCACAACATGTTCAAATTTGGGAATTTTCCCTACTCGTTTGAATAGATTTCTGGATTTAAACTCGAAGACGTGCGAGTGGACCGTTTCTGCTGGTTAGGGCCAGTAGTAGTTGGTGATTATTCTTGATGCTTTGCTTACTAGAAATATTTGGTTATGTGGTTGGATTATGCAATTGATTGTTGAATTGTGAAATTGAGTGGTGATTGTAAAATGTATGGATTTTTATTCAGAAAATCTCGGATTCCGGGTTTTAAAACTGAAAATGGATTCTAAGTATTATATCAAATAGTGGGGTTTGAAAAGGAAAGTATCATTTTTCTGAGTCAAATTGACATGCACCCAAGCACGACTACTTTTTCGGATATTTCAATACGAAGAAAAGAGGCAAAGATCACTGTTTTAATCGAGGCATTTGAGTGAAATGCAAAGTGTCCTGGGCCAATATTGAATTGTCATGTGCTGGTTAATGAGAAATTGTCTTAAGCTATTGAGTGGGCTCCGGTCACAATAGTGGCTAGGCCGACTGGACCGATACTCCTTAAAAAACGCCGTCAATGTAGTGAGGAAGCCGTACTCCAAGGTGGGGAGACGATGCCTAGCTAAACACCAGTAGATAGCCGAACTGCAAGTAGGCTATGCCAATGTGTGGTAGTGATAAACAATTGGAACGCATAATGAATGTTGTTGGCACGTCGGATTATGGGACGAAATTGTGTGGCATGGTATGGGACATGTCATAACGATTTGGTCTTATATTCAAGGCCCCTGTGGTTGTTGGTTATGTGAAAGTATTTGTGTTCTGGTTGTTTTGGTTGTTTAAGTTCTTATTACTGCATGTGATTGAGTGACATGAATCGTGCTAACCTGCAGGAAGGAATTGAGGCATGGTAAGTCCTCTGTTCTAATAGTGTGGTTGTGTTGTTAGAGCGCCCTAAGACGTATTTCCTTCCTAATAAGGGTTTAGGGGGTGGACTTGCTGAGACATTGTCTCACTGGTTATTGAATAACCATTTTCAGATCCTAAGAAGAAGGTGGTTATGGAGAACCGAAGCCCCAGAGTTGTGGAGGTGGAGTTTGAAGGATCGGCATATGTGTTCGACTAGTAGGTCGCAAAACAGCTTCTTTTTAAGGGCTGGTCTTTTGTAGACTTTTGGTTATAGACCTCTATTTGTAAACTTCGTTGGTTTATGAAAATGTTTGGTTGCGAAGTTGCTGGTCGTTTGCCATTTTTGTGGATTGAAATGGGTTGCAAATTTGAGGTTGATTCCTTCTGGAGAAATGTTTTAGACATCTTCAGCTATACCATATATTTTTTTCTCAAGATTTTTAGGGATTTAAAAAATGAGATATCAGCTCCATCATTTGCAAACAGAATCTTAGTTTTCGCTGGAACTGGTGACCTTTTAGGATTCTATGGGTTTTTATCAACTCTTAGGGTTTGAATTTCATAATGATTTCTTCACAAAAGTTTTTTTTCACATATTCTAGTTTAATATACTCAAATTTCAGATCAAATGGACAAGTTTTGGGGATCGAACCAAACTGATTTTGAAAAACGCACTTTCTGGAAACGGACATAGTTTCTGTTCTGGATTGAGTGATTTACTAGGATGAATATAGAAGGATTTGGGTTAAGGTGTCTTCATGAAAAATGTTTAGTTATGTGTCCTTCACAACATGTTCAAATTTGGAAATTTTTCCAACTCGTTTGATTAGATTTTTGGATTTAAATTCGGAGACGTGCGAGTGGACCGTTTCTGCTGGTTAGGGCTGGTAGTAGTTGGTGATTATTCTTGATGCTTTGCTTGCTAGAAATTGCATATTTGGTGATGTGGTTAGATTATGCAACTGATTGTTGAATTGTGAAATTGAGTGGTAATTGTAAAAAGTACGGATTTTTATTCAGAAAATCTTTGGTGTCGGGTTTTGATACCGAAAATGGATTCTAAGTATAATATCAAACAATGGGGTTTGAAAAGGAAAGTATTAGTTTTCTGGGTCGAATTAACGTGTTCCCACACACTACTTTTTCGGATGTTTTTAATACGAAGAAAAGAGGCCAAGATCACTGTTTTAATTGAGGCATTTGAGTGAAATGCAAAGTGTCCTAGGCCAATATTGAATTGTCGTGTGCTGGTTAATGAGAAACCGTCTTGAGCTGTTGAGCTGGACATACCCTATATGGGATGCCCCATATAACGGGCTCTGGTCATAGTAGTGGCTAATCTAACTGGATCAATGCTCCTTCGAGAACGCAGTCGACATGGTGACGAAGCCGTGCTCCAAGGTGGGGAGACGATGCCTAGCTAAACACTAGTAGATAACCGAACTGCAAGTAGACTATGCCCATGTGTGGCAGTGATAAACAATTGGAACGCATGCTTGATGTTGTTGACGTGCCGAATTATGGGACGAAATTGTGTGGCACAGTATGGGACGTGTCATAATGATTCGGTCTTATAATCAAGGCCCATGTGGTTGTTGGTTAAGCAAAAGTGTTTGCGTTCCAGTTATTTAAGTTCTTTTTATTGCATGTGATTGAGTGATATGTACCATGCTAACTTGCAGGAAGGAACTGAGGCTAAGTAAGTCCTCTGTTCTAATGGTGTGGTTGTGTGGTTAGAGCGCCATGAGACGTATTTCCTTCTTAATAAGGGTTTAAGGGGTGGACTTGCTGAGACATTGTCTCACTGGTTATTGAATAACCATTTTTAGGTCCTGAAAAGAAGGTGGTTATGGAGAACCGAAGCCGCAGAGTTGTGGAGGTGGAGTTTGAAGGATCGGCGTATATGTCCGACTAGTAGGTCATAGGACATCTTCTTTTTTAGAGCCAGTCTTTTGTAGACTTTCAGTTGTTAGACCTCTGTTTGTAAACTTTGTTGGTTTATGAAAATGTTTGGTTGCGAAGTTGCTTCTTGCTTTTCTATCCCGTATTTTATTGTCAGGGATTTTATAATAATCTTCTGCATGTGCATTAAAAAGAATGGGTTGGCGACGAGTGCCTGGGAAAGTCGCATATTTATATTAACTGCAGTGGGATGTACACGCGATGAGGTTCGGGGCGTGACAAATTGAGAACGTGGAATTTGCTTTTGTTTGAACTTTGTCATCTGGGGAAAATATGCCATGTCCAATTCTACCAAGAAGTGTTGGCCGATGAAATGGAATTCGAACATTTTTATTTTATTTTTCACCGCCAAGATTTCTTTGAAAATGGAATGATAATGCATTTCAGCTTGAGAAAATTTTCCATTTTTGTAAACACACAGGTGTCTCTTACCATCAATTTCTTCAAATGGGATAGGTGCCCAGTCTTTGTCACTGGCAACATTCTAGAGAATTCTCTTTCCTGTTGATGGGATTTGTAATGGAAGAAGTGTCTGCATGATCTCCTTAAGTTCAATGACTGCTTTAGTCTGAGACTTTCGCCAAGGTGAGGGATTCTTCTTCAGCATTGATTGTAGTGGAATCAACAGTTTTGCAATATTTGGAACAAAATCCCTAATGATAATTAATTATCCCGAGAAATTGCTGGACTTGCTTTGTCATGAAGTTCTCCTTAGCAAACTTTAGCAACTCCTAAGAAATATATGGCCTTGGATAGTATGTTCCCTTGTTAAGGTGCATACGAAGAAATTTGATTTCTATCTAGGTGATATTCATTTTTATTTGAGAAAGCATAATTCCATGTTTTTTCATGATTTTCACAAACTACCCAAGAAGTTGGCGGTGGGATTCCTCACAAGGCTATAGAACAAGATGTCATCAATATATACTGCTACACTTGACAAGATTGGTTGGAAAATTCGATACATGGCCTTTTGAAATAGAGATGGTGCTACCTTTAGGCCAAAAGGAAAAACTTTCCATTGAAAATGTTGGTTTGGGATACATAATTTTATTTTGGGCCTATTTTCAAGATGGATGCCCAATTGCCAAAATTCGGCTTTAAGATCGAATTTGGAATAGATATGAGCTTTTGATAATCCAATAAAGAGAGAATTCCTGGAAGGTAGAGGAAATTTGTTATCTTGAATGAAGAGGTTAAGAGGCCGATAGTTTATTACCAGTCGCATCTTTCCTCTATTTTGCTCAGCACGTTTGTTGACATAAAAAGCTTTACAAGCCCATTGGGAATTTGAAATTTCAATGAGCCCTTGTTTGGATTAATGTCTTCATTTTTTTTAAGGGAATGCGAACAAAGAATTCTGGATTTTTCCATAAAAGATGAGAACATTTTTGAGAGAATTCGGGATGAGATTCTGAATATGATTCTAACAACCTTTGCATGATTGGATTTAACAGACTCATTTGGATGGAAAAAAGTCTTTAGATATTGACGAATTCAAAGAATTGGTCTTTATACTTAAGACCTTTTCCAAGGATGATACGAAGATGAGAAATTTGAGTCATGACGTCCCAACCAATGATCAAATCCTTGTTGGGAAGACTTGATTCCAAGATCTTGGTGGTTATAGAATACTGGGGAAAAAACTGAACAGTTACTGGGGTAGTTCTTACATTTGTAGAAAATGTATCTCTTGAGGTAGAGTTAAAATATCGAACATAAGAAGTAGGGCTAAGTACGGTTCCTGGGTAGAACCGGGAATCGGAGAACCGCACCAAAGGGTCCGATTTGGTTCTTGATTCCATTTTTTTCGGAACCATAATCAGGACCGGGAGTACCCTTCATAGAAACCTAATTTTTCTTCTCTTCTCCACTTTCCCTTCTTTCTATTTCCTCAGCATTGCTCCACCCTAATTTTTCTTCTCTTCTTCGCTTGCCCTTCTTCCTATTTCCTCTACAATGCTCCACCCCCGAGTCACTGATGACCCCACACTACTCGCCACCCTTGACGCCACCCTAGACGCTATCACTGCCCTGTTTCACAATGCTACCGAATCTCACTGTGGCGCGTGCTGCGTCCCAACGACGAGCTACTGGGGGGCCGCCATTGTGACGCTACTATTGTTCCACCGTCGGCATTCCTCAACCTCGCCCACTTCTCCGATCTATCCCTCCTTCCCGATCAAGTCCTCTTCGACCTCTTCTTCGTGTGTGTGTTTGTTTTGTGGGTATCTTTATCTTGGTTTTCTTTGTTTTGTTTAGTTTCGTGTCTACAGGTAGAAAGGTCAGAGCTTGAGCCGAGCTCAAGTGGTCGATGGTTTTCGTGTCTATGGGCAGTCGATGGTTTTGGGGATGTGGTCGAATCGGTGTTGAACAGGTGTGGGCACCAATGTGCACAAAAGATTAACTCAGTACAGAGAATTAGCAAAATAAGGAGCTGCCAACACATAAAAACTAAGTCGATGCATAATCTGAGAAGGATGTAAAAGTTCTGCTAGGTTTTTGGTTTTGAATGTCTAACAAGGGTATCAAAGTGAGAGTAAGGAAGAGATTGTAAACTCAAAAAAAGCTATCCTTATTTTGCAAATTTGATTAAGCAACTTCAAGGTCCCATTCCTCCATTGACAAGGCACAAAGAAAACCAACTCCCTCGTCGAAGGCACGTCAATGCAAGCCCCCACAATGCATGATGGAGCTGGGCAAGATCTTGCAATGTTTGATGGAGCAAGGCAAGATCTTGCCATGTTCTCATCAAGTACCTTCCTTGAAGAGTTAAAGTTTGAAGGAAAAAAAATAACACATTCGTCGATTTCGCAAAATTGTAGTCTTGTAGTTGTCTCTTTGAGTTCTTTCATTATGAAATTATTTGAAAATGTTTCGCTTTGTTTCTATTTTGCTTTATACTAGGTACCACTCACTTTGATCATTGTCTAGTTATGTGTTTTTCCTCATTGTGGTTGCTTGTGTTGTGACTATCTCCATCTTGTGAAATCTAATGACCTTGGACCAAGGTCTTGCGCCTCTCCCATGGCATAAGTCTATTGTCACTTTGTCTTTCTGGGTTCTGCTGTGCTTGCCAATGAGTTGGTACAACATGATGGCAGTGTTACTTATGTATGCAAAATTCCCAATGCTCTAAAAGAATCTCCTCATTGATGTTGCCTTTGTGCAGATAATAGCCTAGAAGGAAGCGCAGGATGAAAACGCCGTCAACATGTGTGGACTTTCAGACTTTGAGATTACATGAAGCTTACATTGTAGTTTGATATGAGAGCTACGTGAAGATAAAATGTAAAAACGGTGGGAAGAAAGGAAAATGCATGGCGTCCATATTAATGTCTGGATAAGTTGAGTGTTGTCTTGCTATTGCCAGTTGGGCTCAATAAGTGAATCTTCTAGATAGATATTGATATTTTAGTTTCTTGTTTATAGCCAATTGGTTTATTATAATCACATAACTACTTTTTTTTATGTGTTCTCTTATGCAGCCATCTGGTCAAGATCAATGTTATTGTCAACATTTTTTGGCAGAGCACTTTTGGATGCTGCTAGAACAAAGTCTTTTGCTAGGACCACTGGTGCTGCTTCAGCAGCTACATCTGGGACGAGACAAAACCCTCTCGAGGCATTCTTTGATACAAATAGAAACTTAGAGAACGGCACTCCCGTTATCTACACACATTGGTCATTTTACCTATTCGATATTGAGCATTGTAGGTTACCTACTTTATTTTTGTTGCCATTGCTTTTGTAGAGCTGGATTCTTAGGATGTCTATTGTATAGTGTAGATCCGTAATTTCTAGAAACGTGAATGCCATGTTTATATTTAGTTTCTCCATAGATTGGTGTCTCTTTGTGGAAACTTTTTAATAAGTTGTCACAAATTTCCAAAGTATGCCGATGATGGATTGGCTAATTTTAGAGTGTGCCTTGATATTATTCCAAAGAAATGCTCTGAACTTGAGGTTAGTGTTTTTGAATGTCAAAATTTTGTTAGTGCTCTTTCTAGACATTGTTGTTTTGCCATCGTTGTTTTGTCGTCCACGACGCCGCTACTGTTTAGACTTCAACAATGAGCAGCCGGCGTGTCAATGATGCTACTGCTATTCAATTTTGTTCATTTTGTATTCTCTTTGATGAATGACAAGTTTGTTTATTATTGGTGTGTTCATTTTCGTTTTGTTTAACTGAAAATGAAACAAAAATTGAAAAAAGAACCTATTGGACCCTAGAACCGACCCTGGAACCTGTGACAGGGTAGGTCTAGGTTCCGACGGGTAAGTTCCAAGTTCCAAAAACTAAATAACATGTATCCGAGGGTAGGTTCCAAGTTCCAGACGGAACCTGTAAGGAACTTGAAACTGCTCACCCCTAATGCTAAGATGGCACGAAGTGCTCTCAATAACTAAATAATTTTGAAAGTGCCACCGAAGCTTATAAATATCCCAATGTACTTAAGAAATCATAAGGGGAAGTAGACCGTGCCCTCAAAATCAGTCACTTCCACCCCCTATGAATTATGGACTGGTAAGAAATCAGACTTAAGTATTCTAAGTCCATGGGAATATGCCGCTTATGTTCATAATTCTTCTTATAAATATGGAAAATTAGGTCCTAGAGGGAAGAAAAATATCTTTATAAGATATTCTGAACACTCCAAAAGGTACGAGTTCATAGGTGAACAAGCTGATGGAAGTGTGACCGAAATGGAGTCACGAAATGTCATGTTCTTGGAGAACGATTTTCCTAGTAGAGGTGAGATTAATAAGGACTTCCAATTATATGAGATGGAAGATCTTAATAACACACCCACTGATGTTGTAAAGGGAAATGAAGATTTAGCTCAACACACAAGACCTAGTGGGAGTGTTGCATCGTCTAGTGAACTGAATTCAAGAGAAATTCAGTTGCGTAAAAATAATCGTAAAAGTATTCTTCATCATCATTTTGATATTGAAGGGGAAGCATTTATGATTGCTTAGGAAGACGATGTCGAGCCAAAGACTATTCAAGAGGCTCTCTCATCCTCTGACAAGGAAGAATGGAAAAAAGTTTTGGAAGATGAAATGGAGTCTACGAGGGCAAATCACATTTGGGACTTCGTTGATCTACCACCCTATACCTTCAAGATTAAGCGAAGGGCGGATGGATCCATTGAAAAATATAAGGCTCACCTTGTAGCAAAAGATTATACTCAACAAGAGGGTGTAGATTATGAAGAAACATTTTTACCAATTGTAAAGTTTGCCTCAATACGCATTACTCTACCCATTGTTGCACATTTGGACCTTAAATTACATCAAATGGATGTAAAGATGACATTTCTCAATGGAGAACTAGATGAGGAAATCTATATGAAGCAACCAATAGGTTTCATAGCTAAAGGGCAAGAGCATAAAGTATGCAAGCTTCATCGTTCAAAATATGGCCTTAAGCAATCATTTAGACAGTGGTATCTTTGTTTTCATCGAGCCATAACAATTTTTAGTTTCATGATGATCGAAGATCACTGTGTGTGTGTCAAGCGGTTCAAAGATAAATTCATGATTTTATCACTTTATGTGAACGATATTATGTTGGTTAGAAATGACAAGGTTTTAGTTATCACCATAAAAAAAAATGGTTGTCCTCCAATTTTGAAATGAAGGACATGGGAGTGCTTATATATAAGGAGTTAAGATCGAAAGAAATCGATCAAGGAAATTTCTTGCTTTATCACAAGAGTCTTATATAATAAAGATTATTAAGTGTTTCAATATGTAGTACTATAATCCCATTGATACCCCTGTCATGAAAGGTGAAGGCCTAAGTATTGAGATGTGTCATAAGACTCCAAAAGAAATTAAAATGATGAAAATTGTTCCTTAAGCTAGTGCGGTCGGAAGTTTGATGTATGCTATGATGT
This sequence comes from Eucalyptus grandis, assembly GCF_016545825.1. Taxonomy (NCBI): domain Eukaryota; kingdom Viridiplantae; phylum Streptophyta; class Magnoliopsida; order Myrtales; family Myrtaceae; genus Eucalyptus; species Eucalyptus grandis. The sequence goes on from NC_052619.1 coordinate 43,823,803, forward strand.
GTACTCGATCCGACATATGTTATGTCGTGGGATTGGTGAATCGATATCAATCAAATCCCAGTCAAGCACACTGGAAAATAGTGAAAAGAATCTTGAGATACTTAAAGGGCACCATGAACTATCGACTTTGTTACCAAGGGAATGATTTACGCTTATTAGGCTACTCAGATGCTGATTGGAGTGGAGACCTAGATGAGCATAAATCGACTTCTGGATATGCGTTCTTGCTCAATGGAGGTGCAATTTCTTGGAATAGCAAGAAACTGACATGCACAGCCTTATCAACGATGGAAGCAGAATTTATTGCATGCTTTGCCGCAATGCAAAAAGCAATATGGCTAATACGTTTCTTGGAAAATTTAGCCACTATCACTAAGGTTCCAAGACCGGTGATAATTTATTGTGATAATCAAGCAGCCATTGCCTATGTAAAAGATCATAAGTATCATGGAAGGACGAAGCATGTTGACATAAAGAACAACTTTATCAGAGATATTATAGCGTAGAAAGAAGTGATCCTACAATACATTTTAACCAATAGAATGGTTGTTGATCCATTTACAAAGGCAGTTCCTAGAGACATATTCGTGACCCACAGAATGTCATTAGGATTGCATAGAATGTGATATGTGTTATTGTAGAAGATCATTGGTTTATGTATTTGTGGACATATGTATTGTACTTGTTTGTTTATTGTGACTTGATGTTTTATCAATAAGTACAAATACATTATGAGATTGACATATACACACATATATTATTGAAAAGTGTTGACACCTATTTAAATTTATTAAAAGATAATATTTGATTAGAGGGGGATTTTGAAAAAAAAAATGAATTCAAAATAATTCAACAATCAGATTTTGAAGCCACTTCTTTGTTGAAGAAGTTGAGTGAATATCGTCGGATCTTCAACGATTTCAAGTCTTTCCTCTATAAAAGGAACGCGAGGTTTCGGAACCAAGGGGGGCTTATCTTTGTCTTTCGTTGAAAAAAAAAAAGTGAAAAGTGAAAGGAGAAGAAAAGGAAGAAGATAGAAACGTCAAAAAAGGAGGGGGATTTCTCTTCGAAGAAAAAGAATACAGAAAAGGGCAAAAAGCTTCTTCCCTTTCGGCTGAAAGTACAGCAGAAAGAAAGACAGGAGTGGACGTGCATCAGACCAGCAAAAAAGGAAAAAAGAAAAAATGAAACGTGCACTGTTCATCTTCCTCGTAGGCTCTTCTGCTGTGTGACGCCTCCCCGCAGCCCGATCTCCTCGCCGGTGCACCAGCAGTCAAGCCACCGCACCATCGGCCACCCCCATGCGAGCACCACCCACGAACTCGCGCCACCGTTCGTTGCCCCTGCTGTGGCCATGAAGACCCGACGCCTCCGCTCGTCCGTCCGCAAGACCCACACCAGTGCCGGCGACGACGATTGAAGAACAGTCCCCCGAAGTCGCGATGCCGCCTCTGCCGCCCCTGCTCTCCATCCGCCGCCAACGCCGTTGATCCAGCAATCCAGCGGTCCGCCTCTGCCCAAGTTTCTGAAGCTCCACTGCCGTGATCGTCCCCCCTGCACAGCATCTCCACCGCTCGCCTTCACAGTCGTGCTATGCCCTCCATGTACACCATCGTCGCTGCAGCACCGGAGCTGCCTCTCGCTGCAACACCAGCAGCCGTGCCTTGAAGCACCGCAGCGCTCGAGACTGCGCTGGTCATCTCCCCCGAGCAACCACCGCTCGGCCCCTGCGCCGGCCACTGCACCATCAACTCCGCTCAAGCCCTCTTGCTGCTGAACTTGCACCGTTGCCCAGCCTGAGCTCTGCCACCGCGTCCCCTGCCCGGGTAACGCCACTCCGCCAGCTCGAACCAGATCCGCACCGCCTACAACCCGCCGGTTCGCGATTCAGCCGGTCATCGCCGCGCCACTGCCCAGACACCCGCAAGCTGCAGCACCCGTCGCTGCGCCCTACTCGTCGCCATACCTCCGCTCACCCGTTGCTTGCTGTACCTCCGTGATCGAGAAGCCCAAAGCCACTACTATCCCGCTTCTGTCCGTGCATTGTCGCTTCTTCCCTGCAGGTGCACCAGCGACGACGAGCCGTGCGAAGCACCTGAGCTACCCCCACAAAGCCCGCCATGAGCTTGATCAGAAGCTGCTGTTGCATTGCAACCGTCACAGCCCGATCCCGACGCGAACCACCGTTCGTGAATCTTGGCGCCGATCCAAATAAGGTAGTTTTCTTTAACCAAATTTCTTCTCAATATTATTATATAAACTGAAATGTTTGATGTTAATCGAGGCTTTAGGCATTACCTAATAGGATATTATTGGTAAAAATTACTATAATTACTAATTTGGTCCGTAAGATTTCGGACCATTTTTTTAATTATGTTGATTTTGACGATATCTTGGCTTTAAAATCATTATAATTATTAAGTTGATCCGAGAGACTTCGGATTAATTTTTTAATTATTTTGATTTTTCCTAATTGTTGTAATGTTTATGGATAAAATAATCGTTAATTTAATCCGTGAGATAACGGATTATTTTTTCAATTATTTTAATCCTTCATTTGATAAATATCTTGAGTTGTATTTGATAAATTCTTGTTTTGGAAAACATAAAAATCTAAATATTGCATTAGAGCATTTGGGTTTAAGTAAATTAGGACTATATTTTTAGGGTTAGTAAATTAGAATTGCATTTATAGGATTATAATTTTTAGATTATACTTTTAGATGGGTGATTTTTGTTAGGGCTAATTTTAAATAATGTTGGCATGTCTTGATTTTTTATATAGCTTTTAAGATAAGATATAGTTTAAGTTAAATTGATTCCTAAAATAAATTAGAATAACATTCACTTTAGTTAGTCTAATTAGTTTTTTTTTTAATTCTGAATTTCAATAAAAAGAATCCAAAAAATATTAGGTACATATTAATTAATTTGCATAATAGGTTTAATTAGAATATTGTCATATCTAGAACTTAGGTACTTAGGTCCATACACATTTCATATTAAAGCAACACACCTAGATGTTTTTTAGATTAAGTCAATTTTCATTTAATAAAACAAAAAGAGGAACAAAAAATGTTATGCATGCCATATGAGTTATAGTTTTTAATATAAAAAAATGAAAATGCTAAAAGATGATCATTGCACCATTAAGTTGCTTTCTTGTCAATAAAAAACATTATGTCATTAAAAAAAATCATTTCCTTGGTTAGTTAATAGGTTAATTCATAATTAATCTCATATCATCATTATTTAGCATAGGTTGCATATATGCATTAAAAAATGAATCATCAATAAAATCATAAAAGAGCATGCATATAGAAATACCATGTCATTCATCCCATATCACGTAGCACATGCATATTTAGGATCATATAAATTAAATTGCATACATATAGTGATAAGTTTAAGTCATACCATATGAATTGCATCTCGCATGTCATTAAAATAAATTCATGTATATTAAGTTAGATTAAGATTGCATAATAAAAATTAGGTGTCATGTCATTCAGAAATCATGTTTAGGGCTTGCATTTTTATTAGCATTTTTTATTAAATGTTACTTTATTGATTGTGCACCTGCATGATCACCATTTGCATGTTAGTAGCTTAAGTTAAAATTAATCAACATTGCTTGCAAAAATATTTTTAAAATAAAAATAAAAATAAAAATGTACCGAAAGGGCGTTAGACTAATCTAGCGTAACTATGTCCCCGGACCTATTGAATCTCTAGTTCGCAAAAGTAAAATATTCTCCCATACTTTACTCGGGTTTCTAACCAACCCTAATTAGTTAGTGGCGGCTCCAAATTGAGTATAATTACATGTTTAAATAGATTAATTTCTTAACATTAAGTCGCGGTTGGTAGAACTTGGGAGAGTCCATACCAAGTCTTCGGACTTAGTAATCCATTAGCCTTCTTTAAGTAATTCACATTCAAAAAAATCGGGAAGGTCGTGACAAAAAGTATGTCGGCAGGCAATGATTGACTCACTCACATGAGCAATCACCTCAAAGGCTATAGTTAACACATTGAGATGAGACGTTATGTACGAACAAATGCTAAAGAACAATTTTAGTACATAAAATAAGATGTCGCATTGATTGGAGTCAAAATGAGATATGTGATTTATTTGTAATAAGACCGAACATAATAATCCCATAATCATGTATGCCTGTAAAATGCCGGATGCGAGTACTTAATTTGGTGCTATAGAAAGCGAGCTGATATAACACTTGAGCTAAACATGAGTTTGTGAGAAGCACGTAACTATGTTTAGGCTAAGATCTATATAGTGGATATATTTAATAAATGACATACACTCTTAAAGAAAGAGAAATCCACTATAGCATGTAATTCATACTACATATGCATTGTTCAACCGACAAGGGAATGTTAGTATAATTATCCTTATTTACTCATCGTGTGAGCTCTTGAAGTAATTTATAATTTACCTCATTTTATGTCATATATTACTTCTGACTATGTTCTCGAAGTGAAATATCAATATTGCTATTTTAGCATGTTATCGGCGGTCATGAATAGATATGGCCTTATGAGACATGTCTAAGAAAGCAGTTATTTTGAAATGGAAAGAGACATGAGTGCGAAGGAAGACTATTGTTATTTTACATCTATCACATGTATTTACTGGTCGACCAATTATATCACCTTATGTGCTTACAGATATAATTGTAAATACATGGTGTTTTGAGAATAGTCAAGTATAGCCTTTAAGGGATAGGTATACTTGGACTGATATAACAAGATATGTCTAGGGTACTGTAAGACATCAATTGTTTATTTCTTTTTAGGGTTGTAGCCATTATGTCATCCCTAACAGGTGCATAATTTGAGCTCCCAAGTGCAGGTGTACTCACTGGTCGAACGGTTTATTTGCTAGTATGAATTATTTTGTAAAGTTGATGAATGTCGAATGCCTTATATTATTGATAGAGTGTTATCAAGCTTATCATGTCCAAGTGGGAGATGTTGTACTTTAATTAGTACGTCCATGATGAGATGCGATTGGAACCCACCGTTTCATCTTGATATGCTACGATGACAATGCACCTTTTGAAAATGTATGAGGGGAGATATATAAAAGACTTCTGAAGATAATCGTTGACATGGTTGGTAGAATGTACGTTAATTTCTCTTATTTTCTTGTCCCATTTCCATCAAAAGAAAATGAAGGCTTTTCATTTCTCTTTTACAAAAACAATTAGCATTTACGCTGTGAAATTGAATGTTTTCCTCATGGTTACATTCAGACCAACGTGAGGTAATATTGTTTGTGATTCATCCGCAATTCAACGATTGTTCCGGGGTAAATTGTTGACTACGCATCAGAAACAGATAAGTCGTCTTCCGCCGACTTGACTTCCAACATAAAGAGTGAAGAGAACCAAACCAGGACTAATGGGGACCCCATGCAAGAGAAAACAAATGAGAGAGAGAAAGAGAGAGAGAGAGAGAGAGAGAGAGAGAGAGTGAGGAGCAGAGGAAGGACGACGATCAGGATTGTTATTGCAAGCACCTCTTGAGCCCGGCAAAATCGCAACCAATGAATGAATTGGAACTAGACCACGATCATCTCCCAAAGACTTAAAAAAAATGAAGAAAAAAACGATGTGATCAGAGACTACTACCAGTTCATCAACTCAACTTCCCAGACGGGGGGGCACGCTCATTGATGCGACTAAAACGACACCGTCGCTCCACGGCAACAAAAAGTCACCCTGTCTTCTTTTGTATTTTCCTTCTTCTTTCTCGGTTTATTTTTGTAGGTCTACTCCCCTTAAATTGCATGCGCTAATTTTAACATCATCAATATTCTAACCCAAACTATTTTTACCTGGTAAAAAATACCGACTTTAACTCAAACCCCAATTTCAACACAAGTTTTTGGCATAAAAAATATCGATACGTAAATTCAAACCCCATTAAATTTCCATGAAAAATGCTATATAGGTTGAGTCCGAGGGCAAAATTTGTTATCAACTAAAGAGTTTTTGCTTTTTTAATAAGACCAAAAGTATTGAGCTAAAATTGTAACCTGAGCCAAATTTTCTATGCTAATAGTGTTCATTTTGATTCCAAAATTGAGAGTCGTGATTCATTCTAAAAGATGAAGAATCCAATTTTAATAAGGTTTTGCATCATGTGGGATGAACAACGTCACTGAACATAAACTTGTTGGCGTTCTGTTTGAAGTACCCACTATTTGTGTTAAGCCAAAAATCATAACCTGATTTAAGATTAATACTATAAAAGGTAATTAGGGTTGAAATTTGTTACCAACCAGAGAGTTTTTGCTTTTTAATAAGATTAACGCATTTTAATACACGTGCCTTGTACAAGTTTATTTGCAGAAAAAATTACCAACAGAAATTGGTACTTCAACATGAGAAAGAAAAAACACGAAAATTTGTTCTTTCTAGAATCTACACAACATAATTTTAGTCTATGCTAAATTGTTGTCTACAATTGAAATTCGCTTGTTTTCTCAAGAAAATGAGCTCCTCCTCCTCCTCTGTCTGAACCGAGTAAGGCGCTACTTCTAACAATTTACGGAAAGGTTTTAGCAACACCTCCTCCTCCTCTGTCTGAACCGAGTAAGACGCGCTACTTCTAACAATTTACGGAAAGGTTTTAGCAACAAAATATATTTATTATAAGTAATTTGGTATAATAAAGAACCCATAAAAGTTAAGTTCTCACGAGAATATACGCAACGTAATTTAACAACTAAACGATGCTAATTTTTTTTCTTAAATTACAATTTGGCCTCAATAATTTTTTTTTAATAATATTAGTGTACTATGCTCACGAAAATTGAAATGCACTGGAGTGATATACTTGTTTGAAGACTTCACGAGAAAGGAGAAAATGATGAATCCTCTTAACCTCATTAGACTCGATTACTATATTAAAGTTGAATAGCCAAGGATATACCGTGGCTCGTTTTGAAAATGTCAAAGGATTCTACCATGGATGCACTGAAATATCTATATATTTGGCTTAAGAAACTAATAAATTTTTCTTCTACTTATGAGCCTTGATATGAATCATCTATCCTGTGGAAATTAAAGTTACTGTCTTTTAAGCTTGTGGAACTTTAGTTTTATCATTAAGAAAGGGAGGAATGGTTTATGATGAAACGTCCGTAGTTGTGTTCTCCTTTCTAATTTAGGGGCTTTTATGACTACCATGGAGATAAAGAGATGCATGTTTATCTTTATTTTCCCAATCTAAAATTTTAAAGATTTGACATTTTTTTGTGACATGAAAAACTATTTAAGTTAAATTTGGCATCGATGCACTAGTTTGGGATAATGAGGTGAATACAAAGGGTTAATATTACAAAAAACTCAAACCCAAATACTTGTGACAAATTTAAACCAAATTAATTTTCGATAATAAAAAATTCTAAACTTGTATACTTGTGGCAAATTTACCCTTAACCAAAAACCTTGAATCGACATTTGTGACAAATTTATCTTCTATTGGTTTCCATTAAATTTGATTAATATTACAAAAAAATTGCAACCGGTATACCTATTATAAACGAAGGGTAAAACCCCAAATTGATACTAAAGGTGACTGGTTTTCGGTCCAGTCTGGAGGTGTGATCGTAGTTGGGAAAGGGAAATACTAAAAGAGGAAAGGAGGCCTTGCATGAGACATTGTTTTCCGGTTTGTAAGAGACATTTTTAAAAATACAAAATAAATAACAAACAATCAGTTTGGGCAAAATCGAGTTCCCTAGACACCAATTCCACTTGTTGGAACTAGGAACCGGACCGGCATTTTCACGAACTGAACCAAAATGCTAGTTCAGTCCAATCTGGGTAGTTCCCAATTTGGTCGGTTTGTCTTACTCATCCCTAATTGATACATATTTTTATTATCACATATCATCTAACTCAGTAATTTAACGATAAAAATCAATGAAAACCTATGTAAGATAAGTTTGTTACATATATATGAATTTGAGATTTTTCGTGATATGTCAAATAAAAATTAGTTTAGGGTTATATTATAAGAGTATATTGTTTTGAGGTTTTCTATATTACTGTGGGAATAAAGCGGCACAAATATGGCAGTTTAGAATTTTTTATGAAATTAATCCAAAATTAAATACCAAACATCTAAATATTAAACTTTCATAATGCATGAACACATGATACTTTGCAAGCTCAAAATTCTTCATTTTTTACGAAAGTTTTGAAGATATTGACAGCAACGCGGTGGTGAAAATCTCTGGCAAGGGAAAATCTGACACCTGAAATGTGGCAGGTTGGTTTTCCCCCTTCCTTATTTTTATTTTTCGGTTGACCATGGGTAAAAAAGTGTTGGGAATTACTGATCCCCGATAACCCGGATTCGACACTAAATCGAACCCCTAAATCAATGCGGAAGCGAAGCCCAAGAAAACGACACGCATCACCGATCGTAAAGCACACCACGGAGTCGAGCGTACCTTGTTAGCCACAGATTAAACACCAAACGCCAATGGAGGAAGAGAATCCGGTCGAATCGATCCGATGAAGCCTTGAAGGGAAGAAATTGGAAGCCGTATGCCTACTGTCCTTTTGGGAGAGAAAACACGCGAGAGAGAAAACGTAATTCTTATTCAACGCACATTACTTTCTCTCTCTCTCCCTTTTTATACCCCTTCTTTCCACGGGCCCTATTCCCGTGGGCCGGGCTTTCTGGGCCCAACTTTATGCGGATGGGCCTTAAGCCCAAATCAAATAAAGCCTTCATCTCCCACTCGCACATGGTGGTCCAAAACCAACATGGGCGGACAGGCTCTACTCAGGCCCATCGAGAATAATCCATCATAGACTCTCTCTTTAACATGGTGGGCCAAATAGATTCTCTTTACCTCTTCAACATTCATACTGGTGAATAATCCGTGCGACCAGCATACTTTGAGAGCTCGTTACTATACATCTGTTAGGAATATATAGCAGCTCATAATGGGCGTCACACTCCGAGTAGATTTAGTATGCAGTACCCTAGATCGATCGTTCACATTTATATCTCTCTTAATCTCTTTTAAACAATGATATATATTGTATTCACAATTATAATTATCACAAAGACAGTTATAATTGGTCGACCAGTGAATACAAAACTATAATGTGATTCTCCAAAATCGATCTTCCTTTTCCTTCAAACTCTCAATTTCAGTCCAGCTTGCTTTTCTAGAAATGCCCCATTAGATCGAATCATCACATGACCATTGGCAACACCCTAAGATAGCAAACACTAAATAGAAATCTTGAGAATAAGTAAGAGTCCCGAGGGGACTAAAAATTGAGGAACTCTTTTCCTCAAGAGTCTCACACGTCATAAAAGTTGAGATCAAACTTTTGCCACTCTTATTGGTCGTCTTATGCATACGTAGTATGAAATACGTATTACGGTATTAACTCCTTTCCCATGGAGCGTATGTCTACACTTTTCAATACCGTACAGATGATAGTTCAGACATACCTAATGTCTAACTTGAGTTCACGTATCTACTCAATCACAAAATTCATCAGAACTCATATCTGGCATTTTAGACGTATAAAGTAAAATATGTGGGTTATTTTACTTTCGGACATAGTAAGTATTATGTCCTCATCTTAACACTCAGTTAAGGCGACATACGTGTTTTAAGCTTGAGCTCTCGATTATCACCTAGATAATAAGCTTAAAAACAGTCTCATCTCTATTTATCACACAAGAAATAGAGGCGATTACCCGTGTGAGTGGGCTAATCTTATATCTGTCCGACATACTTCTCAACTTAAAATAATGCACTGAGCATTAAGATGCATAAAGATCATACAAAGATTCATAAGCATTAATCAATGAAAAACAAAATTTCATAAATGTGAACAACTCAGGGAAATTACAATTCAGTACATCAGACTCTACGCAATCCTAGAGATTTTACATGACCACAAAACACATCTCTAGGTATTGGCTTTGTCATAGGATCTGCTACCATTCTATGCGTAGATATGTACTGTAAGTTCACATCCTTTCGTGCAATCATATCTTTTACAAAGTTATACTTGGTATCTATATGTTTGGTCTTGCCATGATACTTTGGATCTTTGGTGTACGCTATAGCTGCTTGGCTATCACAGTTAACCAACAATGGATTTGCAGCTTTCTCAATAACACCTAAATGATCCAAGAATCTCTTAAGCCAAACTGCTTCTTGTACTAGCTGGCGATAATGCCACGAACTCAGCTTCCATCGTGGATAAGGCTATGCAGGTTTGCTTCTTACTACTCCATGATATTGCGCCATTGCTCGGTAAGAAAGCAAATCCCGAGGTAGATTTCCTTTCATCTAAATCTCCTCCCCAATCAGCATCCGAATAGCCTTCAAGTCGCAGATCCTTTCCTTGGTAATTCAACTTGTAATCAGCAGTTCCTTTCGATACCTCGCATTCTTTGACAGCTTTCCAATGTGCTTTGGACCTGGATTGGATTGGTATCTACTCACCATTCCAACTGCAAAACATATGTCGGGCCTTGTACACATCATAGCGTACATCAAGCTCCCAACAGCACTTGCATAAGGAACATGTTTCATTTGTTCCTTCTCTTGTGGAGTCCTTGGACACAGGCTATGGCTCAATCCTTCACCTTTTGCAATAGGAGTGTCTATGGGTTTGCAATCTTGCATACGAAACCGTTCTAAAACTTTGTTTATATAAGTTTCTTGCAAAAGAGACAACGATCTCTTCGAACGATCTCTTGAAATCTTAACTCCAAGAATGTATGCAGCCTCACCCATATCCTTCATCTCAAAGTTGGAAGACAACCAACTTTTGACAGTCTTAACAAACTCCATATTGCTTCCAGAATTAGTATATCATCAACATATAATGATATGATCACAAATTGATCCTTGGATCTTTTGATATATACACAATGATCCTCATCAATCATCGTAAAATCATATGCCATTATGGCATTATGAAAGCGTATATACCATTGTCTTGATGACTGCTTAAGACCATATATCGACCTCAAAAGTCGACATACTTTTTCTTCTTGGCCTTTCACTATGAAACCAACAGGTTGTTCCATATATATCTCTTCCTCTAATTGTCCATTGAGGAAAGCAGTCTTTACATCCATTTGATGTAACTCAAGATCCAGACTAGCCACTATTGTCAGAATAATGCGAATCGAGGTAAATCTCACTACAGAGAAAATGTATCTTCATAATCAATTCCTTCCGTTGATTATACCCTTCGCCACAAGGCGAGCCTTATGCCTTTCAATCGAGCCATCAGCCTTTCGCTTTATTTTGAAAACCCATTTGTTCCCAATAGCTCACAGCGTCCTTTTTGCGATCAACCGGTTCCCGACTTGGTTTGATTTCATTGACTCCATTTCCTCTTCCATTGCATTGATCCATTTTTCCTTACTAGGGCAATTCAGAGCCTCATTAATATTTCTTGGCTCATCCTCATCTTGTGGAGCAACCATAAAAGTTTCCCTTCAATGCCAAAACGTCGACGGGGAATACTTTGGCGACTTGTTCGCCTAATGGGAGATTGTACACTTTGCACATCATTTCCCATTATGCTCCCACTTGGATTAGGTAATGATGTCGTCTCATCAAGTGGTTGCAATTGAGAATGAGTTGAATTCAATTCATCACTTCTCATATTACTCCCACTTGGACGAAGTCCACTAAGGTCATTATCCTGATCCAAGGTTTCAAATAGAGAACAATCTTCCCTATTTCGCCCTTCTTAGGAAATTCATCCTCTAAGAATGTGACATCTCGTGATTCAAACTCAGTTATACTTCCACTTTCTTGCTCACCTATGAACACATATCCTTTCGAGTGTTCGTAGTATCTTATGAAAATACTCTTCTTTCCTCTCGGGGACCCAATTTCCCAAATTTGTGAGAGGATTCATGTGTATAGGCGGCACAACCCCATGGCTTAAGAAAACTTAAGTCCGGTTTTCTACCTGTCCATAACTCATATGGAGTGGAAGTAACCGATTTGGAAGGCACCCGGTTAAGTAGATAGGCAGCTTAACAATGCATCACTCCAAAAGGTGATAGGTAAGTTAGCATGCGCCATCATAGACCTAACCATTTCCGGTAGGGTTCTGTTTCTTCTCTCTCGCAACACCATTTTGTTGAGGAGTATACGGAATAGACAACTGTCTTTCTATTCCTTTTTCATCACATAATTTTCTGAACTCATCGATAAATATTCTCGACCTCGATCGGATCTCAATGTTTTTATTTTCTTGTCTAATTGATTTTCTACCAGGTTCATAAACCTTTGAAACAACTTATTGCTTCAGACTTATGAGAAATCAAATAGACATATCCGAATCGAGTATAATCATCAATAAAGGTGATGAAATAAACAGCCCCATGCCTTCCTCTCACATTCATTGGACCACGTACATCGAATGGATTAAATGCAAAGGAAATTCAGCTCTTTTCCCTTTCCCAAATGGTTTCCGTGTTGTTTTTTCCTTCTAGGCAATGCTTACATATGGGTAAATCGACTTTTTCAATGTTACCCAACAAGCCCTCTTTGGCTAGTCTATTCATACGTTGTTGGCCAATGTGACCAAGTCTAGCATGCCACACATTCACATCATTATCATAGGTATTAGAAGATGTGATAAGGGAATAACAAACATTAGCATTAACATAATCAATATCTAATACAATAAAACCATCCAGAAAATAGCCACAACCATAGTAATTTGTCTCCAAAAACAAATTCACACCTCTACTACAAAAGTTCATACTAAAACCTAATTTAACCAACATTAATACACACACTAAATTCCGACGAATCTCCGGAGCGTACAATACATCATGAAGAAACAAGGTGCGTCCACCACGCATATTCAGTTGGCATGTGCCAATTCCTTTCACTTCAGCTCGGAGTTGTTTCCCACATAGATCCACTTAGTTCCGCTTGGTACTCGTCGGAATTCCACGAAGGATCCTCTATCCTTTGCTACATGGTCTGTCGCTCCTGAATCCACAGTCCACAAAGGATTAGACTCAGTTAGGAACACAGAACTCGACACATAAGTAAAGTTCTGAAAAGTACAAGGGGTGCATACCTTCTTTGGCTCACGACAGTCGCGAGCATAGTGACCCTTCTTGTCACAATTTGTAGCATTTCACCCTTGCAAGCTTTTTCATGCGAGGACGCTTCCCTCTTCCATGTTGGTTGAATTTGGGTTTCTTCCCTGAAGGACCTGCTTCTTCCTTGCCTTTCCCCTTATCAAACCAGTTAGGGCGCTTGCGCTTGGAGCTCGAAGCTCCATTTGAGCTAGAACCAGCATAATAGAGTTCAGCATCCGGCTTAGCCGCCAACAAAGCGGTCCTCTTCCAGCTCAAGATGACGCACGCATCCTCAAAGGTTTTGATGTTTTAATTATGAGTCGGGTGCACCTTCATATGCTCCCAACTCGAGGCAAGGAACGAATCACCGCTTGCACTTGCTGCTCATCTCGTGAGGACATGGCCAAAGATCTTTCAGCTCGCTTATCATGTTTGACATCTTTCTAAGATGTTGCTTCATGGTCTGACCATGAGGCTTCTTATAAGAGTCAAACCTGATAGTGAGCTGCCTCAGTCTAGTCACCGAAGTATGACCATATCTAGCTGCCAATGCCTCCCACAATTCCTTGGCATTATCAAAACGCCGAAACTCTCGCATGACGTCATTTTCCATGCTGCTCAACAACGTGATGCGAGCTAGAGAGTTCATTCTTTTCCACGCTAAGAAAGCTTCTTTGTTTCTTTTGTGCTGTGCAGTGGTTCCCTCTTCAGGTTCTTCCATGGTCATGACAAGAGCCTCAAGTGCTTCTTGCTCTTCCAGCACATACTGGATTTTCATTTGCCAAATTTCATAGTTGTCACCATTGAGCTTTTCACCTTTGTTCAGCTCGGCAACTATGCTCTTTGTGGTCAAGCCATTGATCCGAACAAATCGACAAATATGCACGAATTATTAATGCCTATCATTTATGCATCCCTATTTACATAGACCCATCATATTAATGAATAATTTCAAGTAAGGTTTCAGAATCAAAAGGTCACTATGTTTCCAATCATCCTCCAAAATCCTAACTTAAAACTATCATCAATATAATTTTCTTATGCAAAATCAATTCTATGAAGCTACAAAACTTCTAAAACTACCCATAGCTAATTACCCACAAAGAACCAGCAATAACAGAAAAGCAATATATAATAGAACATCTAATAAAAACAATAATGCTTTCAATTAACACAATTAGGTAGTAATCATTACATAATATGTCCACAAATCACACTTAACATATATCAGCCAATACAACTAACACCAAGTCAAGACACGAACGGGAAAGATCCTCTTTTGTTCAATTTCTTGATCTTTTCCCTTGAAACAATACAATAATATTCATTTACAAAATCCATCACAATTTTCTTATAGGAAGCAGCTCCGTTGATATCCCATATGCGATTCAACACATCTTGCCATTCAGTGGAAGAGTATTTATGAAAAATCGCACCATCTCGATTGTGACATAGGACGACCATTCCATATGACCTGTTGAATTTTCCCGTTGACTTCAAGGACGTGATCAATTAAGTCACCACTCTCCCATCGATGATCGCCGCCCGCCTATCAACTTAGACAAACTGCCTTTCCTTTTGTTCATCGGTCACCGCGCGAATAGGTGTGCGCAACCTCGGGGAGGCATTGTTCCTGCAACAAATGCAGAACAAATAAGGGATTACATATAATCCACATAGACTTAATTGAAAAAGAAACACATTCTTTTCCCTTTTTTTTTTCTTTTTTTTTTTTTTTGGGTCAACGGTCAACGGTCAACGGTCAGTCAACGGTCAACGGTCGTCGCCGGTCAACGGTCGTCGGTCGTCGGACCGGACGGACCGGTCGGACTAGACGGACCGTTCGGGCGGACCGCCGCACGTGCGCGCGCGTGCGCTGGATGACGCCACGCGACGTCGCGGCACCTCGCCACGCGCGTGCCATCGCCCGGCGGTCGGGACCGTTGGGTGACGTCATGATGACGTCAGCACGCGTCGGTCCGTGGACCGGCGCGTGCCGGTTCGCCGGCCGGCGGCGCGCACGCGCCGATTCGCCGACCGGCGCGTGTGAGGCACGCGCCTGGCGATCGAGCGCTTCCGGGCGCGTCGCGCCCACGCGCAGCGCCTTCCGGTGGCGCGTGTAGGCGCGTGCGGCGTCGGCCGGCCGCGCTCGAGACATCTCCAGACTCGTCTCGACGTCGCCTTTATCCCAGTGCTTTCATAATTTGTTTTTAACATTCGAAAACTCATGAAAATGGCCGAAGAAGTCTCGGGTGTCGGGATTTTCGCCCGGTTCCGTACGGCCGAAAGTTTCTTCGCGAAAACTCAATCAAAAACATCAGAATTGATCGGGAAAAACGTGAAACCTGGCTCGATACCAATGTTGGGAATTACTGATCCCCGATAACCCGGATTCGACACTAAATCGAACCCCTAAATCAATGCGGAAGCGAAACCCAAGAAAACGACACGCATCACCGATCGTAAAGCACACCACGGAGTCGAGCGTACCTTGTTAGCCACAGATTAAACACCAAACGCCAATGGAGGAAGAGAATCCGATCGAATCGATCCGATGAAGCCTTGAAGGGAAGAAATTGGAAGCCGTATGCCTACTGTCCTTTTGGGAGAGAAAACGCGCGAGAGAGAAAACGTAATTCTTATTCAACGCACATTACTTTCTCTCTCTCTCTTCCCTTTTATACCCCCTTCTTTCCATGGGCCCTATTCCCGTGGGCCGGGCTTTCTGGGCCCAACTTTATGCGGATGGGCCTTAAGCCCAAATCAAATAAAGCCTTCAAAAAGGAAAAGGGAAAAATCAAATGAAAGGTTGAAAAGTGTTGTCACTCCTAGATTGCTTTGCAATCGTAGAGATTTCATCTTTACGGTCACTCGATTCCGAAACAAGTGTGTGATCGAGGTGGTGTGCGCCGTGGTGCGAGTGGAGGGAAGCGACGAGGAAAGGAGATCGTGGTTTTCACAATCGTATTTTCCCACTCGCAGTCGGGTACAATAATAGCATATAACACTAGACTAACACTTCTTAAGAATATCAGGAGAATTTCCAACTTTCTTGATAAGGCAATCGACCTGCGGATATGCTTATGTTTAAATATCACGCTCTACTTGTAGCCTCCTAGAAAATTAGCTTATGTTTTGTTCATTGATAAAATTAGGATTATAAATTTTGGATATATTTTTTTCATTTTTACCAAAAAATCAATTTCATGCAAGTTTTGGAAGTAATAATCTTATTTCATTCACTGTTTAATTTTCAGAGGAGGAAAATTAATTGACATTCTTGGATTTTTTTTAGTTAATTATATATGTAACACGATAATCCATTAAAAATAAATCCAACGTGTGCTTTGGAGAAATGAAGGAATACAAAGAGATTTATGACTAACCAATCGGACCCGATCGGAATCAAAGACAAAAGAAGAGATCCATCTTCTATGAAGAGGATTTTGCAGAGGCTCGTCACGCAAAAGAGAGAACGAACGAGAGTGTCCAGCTCAGTGTAATTACAGTTCCTATGAGGAGTAGAGGAAGGACAACTATCGGGTTGTAATTGGAAGGAGACGGTCGTCTTTTGGTTCTTTTGTTACTCAATGTAACGATCATCTTCTTTACATGGCGGTTTTTGAATTTTTGAGTTCGAAATACAAGTCATATACCTCTAGTATCTATCAACGTGTGCTTGGGCACCGCTTGTGTAGGCATCGACCCATTAGCGATGTTTTGAGCTCTTGGATATCTACTTTCATGACCTTGACCTCATCCCTACGAGGGCTTTCTTCCTCGATCACTTGGACGCATTCCGGTCCCTCAATACATTAATCGATGTGTCCTTGTCATGTAGCGGAGCCATAGCTTGGTTGATGCCGGTCGTGAAGTCTTCCCGAAACGAGACCTCAACCTCCATGATGCGGTCTCTCAAGTCATTGAGTCCTTCCATGAATTCGGTCATGGCACTCTGTACCTTCATGAGCTTCTCATTGAGCGCGGCTACAGCGTCCATCGAGGCTTCTCTTTTCTTTGTTCAACTGCAAGTCTTTTGACTTGAACGGCCTTTGCATCCATGACAGCTTCAAACAATTGGTGGAGAGAAGCTCTAGAAGAGAGAAATGAGCATTTTGTACTACTAAAATGGTTGGATGGATACAAATGAGGGGGAGAGCACCCATTCTTATACTTGAGACCTTCATATTACCACCATTGATCGAGAATTCATCTGGCGAACGAGATCATACCACCCAACCTACCAACTATCGACACTAATGGCAGGAGAGTTCTAGACTTTGGCTCAATTACCATATTGCCCGCCCTTGGAACATTCCGGAAGCTCCCTTGTTGGAAATCCTAGCGATCGTAGGAGGTCTTCCTAAAAAACATGCAATTTTTTAGCCACAAAAACCTCTTGGTCGTGCCAACATGATACGTTGTTATATTACATCATTTCTCTCACTTTATTATATTGGAAAAATTAATATTCAATTACTAATTCTAACTAATGTTATTTTTTCATGTGAAATTAGTTGTCTCTTTCTATAGAGGCTTTTTAAGAATTTTATATATTTTTATATAGTATGAAATCAAATAATTAGAAATTATTTTAATTATTTTGCTACTATAGCAGAAATTTATTGGTTCTTGGTATTATAATATGCTTCAAATTAAGATAAGTAATGATTATGTTATATAACAATTTTTTTTTTTTTTTTTGATTCTCAATATTATAATATCTTTTCCTGGGTTCAGGTTTGTTATTAGAATAATTGTACTTGTAAATTGATGTCAGGAAATTTGGTATCTCTCTTTACAAATTTGAGTTTGAGATAAAGCTCAACGGAAGTTCCAAAACCAATCAAATCGGATTGACTCAAATTGGATAAAAACATAATCTAGTTAAGCCCCCGCTATCTTGGAGTTTTGGTAAAAATGATAAGAGTAATTATATTTAAGGGAAAATTCCAAACAATGACCCGAAATGAATCTTTTTTCAAATAATGACTCAAAATGAACTTTGTGTCAAATAAGCATCTGAAGTGGATTCATTGTTTCAAATAAAGACCCGAAGTGAATTTTGTGTCAAATAATGATCCAAAGTGATCAAGTTAATATCTATTGAGGACCTTAGTTCACTAGCAAACATTTTCCGGCGATTAAAATTGGGGCAATTTTGTCATAAATTTGTGATTTGAAAAAAAAAAAAAGGAAAATTCTAAATTAATTAAGTTTAGGTTATTCATTTAGATGTTTATGTTTTCTTCTTTCTTCTCCCCCACTGCTCCTCAACCAAATTGCTACCCGATCATTGTCATGACTCAATTCTCGTCGCTCCTCACCTTGCTCAACCAGCGGAGAAGACAAAGAAAGAAGCATTTGGTTTTCTTCTTGTTTTTGAATTCGTGCCTCAACCGGCAAAGAATTTGGGTCTTCGACTTTGTGGAGGATGGGTACAAGGAATGGGGAGAACTTCAGTCTTTGACTTTGCAGAGAATGGATACAAGGAATAGGGAGATTGTAGAAACCTAGGGTTTTTTTTTTTTTTTTTTTTTTAGGATTTGTTAATTTTCCCTATATTTTTGGACAAAATTGCCAAAACTCCGGTCGTTGGAAATGTCACATCGAATATTTGGCTAACCAGCAAGCTCAGGTTCTTATTTGGAATTGATTCAACTATTTCGGGTCCTTATTTGAGACGATGGGTCTACTTTAGGTCTTTATTTGACACAAAGTTCATTTCGGGTCTTATTTGAGAAAATTAGTCAACTTCGGGTCCTTATTTGGAATTTTCCCTATATTTAACGTTAATACCGAAACGTCAAATTGATACATGTGTGATTAATTTACAAAAAAACTAATTTTTGATCACAAAAACCCCAAATTAGTACTCCTTTGATAATTTTACCTCCAAATACCTATGAAAAGTTTATCATCTATTAAATTTTACTATTAAATTTATGAATTGAATATCACGTGAAAATTGACTAATATACCGGTTTGAGATTTTACTTTCTATTTATCACAATTATACTAGTTTTGTGGCTTTTTGTAGTATTAATCCAATTTAAGATATAGTATATTTGTTGTAAATGTATCAGTTTGGGATTTTTGGCAAACAAAAAAATTAGTTTGGAATAAATTTGTCACAAGTATATCAATTTGGGGTTTTTCATAGTATTAACTCAAAAAAAACTTAGAAAATATCGGAAAAATGACACATGAGTCTTCAGTGTGGTTCTTGAATTTTAGCTCAATGTGTAATATCATTCACAATATTTTAATTAATTCTATGTTGTCATTGAACTTAAATTAATAGAAAAATAATATTAAATATTTTCATATAATTCATGGACTAGTTTGAATATTTACAAAAAAATTCAGGGATTATGTTAAAGAAATTAAAAGTATATAGACCGCATTATATTTTGAGCCAAAATTCAGGGATCATTTGGGTCATTGTCCAGGATAAATTTGACCACTTGATTTATAGCGACAATCCCACGTGCTGGGTATAATTTAGAAATTAATAGACCCATTATACATCGAAACTATACGTAAGAGAAAAGCATGTAAAAACTCTTAACTGGTGAGGTTAGGTTCTTTGACTTATGCATCAAACTGCATTCATATTTATAAGTTATCAATTGATGTTGATAAATTTAGGTTAGATGAAATGGTCAAGTACTTTTTCAATTTTTGTAGAATAGTGCGCTCGATTCAACCATAGAACTCCATTCTACTCATCTTCCTTAGCAACGATACTCGAACCGTGCTAACGGTGAGCTCACCAAGCGACTTGCATCCTTTCGTACAAAATCTCTCAAGGAATGACATCACGAATATCCAAATCATTTGTTGAATTTTTTATGTTTAACAAAAACTTGTGACTGTCATCAAATTCTTTCGAAAAGTGTGACATACAGAGGATAAAATCTCCAATTGATACGTCTGTCAATTGTTACGTGTCATTCATCTCAATAATTTAATAATAAAATTTAATAAAAATAAATGGAAGGTAAATTTGTCATAAGTATACTAGTTTGGTTTTTTGTAAATTGTAGTGACAAAATTAATTTGGAGTAATTTATTACAAGTGTGCTAGTTTGGATTTTTCGTAATATTAATCTCTATTTTTAATTTTTTATCACAACACCAACATCAACCATTATAAATATAATTACTCTAATAAATTCATTTATTTGTCTATCTTGGTATCGAAAGTTACTTTATCCTTTTAAATAATTTTGAATTCAAGTTTAATGTGGAACGCAAGGGGCTATCAAACAGCAATCCACATTATACGAAACAGGGCATACAAGAGAGCTAAAGAAGATATAGAACTCCAATTGCTACTTCATGTATTTGGCCTAAAAAGGATCATTTCAAAAAGGGAAAATTTTAAATAAGAACTCAAAGTATTCTCGTTTTATCAAATAAAAATCTCAAATAGAACTTGTTTAAAAAAGAATATAAAGTGTCCTCATTTTCTTAAATAAGAGTTTAAAATTAATATTATTTCAACTAAGTTTATGAAGTGACCATGACAATATAAAAAAAGAGCCTCACCTCACTAGCTATCAAGGGCATTTTCATCCTTCAATATTTTAGATTTTTTATTTTCTTTTTCTATTTTTCTTTCCAAAAAAAAAACTTAGAATTAAAAGAAGAATCGCACAAGCCCACCACCTCATTGCTAGTGGAGTGGGAGTGATGGCTGGTGGGGTTGCCAATGGCTCAGCGGGGGCATGTTGGTTCTCGCCAAAACCAAGAGAGGGAGGATTCTCTCCTAGATCTCAGTGAGGGTCACTAGCCCTCACACAAGTCTATCGGCCCTACCCTAGACTAGCACCCTACTGGCTAGCATGAGGGCTAGCGACCCTACTAGTCATTGCTACCATGGGGCAATGCCCAAAGGTGGGAGGGGCCAACCCACTTTGTATTTTTGCTATTTTTTTTTTCAAAAAAATATTTTTTAATTTTTATTTTAATTCACTCTATACATCGGTTAAAGTTATTTTTTGACGTAATTACTCATTTTAGCTAACTAGTGAGGTTAGATCCTTATTTGAAATAATTATAACCACTTCAAGCTTTTATTTAGAATTTTTCCTTTCACAACATTGAGATTTTTGATTGAGTAGAAAAACATTAGGTACTAAATTACATCAAAAATAAAAGTTTAAGTCTTACGATTCTATTACCCCTAACATTTGTATATGTTATAATTATATATATTGACACACACACATACTTTATTAGATGAATAAATAGATAAAGATGATCAAATTTCAAATCAAGGTGCATCCTAAGAATATGAGTTAGAGTTCCAGTTCAATTCAAGTTTCGAGTCTACTGTATTGACCAATCAAGATGAGTTGAGCCGAGCTCTACTTTACCGAAACTTTATTCGAGTTGAGCTGGAGTTAATAAAATCAAGCTCGAAACCTCAAGTAGAGTATCAAGCCTTGAAAGATTGGAGTCAAGTTAAGCCTGAGCATTTGAACTGTGCATTGGCTTGACTGGACTCGATTGTACCCTTAGATCATACATATCTCCAATCATGCAAGAGGATATCGATTTTAACCCCACCCATCTCCGCCAATGCCACTGCCCTAACCACCTACGTCGCCCAGCAAACATGTGGCAATAGAGACAGTCGCGAAGTCAGGGAGTGGTGAACACTGTTTATTGGATACAAGTAGCAGCTCTCTAAGTTGCAATTACAATGCATCTGAAAATAAAGAAAACCATGAGTTGGACATTCTGCGCAGGAACCGGCTTCAGATTGATTACTCATCACAGCTTCAAATGGTCTATTGCAGGAACCCCGTCAAGACCTTTTGAGTATACGTATTTAACATAGTCTTTTGCAGTTGTTTCTCGATAGAGCGGAGGGTTTTGTTCCGACAACAACTCCTTAATCGGTCCATACTTTCTGGGAGAATCCTCTTGCTCGAAATGAGTTCTGAAGAAACAGGCCACCGAGATTCTCGGTCTGACGTTCTTTGCCAATACTCTGTGATAGACGCTTTTGAACTTACCATTGGTGATTAGCTGTGCAAAAGATAGCCAAATGTATTAGCTAATCAATCTCCTCTCTCTGAGAATGTTAAATGCACAGATGAAGATAGTTTACTGAAGACTGCACTTTCAAGAACAAAACTAATAACTTGCAATAATGAGTCACGGGAATGATATATCTCCATCGATCAAGCCATTAAGAAGACTAAACTGATCCAGTAAGTGAAAAAATTGCCAAACTAAAATTGCCTGAACATTTCCTACTCCTACAAGCATAACCAAGTTGTGCAATACCAGCATGCTCACATCATTGAAAACACCAATGTTGAACTCAAGCTTAATTTCAAGCAGGCAACAGAAAAATTCTTTTATCAGGAAAATGGGGAGAATGGACAGTTTTTTACCAAATCTCACATCAGCTTCCCTCCAGCATGAAAACCATTCTTTTATCGGGAGAGATCAATTTTTGGACCACCATTATCCATACTATGCTTTACATATGCTTTCAGAAGAATCTTCTTACTCCTACCATTGTTACACTTCAAATTTTTTTATGAAACATGATAAATGCCGCGAATGGGGCAAGCAGAGTACTATTCCAGTGCATCTCAAGTGTTTTTTGAACATATCAATCTGTCCATATTCAGTTCTTGACTGACTTTAGTCCAAATAAATCTCATAAATGTGAAGGCCAAAAGATAGCAGATTATGGCAGTAAATCAAATGTAATAGAAAGGGAATCAATCATGAGGGAGTTGAGTTCTTGTAGCTGAGCAGTCGCCCTTCATACTGGAATATCGGAAGGGGAATATGCAAACAGTCAAACATAGGACACCCATGAAGTAAAGAACCATGTTGAACAGGCTTACCTGCATCATGTCGCCCATGTTCACCACGAGAGCACCATGAACGGGGTTGACATCTACCCAGTGATTTTCATGGAGGACTTGAAGGCCGCCGGTCTGGTCTTGCAATACCACCGTGAGGAAGGCGCTATCCGTGTGCTTGCTCAGACCTTGAGTCAAGTCCGGCTCGGGACAGATCGGATAGTAGTGTCCTATGAAGTACAGTCCTTTGGCACAGCCCATGTCCTCAAGATGCTTGGGATTTAGTCCCAGAGCTTCCGATAGCAGTTTGAGGATGGTAAGCCCCAGTTTCATGAGTTGACTTGAATATTCCATTATTATATCTCTGCAAGCAGAGCACACGGAAATTTTATCATACATCTTACATTCACGAATGTTGCCATGTGGAGCATCGGCATTTTGGCTAACAGGTTACCTGCAAACTTGAGGAAGCTCTTCTGGGTTCGGCGGGTGAGGAGCCATAGCACAGCACAGCGAATCCCTCCAATTCGCAACCGGTGCTCTGTAGAAATCAAAGTTGGTGTTGTATATCACCTTCTTCGACTCATCTCTAGAGTACAGCTCCTTCTTGACCTCGCTCTCCTGCTCGTGAAACCTCCGCACGCCGTCGATGATTCCGCTCAGGACTCCATCTCCGATCCCGTGGTTCACCACCTGGAAGAAGCCCCAATCCTCGCACGCCTGGCCAACCTGGCGGATCGTCTCCATGCGCTTGCCGGAATCCTCTTGAACTCCTTCCAAGTCCGCGATCGGGATGCTGAAGCTTGCCTCGGTGGGACCGGAGCGGTCGGGCGATCGAGGCTGGCGGTCGACGAAGATAGGAGGGAGCTTGGAGACTCCAGAGTCGACGAGGCCTTTCACGCCAATCCTCAAGGCATCGAAGGCTTTCAATTCGCTCTCACGGTCGTACTCATGCTCTGCTTGGTCAGGGGCTTCGCCGGAGTTGGTGGCCGCCATGTCGGTCGGCGAAGGTTCGCGCACAACAGCGATGTTATGCAGGAGGAGCTCGGTTTTCAGTTGCAGGAAGTGGTGAAATGGAGGAGATTCGGATGCATTGTAGTGCAGAGGACATTGGAGACGACGGCCACCACCACCGCATTTTTAAAAAGCGGTTGGTCCCACGGTCGCGATCACTACCGGTGGCTAGGACGGTTGATGGACCGTTGGGGCCGACAACATTGAAAAAAAACCAGAAAAAAATAAAATAAAATAAGAGGCCGAGTCCTCTCAGTTTTTCCTTCACCACTTTCTTAAAAAATTCCCGCTGCTTAACAAATTATGGCTTTATATACACGATTCCCCTCGCTATTTCGATTTTGAAATGGACCATAATTGCAACCTCACCTGCTTTGTGGCGGTAAAAAGCAAGGCACTTCGATTTCTAACCCGACTACTCAGGACCTCCTATTACCCACTTCACCCGAGCAAAAACAAGAATTTCATGAGGACGATGGGACATAGACAATTATTCGGACATATAGTGACGGTAGAGAAATATATATGTAAAGAGCATACAAACTCCGCTAATAAGAGATGTAAGATGCTTTTACCATCTCCTATCACGTATAGGTCAAATTAGAAACAATTGAAACTTAATGAATAGAGGGTCATGCATACAAAATAAATTGGGGTAAACCTTAACTCTAAGATTATGTTGGAATGTCTTACCCAAAATACACAAATTTATAGATGGAGAAAGATATTTTAATCATGTAGTGATTATATTTGTCTATATGATTCAAGAAGTTAAACGCACATCGGTCAAATCTTATTGATTTGACAGCTTGTTGATATTTTGCATGTATCAATCTTATGTTTATGCATGGGCCACTAAAATGTGCAAATAAAAAAAAAAAAACTTAGTTTATGTTTTCAGCTAAAGGGAAGAAAAAAATTTCTAGGTTATGGCTTATGCTCGTGCTCTGTTAGTTTTTGGCTGTGAATGTTCAGGGCAACAAATTTACCATGTGTTTCAGCAATCTTCAAGCATGAAATGCATCAATTTATGTCAGCTTGGTACTACATAACTACAATATCTCGCAAGTCTTGTAGGTTGAAAAGATAGGACAATCAAGTTTGAGGCGGAATTAGTATACATCAAGGGTGTGTGTTTGCGTAGAGTGACGAGGAAACAGCAAAAATTCACCCAATAGAATAGGAAGTCGTACAATGATTGCTAAAGGGACAATTGGAGTTTCTTTCCTAACACTTGTCCTTCCCAAGATTTTTTTTTAAAAAAAAATTAAGGGCACTTTCAAAATTATTTAGATAGTGAGAGCACATCATGCCATGTCAGCATCTATCTTACTTTTTTTTTCCTCCCTTTTACAAATTTTTAATACCTTAAACAAATGATAGAGAATCTAAAAATTCGCCTATTTCAAGATGAAAAACATTTTAGCCGACATTGAATGTTATGTATGATGAGAATTGTTCCTAGTTAACATAATAATTATTACTTTTTTTTAACTTAAAAGTATATCATAATATCGATACTTTATGTTATAATAAAATAATAAATAAAGCTATTACTATTTGTTTAATTATATACTATACAAAAATATATATAAAATTCTCAAAAAGCCTCTTTAGAAAGAGGCAACTAATTTCACAAGAAAAAATAATGTCAATTATAAATATAATTTAATATTAATTTCCCCAAAATAATAAAATGAGAGGAATGAGTATAATATAACAACGTATTACATATCGATTACAGAAACAATATTTCGGAGGTATATCATTTGTATTTCAAACCAAAAAATTCAAAATTACCTCTCATCAAAAAGACGACCGTTGCAACGGTCTCCTTCCTATTATAACCCGAGTGTTGTCCTCTTCGGGAGATGTCGATGGTCATCGGAATTTATTTGGTTTAAGCTCGTCCTTTGATCATCTATCGATCTCTTGCGTTGTTGTTTTACACGGCTTATTCTGAACCCCTTTGTTGTTCGGTGGATTGGCAGTGTCCTTTTTCCTCTTGAATTGTACCTCTCTTCGTTTGAGGATGTCCGTCTTGGAAGTGTTTGGTTTAGCTCCTGCTTCGGTTGTGTATGTATTTATCGAACGATTGACTGTTATTTGGTGAATTCGCAGTGTTTGGCTCTTTTTCCCTTGGAGCAAACTGTTTGTCGGAGGATGTTGTCTAAGGACAATTAATGGCGACACTGGTTAGTTTGTTTCATAAAGCAAAGCATTTCGCCATCTTTTTTGCTTTCCAGTTGTGTGACAGCCCAAGGAAGGGGAGAGGTCCTCTCTAGTCCCACATCACTTAGGGAGTCATAAATGAGTTTAAACATTTATAAGTGTTAAATATGTTCCTTTTTAACCTATATGACGCATTTCACATACGGTTCCGCTACGCTGAAAACAAACCCGTGAGGGACCCACTATGGGGCTGCCAAAGCGGATGCCTTTAAGTCCGTGAGGACTCTGTGTCCAAAGCGTTACATAGTGGTGTTATAGGTTTAGATGACGATGAACTGATTAGTGATTGTTATAGGTTTATATGACGATGAACTGGTAATAGTCACTAATCACATCTCATACCTTCTGAGTTCTGAGTCATAAATGAGTTTAAACATAATTTTTTGTTATCCGTTTGATAGGTCTATACACCGCCATCCTAACCGCCTTCGTCGCCAAGCAAAAATGTGGTAATAGAGAGTGGCAAAGTCAAGAGTAGTAAACATTATTTATTGGATAGGAGTTCAGGAGCTCTCTAAGCTGCAATTATTACACACTTGGAACTAAAGGAAACCGTGAATTGAACATACGTCCTGATTTGGTCATCCTCCTTTACTCTACATAGGAACCAACTTCAGATTAATTACTCCTCACAACTTCAAATGATCTATTGCAGGAACCCCGTCAAGACCTTTTGAGTATATATATTTAACATAATCTTTCACAGACGTTTCTCGATAGACTGGAGGGTTTTCTTCCGATAACAACTCCTTAATTGGCCCGTACTTTCTGGGAGATTCCTCTTGTTCGAAATGTCTTCTGAAGAAACAGGCCACCGAGATTCTCGGTCCTACGTTCTTTGCCAGTACTCTGTGATAGACGCTTTTGAACTTGCCATTGGTGATTAGCTGCACAAAAGATTAGCCAATTTTATTAGCTTAAATGGACAGTTTTCCACATATCTCGTATCCGCATTCTTGTTCAGCTTAAAAAACCTTTTTTTTTTTTTTTTTTAAGGGAGAGAACACTTTTTGGACCTCCATTATTCGCATTCTCGTTCAGCTTAAAATACTTCCACAACCACTCTTCACGCAAACCCCGAAGTCCTCTTACTCCTACGATTTCTACACTTGAGATATTTTATGAAACATGATAACTACCGTGATTGGCACAAGCAATGAACTGTTTAACTATTTCTTAAGTGTTTTCAGAGATATCAATCAATCCATAACAGTTCTTGAATAAATTAGCCCAAAAAGATTTCGTAGTTCATCGCGAGGGAGTTGAGGTTCATGTTGGCTGGCAGCAGGGGTGTAAATGGGTCGGGTCGGGTCAGGTCTTGATGTTACCCGACCCGACCCGAAACATAAGGGTCGCGCGTTATGACTCGACCCGACCCGACCAGAAACACATCAGAATATCGAATGTGTTTCGGGTCAGGTCGGGCCGGGCCGGGTCGGGTTTCTGGGTTTTCACTTTTTTTTTTTTTTTTTTTTTTTTTTTTTTTTTCATTAGACCATCTAATGTGACGGAGGCTTGGTACAACCCACGGATGAGAATGCCACCTACCATTGCAATCTGTTGAAATATCCTGCAGTTGCAGACAAGAAAATGAGAAACATACATATGGAACAATTCTCCTTTCATGGAAACGTTCGATTCTCTACTCATCATTTATCATTGTCGCGGTTTACTTCACCAGTGATTGCATCTCAAGTCGCTGTTCTGCTTCTTTCTCTTTGGTTTCTACTTCTCTTACAAGCTTAGGCATGCTTGTTGATTGCTGATGCGTAAACACACCAAGCACACAAAATCAAAAACCACACTGTTCCTAGCAAATGCTCATCTAGATATGAGATAACAAGATTAATCCACACTAAGCCAACCCGAGGGGAACCAAAAAGGGGTTGTGCATGTGGTGTCATCAAAGCTTCATGGCAGCAAAAATATCAGTAAAGGAACTCTGACCAAGATCAATTCAATCCAATGTCAAAAGCATGCAATATCCTGCAACAATTGAAATGGCTAGTTAAGCCATCATTGTACCATCTCTGGCTTTTTCAGTGCCAGACCAAATAGTAAAGAAGCAACAAAATTTACCAGTAAGATATTGAACTGCTCTGAAAGAATATCTGATACTATGAAACGTTGGTCACCACAAAACCGAAGAGAGAAAATCAAATTTGCTCATCTGATGGAAGGAGGGTAGAAGGGATCATGATAACTTCTTCCAGGTTGGCAGTCCAGCACAAAAGGATATATTGGTCTGCCATGAATAATCTATATCCACAACATATCAACAAGCATTCATATGTGCAAGTGAAAAAAGGGAGAACACACAACACAGTGCACGCTAACTGCATCCTCATGATAATTCCCTTGTAGGAAAAGCAACTACCAAAACCCAGTATCCTTAAAGGTCAAGGAGAGGAAACTTGGAAGTGATATATAGACAAACGGTTAAACAAATCTCTTATAGGAGTCCAACAGACTGAAAGACAAATGCGTCACTCACAATTCTCAAAGTGTCAAACAAATAAATAACCGGAAGCTGTCCCGTTAACTTGTCATCCCAACTGAATGTGGGTTTCTGCAACACATGCTTAGGTCAAGTTTTCTCGCAACAAATTAACAAACTTTATGCAAAAGCATGACAGTTCCGAGACCCAAAAGAAGTCCCAGATTCTGCTTGTAGCAAACGAGTCCGGAAAAGGAATACTCTTCCCCGCCAATAGTTTAGCATACAGAGAAATTCCCAATAAAACCGACCCAATCACCCCCTCCGGGACGCTGACCCTCCCTGTTCTGTTCATGAACTTCAAGAACAACGGGAAAGAACTGAGAACCAGAGCACCAGACGAGACACCGCAAAACCACGATATACCCAAAAGAAAGAAAGAAACACCAATGGAAGATAAGCATCCAAGAAACCAAAAAAAGAGCAGAGATGGCGTCTAAAGAACGAAACCTTACCAAGAACGAGAAGAGCTCCGAGTCCAACCCTCTGTTTCTTCGGGTTCGTGAATTTAAAGACCCTGGATCGTCAAGCCGCGTGGGCGAGAAATCGCGGCAGATTTTCTCCCGACTCTGAGGAAAAACCGAAAGCCACACAGCTCCAGCGTTTTCCCACTAAAACAATAGGAATAGGCGGCGGCTAGGGTTCCAGCGTTGAGACAAGGGGTGGGGAAGGCGACGGCGAGGTGGAGGCGCGTCGATCGGAGGGCGGCAGCGGAATCCACGAGAAGCGCAGTCGTCGGAGAAGAAGCCGAAGGGCAGGGGTTCTCGAAAACACGTCTGTTTAGTGTTTAGTGTTTGTGTTTGGTGACTTGTTTGGAAATTGGAACAAGGGTGTTAACGTGTTTCGGGTCGAACAATGTTCCAACCCTAAACCCGACCCGAAACATGTATTCCGCTTGTTTCATGTTTGTCACTCGAACACGACCCGAACACAAAACACATTTTATATTTGTTTCATGTTCGGGTCGGGTCGGGTTTTTTACACCCCTAGCTGGCAAGTCGCTTCATGCTGGAATATTGGAAGGAGTATAATACGCAAACAATGAAAGATAGGACACCCGTTATGAAGAACCGTGTCACCTGTAACATGTCGCCTAGGTTCACCACGAGAGCACCCTGAACGGGCTTCACATCTACCCAGTGATTTTCGTGGAGGACTTGAAGGCCACCGGTTTGGTCTTGCAATAGCACCGTCAGGAAGGAGCTATCCGTATGCTTTGGTATGACCTTGAGTCAAGTCTGGCTCAGACTGCTGGGAATGACTGATCCCCGAAAACCCGGATTCGACACTAAATCGAACCCCTAAATTAATGCGGAAGACGAAGCCCGGGAAAACGACACGCATCACCGATCGTAAAGCACACCACGGATTCGAGCGTACCTTTTAGCCACAGATTAAACACCGACGTTGATGGAGGAAGAGAAACTGAGCAATTCGATCCGATGAAGCCTTGAAGGGAGGAAGAACAAGCCGTATGCGTTACTATTCTTGAGAATACGCGTGGGAGAGAGAAGACGTGAATTCCGATTTCAACCATCGTCTTCTCTCTCTCTCTCCTTTTATACCCCCTTCTTTCCACGGGCCCTATTCCCGTGGGCCGGGCTTTCTCGGGCCCAACTTTGGCGGATGGGCCTTAAGCCCAAATCAAATAAAGCCTCCATCTCCCACTCGCACATGGTGGTCCAAAACCAACATGGGCGGACAGCCCTACTCAGGCCCATCAGAGAATAATCCATCATAGACTCTCTCTTAACATGGTGGGCCAAACAGGATTCTCTTTACCTCTCTTCAACATTCATACTGGTGAATAATCCGTGCGACCAGCATACTTTGAGAGCTCGTTACTATACATCTGTTAGGAATATATAGCAGCTCATAATGGGCGTCACACTCCGAGTAGATTTAGTATGCAGTACCCTAGATCGATCGATCACATTTATATCTCTCTTAATCTCTTTTAAACAATGATATATATATTGTATTCACAATTATGATTATCACAAAGACAGTTATAATTGGTCGACCAGTGAATACAAAACTATAATGTGATTCTCCAAAATCGATCTTCCTCTTTCCTTCAAACTCTCAATTTCAGTTCAGCTTGCTTTTCTAGAAATGTCCCATTAGATCGAATCAAACACATGACCATTGGCAACATCCTAAGATAGCAAACACTAAATAGAAATCTTGAGAATAAGTAAGAGTCATGAGGGGACAAAAATTGAGGAACTATTTTCCTCAAGAGTCTCACACGTCATAAAAGTTGAGATCAAACTTTTTGCCACTCTTATTGGTCGTCTTATGCATACGTAGTATGAAATACGTATTACGGTATTAACTCCTTTCCCATGGAGCGTATGTCTACACTTTTCAATACCGTACAGATGATAGTTCAGACATACCTAATGTCTAACTTGAGTTCACGTATCTACTCAATCACAAAATTCATCGAACTCACATCCGGCATTTTAGACGGATAAAGTAAAATATGTGGGTTATTTTACTTTCGGACATAGTAAGTATTATGTCCTCATCTTAACACTCAGTTAAGGCGACATACGTGTTTTAAGCTTGAGCTCTCGATTATCACCTAGATAATAAGCTTAAAAACAGTCTCATCTCTATTTATCACACAGTAAATAGAGGCGATTACCCGTGTGAGTGGGCTAATCTTATATCTGTCCGACATACTTCTCAACTTAAAATAATGCACTGAGCATTAAGATGCATAAAGATCATACAAAGATTCATAGGCATTAATCAATGAAAAACAAAATTTCATAAATGTGAACAACTCGGGAAATTACAATTCAAGACATCGACTCTACGCAATCCTAGAGATTTTACATGACCACAAAACACATCTCTAGGTATTGGCTTTGTCATAGGATCTGCTACCATTCTATGCGTAGATATGTACCGTAAGTTCACATCCTTTCGTGCAATCATATCTTTTACAAAGTTATACTTGGTATCTATATGTTTGGTCTTGCCATGATACTTTGGATCTTTGGTGTACGCTATAGCTCGCTTGGCTATCACAGCTTAACCAACAATGGATTTGCAGCTTTCTCAATAACACCTAAATGATCCAAGAATCTCTTAAGCCAAACGCTTCTTGTACCGCTGCGATAATGCCACGAACTCAGCTTCCATCGTGGATAAGGCTATGCAGGTTTGCTTCTTACTCCCATGATATTGCGCCATTGCTCGGTAAGAAAGCAAATCCCGAGGTAGATTTCCTTTCATCTAAATCTCCTCCCCAATCAGCATCCGAATAGCCTTCAAGTCGCAGATCCTTTCCTTGGTAATTCAACTTGTAATCAGCAGTTCCTTTCGGATACCTCGGTATTCTTTGACAGCTTTCCAATGTGCTGGACCCGGATTGGATTGGTATCTACTCACCATTCCAACTGCAAAACATATGTCGGGCCTTGTACACATCATAGCGTACATCAAGCTCCCAACAGCACTTGCATAAGGAACATGTTTCATTTGTTCCTTCTCTTGTGGAGTCCTTGGACACAGCTATGGCTCAATCCTTCACCTTTTGCAATAGGAGTGTCTATGGGTTTGCAATCTTGCATACGAAACCGTTCTAAAACTTTGTTTATATAAGTTTCTTGCAAAAGAGACAACGATCTCTTCGAACGATCTCTTGAAATCTTAACTCCAAGAATGTATGCAGCCTCACCCATATCCTTCATCTCAAAGTTGGAAGACAACCAACTCTTGACAAGTCTTAACAAACTCCATATTGCTTCCAAAGAATTAGTATATCATCAACATATAATGATATGATCACAAATTGATCCTTGGATCTTTTGATATATACACAATGATCCTCTTCAATCATCGTAAAATCATATGCCATTATGGCATTATGAAAACGTACATACCATTGTCTTGATGATCGCTTAAGACCATATATCGACCTCAAAAATCGACATACTTTTTCTTCTTGGCCTTTCACTATGAAACCAACAGGTTGTTCCATATATATTTCTTCCTCTAATTGTCCATTGAGGAAAGCAGTCTTTACATCCATTTGATGTAACTCAAGATCCGACTAGCCACTATTGCCGAATAATGCGAATCGAGGTAAATCTCACTACAGAGAAAATGTATCTTCATAATCAATTCCTTCTTGTTGATTATACCCCTTTCGCCACAAGGCGAGCCTTATGCCTTTCAATCGAGCCATCAGCCTTTCGCTTTATTTTGAGAACCCATTTGTTCCCAATAGCTCGCGTCCTTTTGCGATCAACCAGTTCCCGACTTGGTTTGATTTCATTGACTCCATTTCCTCTTCCATTGCATTGATCCATTTTTCCTTACTAGGGCAATTCGAGCCTCATTAATATTTCTTGGCTCATCCTCATCTTGTGGAGCAACCATAAAAGTTTCCCCTTCAATGCCAAAACGTCGACGGGAATACTTTGGCGACTTGTTCGCCTAATAGAGATTGTACACTTTGCACATCATTTCCCATTATGCTCCCACTTGGATTAGGTAATGATGTCGTCTCATCAAGTGGTTGCAATTGAGAATGAGTTGAATTCAATTCATCACTTCTCATATTACTCCCACTTGGACGAAGTCCAATAAGGTCATTATCCCGATCCAAGGTTTCAAATAGAGAACAATCTTCCCCTATTTCGCCCTTCTTAGGAAATTCATCCTCTAAGAATGTGACATCTTGTGATTCAAACTCAGTTATACTTCCACTTTCTTGCTCACCTATGAACACATACCCTTTTGAGTGTTCTGAGTATCTTATGAAAATACTCTTCTTTCCTCTGGGACCCAATTTCCCAAATTTGTGAGATGACTCATGTGTGTAGGCAGCACAACCCCATGGCTTAAGAAAACTTAAGTCCGGTTTTCTACCTGTCCATAACTCATATGAAGTGGAAGTAACTGATTTGGAAGGCACCCGGTTAAGTATATAGGCAGATTAACAATGCATCACTCCAAAAAGTGATAGGTAAGTTAACATGCGCCATCATAGACCTAACCATTTCCAAAAGGGTTCGTTTCTTCTCTCTCGCAACACCATTTTGTTGAGGAGTATACGGAATAGACAACTCGTCTTTCTATTCCTTTTTCATCACATAATTTTCTGAACTCATCGATAAATATTCTCGACCTCGATCGGATCTCAATGTTTTTATTTTCTTGTCTAATTGATTTTCTACCAGGTTCATAAACCTTTTGAAACAACTTATTGCTTCAGACTTATGAGAAATCAAATAGACATATCCGAATCGAGTATAATCATCAATAAAGGTGATGAAATAAACAGCCCCATGCCTTCCTCTCACATTCATTGGACCACGTACATCGAATGGATTAAATGCAAAGGAAATTCAGCTCTTTTCCCTTTCCCAAATGGTTTCCGTGTTGTTTTTCCTTCTAGGCAATGCTTACATATGGGTAAATCGACTTTTTCAATGTTACCCAACAAGCCCTCTTTGGCTAGTCTATTCATACGTTGTTGGCCAATATGACCAAGTCTAGCATGCCACACATTCACATCATTATCATAGGTATTAGAAGATGTGATAAGGGAATAACAAACATTAGCATTAACATAATCAATATCTAATACAATAAAACCATCCAGAAAATAGCCACAACCATAGTAATTTGTCTCCAAAAACAAATTCACACCTCTACTACGAAGTTCATATTAAAACCTAATTTAACCAACATTAATACGACACACTAAATTCCGACGAATCTCCGAGCATACAATACATCATGAAGAAACAAGGTGCGTCCACCACGCATATTCGCGCTGGCATGTGCCAATTCCTTTCACTTCAGCTCTGGAGTTGTTTCCCACATAGATCCACTTAGTTCCGCTTGGTACTCGTCGGAATTCCACGAAGGATCCTCTATCCTTCGCTACATGGTCTGTCGCTCCTGAATCCACAGTCCACAAAGGATTAGACTCAGTTAGGAACACAGAACTCGACACATAAGTAAAGTTCTGAAAAGTACAAGGGGTGCATACCTTCTTTGGCTCACGACAGTCGCGAGCATAGTGACCCTTCTTGTCACAAAGCTTGTAGCATTTCACCCTTGCAAGCTTTTTCATGCGGGGACGCTTCCCTCTTCCATGTTGGTTAAACTTGGGTTTCTTCCCTGAAGGACCTGCTTCTTCCTTGCCTTTCCCCTTATCAAACCAGTTAGGGCGCTTGCGTTTGGAGCTCGAAGCTCCATTTGAGCTAGAACCAAAGATAATAAAGTTCAGCATCCGGCTTAGCCGCCAACAAGCGGTCCTCTTCCAGCTCAAGATGACGCATTGCATCCTCAAGGGTTTTGATATTTTCATTATGAGTCGTGCACCTTCATATGCTCCCAACTCGAGGCAAGGAACGAATCACTGCTTGCACTTGCTGCTCATCCGTGAGGACATGGCCAGCATCTCTCGGCTCGGTTATCATGTTTGACATCTTTCTAAGATGTTGCTTCATGGTCCGACCATGAGGCTTCTTATAAGAGTCAAACCTGATAGTGAGCTGCCTCAATCTAGTCACCGAAGTATGACCAAATCTAGCTGCCAATGCTTCCCACATTTCCTTAGCATTGTCAAAACGCCGAAACTCTCGCATGACGTCATTTTCCATGCTGCTCAGCAACGTGATGCGAGCTAGAGAGTTCATTCTTTTCCACGCAGAAAAAGCTTCTTTGTTTCTTTTGTGCTGTGCAGTAGTTCCCTCTTCAAGTTCTACCATGGTCATGACAAGAGCCTCAAGTGCTTCTTGCTCTTCCAAAGACATACTGGATTTTCATTTGCCAAATTTCATAGTTGTCTCCATTGAGCTTTTCACCTTTGTTCAGCTCGGCAACTATGCTCTTTGTGGTCAAGCCATTGATCTCGAACAAATCGACAAATATGCACGAATTATTAATGCCTATCATTTATGCATCCCTATTTACATAGACCCATCATATTAATAAATAATTTCAAGTAAGGTTTCAGAATCAAAAGGTCACTATGTTTCCAATCATCCTCCAAAATCCTAACTTAAAACTATCATCAATATAATTGTCTTATGCAAAGTCAATTCTATGAAGCTACATAAACTTCTAAACTACCCACACTAATTACCCACAAAGAACCAAAGAATAACAAAAAGCAATATATAATAGAACATCCAATAAAAACAATAATGCTTTCAATTAACACAATTAGGTAGTAATCATTACATAATATGTCCACAAATCACACTTAACATATATCAAGCAAATACAACTAACACCAAGTCAAGACACACGAACGGGAAAGATCCTCTTTTGTTCAATTTCTTGATCTTTTCCCTTGAAACAATACAATAATATTCATTTACAAAATCCATCACAATTTTCTTATAGGAAGCAGCTC
This sequence comes from Eucalyptus grandis, assembly GCF_016545825.1. Taxonomy (NCBI): domain Eukaryota; kingdom Viridiplantae; phylum Streptophyta; class Magnoliopsida; order Myrtales; family Myrtaceae; genus Eucalyptus; species Eucalyptus grandis. The sequence goes on from NC_052619.1 coordinate 43,859,915, forward strand.
CGTTGACATCCCATATGCGATTCAACACATCTTGCCATTCGAGTGGAAGAGTATTTATGAAAAATCGCACCATCTCGACGTGACATAGGACGACCATTCCATATGACCTGTTGAATTTTCCGTTGACTTCAAGGACGTGATCAATTAAGTCACCACTCTCCCATCGATGATCGGTCAAATATCAACTTAGACGGCCTTTTTTTTGTTCATCGGTCACACGCGCGAATAGGTGTGCGCAACCTCGGGGAGGCATTGTTCTCGCAACGAATGCAGAACAAATAAGGGATTACATATAATCCACATAGACTTAATTGAAAAAAGAAACACATTCCTTTCCCCTTTCCTTTTTTTTTTTTTTTTTTTTTGGGTCAACGGTCAAAGTCAACGGTCAACGGTCGGTCAACGGTCAACGGTCGTCGCCGGTCAACGGTCGTCGCCGGTCAACGGTGGTCGGACCGGACGGACCAGACGACCGACGGACCGGTCGGACCGCTCGGGTGGACCGGCCGCACGTGCCGCGCGCGTGCGCGGATGACGCCACGCTGCCAGACGTCGGCGGCACTGCCGCGCGTGCCATCGTCACCGGGTCGGGTCGGGTCGGTTCGCGGGTCGGGTCCCCCGCCCGGCCAACCGAATCGTCATCGCTGACGTCATCGATGATGACGACGCAGCCCAGGCGGCTTGGCCGTTGGGTGACGCCATGATGACGCGCACGCGCCGGGTCGTGGACCGCGCGTGCGGTTTGCCACCGGCCGGCGGCGCGCACGCGCGAGTCGCCGACCGGCGCGCGTGTGACGCACGCGCTGGCGATCGAGCGCTCCGGCGCGTCGCGCCCACGCGCATCGCCCGCCGCGTGTGGGCGCGTGCGGCGTCGCCGGCGGCGCTCGAGACATCTCCGAGACTCGTCTCCACGTCGCCTTTCTCCCAAAGCTTTCATAATTTGTTTTTGACATTGTAAAAACTCATGAAAATTGCCGAAGAAGTCTCGGGTGTCGGGATTTTCGCCCGGTTCCGTACGGCCGAAAGTTTCTTCGCGAAAACTCAATCAAAAAACATCAGAATTGATCGGGAAAAACGTGAAAGCGGGCTCTGATACCAATGTTGGGAATGACTGATCCCGAAAAAACCCGGATTCGACACTAAATCGAACCCCTAAATTAATGCGGAAGACGAAGCCCGGAAAACGACACGCATCACCGATCGTAAAGCACACCACGGATTCGAGCGTACCTTTTAGCCACAGATTAAACACCGACGTTGATGGAGGAAGAGAAAGGCCGAGCAATTCGATCCGATGAAGCCTTGAAGGAGGAAGAACAAGCCGTATGCGTTCGTTTTCTTGAGAATACGCGGGAGAGAGAAGACGTGAATTCTGATTTCAACCATCGTCTTCTCTCTCTCTCTCCTCCCTTTTATACCCCCTTCTTTCCACGGGCCCTATTCCCGTGGGCCGGGCTTTCTGGGCCCAACTTTGGCGGATGGGCCTTAAGCCCAAATCAAATAAAGCCTTCATGACATATTGGGTAATAGTGTCCAATGAGGTACAGTCCTTCAGCGCAGCCCATGTCTTCGAGGTGCTCGGGATTGAGTCCCAAAGCTTCTGATAGCAGTTTGAAGATGGTAAGCCCCAGTCTCATCACTTGATCTGAGTATTCCCTTAATATATCTCTACAAGCAGAGCATGTGGAAGATTGATAATAATCTCAAATGCATGAATAACTTTTTATGTATGAATTGAAGCACTGTACTCAATTGTTCTATGGACGCTATACTAAAATGATTGACTCTGAATTCCATTAGCTTGGTCAGAAGCCCCAACATAAGTAATAACCGTTAAAACTTAAAAGCTCCTACTCCCACATTAGCCTTTCCCAAGATTGAGGATACAGTTTGCCACGATCGAGTGCCATGTTGCAGGCAATCGCTTGCTCCTGGGCTGTGGAGCAGGTAAAGTTCAAATTTTTTTAATTTTTTTTTTTTTTTGGGTATCTTTGTAAATTTAATATGCTGCAGATAAAATAGGTGACAACCAGGTCAATCCTGGTTTCGGCAGACTCCGGTTTAAGGGTATCAAAGCAGAGAAACAGAACTAGTTTCTAGGTCAGTATAAGAAGGGCTTCGGTAGTAGAACTGCTCATAATTCAAGTTGAGACAAACTCATCCGCTAAGTTAGTAGTAGAACTAGTTGAAAGTAGATAAAACTTAGTCAGATTTGCAGCTTTAATCTTTAATCTCAACACTAGCAGAACCTAGCTTGACATCAGATCAAGATCCAAAACAAATTGATTTGAATCCAAATATAGATATGACGTTTCGCGTTATCTTCTCTTTTTTATTTCTGGTCTAGAATAGTTGATTGAACGACCTCTATTTGAATAATTCAGTAAGTATTGTACACATAGCAAAATAAATTTCTTCAAAATAAAGTTACTAATTCTAGCAAGAAATACATCACCATATATGCTCTAGCCTCCCGATGGAAACTCAGCTGATGTAAACTAAAGCCATCGTCCAAATTTGGAGCACTAGCATTTTTGCAAATGGTTACCTGCAAACTTGAGGAAGCTCTTCCGGACTCGGTGGGTGAGGAGCCATAGCACAGTACAGTGAATCCCTCCAATTCGCAACCGGTGCACTGTGGAAATCGAAGTTGGTGTTAAAAATCACCTTCTTCGACTGGTCTCTGGAATACAACTCCTCCTTCAACTTGCTCTCCTGCTCATGAAACCTCCTCATGCCGTTGATGATTCCGCTCAGGATGCCATGTCCGATCCCATGATTCACCACCTGGAAGAAGCCCCAATCCTCACACGCATGGCTAACTCTGCAGACTATCTCCTTGCGCTTGCTGGAATCTTCATGAACTCCTTGCAAGTCCACGATCGGAATGCTGAAGCTTGTCTCAGCGGGATCGGAGCAGTCGGGCGATTGAGGCCGGTGATCGACAAAGATACAAGGGAGCTTGGAGACTCCAGAGTCGACCAGGCCTTTCACGCCGGTCCTTGAGGCGTCGAAGGCTTTCAATTTGCTCTCCCGATCATGTTCGGGCTCTGCTTGGTCGGGGGCTTCGTCGGAGTTGGTCGCTACCATGTTGATCGGCGAAAGTCTGTGAGTAACAGTGATGTTCTATGGAAGGAGCTGTAGTGCTGAGGATATTGGAGACGACCACCACCATTTTTTTAAATGTGGTCGGCCCAACGGTCACAGTCACTTACATAGTGACTTCGCACGTAAGAAATTTCTAAAAATTAAAGGCCTAATCCTCTCAATTTTACCTTCATCTCTCTCTAAAAATTTCCTGCTACTTAACAAACTCCCTTGCTATTTCGATTTTGAAATGGATCATGACCGCTATTGCACACGTTTTCGGAAAAGCAAGCCAATACCTTCAAGCTGGTAGTGGCACTTCGATTTCTTCACTACCCCTACATAGGGATCTCCTTATAACGAGACATAACAATTAGATGATTTTTCGTGAATGCAGTGGCGATAGTGGACCAATCCAGCCCCCCTCCCTGTGATGTCAACATCCTCCCTTGGCAAAACCCTATAACTGACGTCGACAAGGAATGAACCCTGGACGATGCAGCGAAGGCTTCATGGTTTCGAACATCCATTGATGGAAAGACGTTCAAAATCGAGGCCCTCCCTGATAGTACAAGGCCGGCGGCGTGCACTATTTGTAGGAAAAAATTATTCACAACATTCGGAGGTAGGACGGGCTACCTGAGGAATCACCAAAACAAGCATAACGCATGAACGTCCAAGCTCGGGCGAAGCTCAGCCCATGCAACGGGCCATATTGGCGGCAGCCCTTTCATGTACTAAGAGAGAAGAACCAGCAGCCACTTGCCCCCGAGCAATCTTTTGACTTCATCAAAGATCCAAAGTTCATGCAGTACGTGCACGTGGCGCTGTAACCGCATTTTAGGCCCGCTCGCAATCGACGAACACGAGGAACAAGAAATATGAAACCTACTTGAATTAGAAAAGTTTTCTTTCTTGGGCTCAAACTCGACATGTATAATAACAGACTGCAGTCCACAGAACTGCCGGGCTAGAGCCATTGACGTAGGAGGAGGATTGGATCATTGGAGGGTAGCTGAAATAATGAGGGACTTGTTGAAGGTGTTCGATGGTGCAACAAAGGCTCTGTCCACAAGTGACTTCCCCTCGAGCAGCCAAGCATTGTCGTTCTATTCCTGATTTTGATAAAAATTACCCACCAAATCATTGCGAAAATGGAGGATATGCCTCTTGTTTTCTTGGTCTTTTGTTGTTTGAATGCAAGCTTCAAGACGAACCAATTCGAAGCTCTGCTTGCTCAATATTACGAAAATTTGGGCCTATGTGAATCGACTGATGTGCGGCAAATCTTGGCACAGGTGAGGAGCTGGCTCGGAAAATCTATACGCCATTCTGTCGGATACAGTTCTAGGAACTCTGCCCCACGAACGGAGATGTATTTTTCTTGAATTATGAACTCCATTTGGTTGTGCTTTTACTTTTTTGGATTATGAACATGCTTTTTATCATTGAAGTTGTACTTTTCCTGATGTATTCATGTCTCATTTAAGTAAAAGTGGGCAGTGTAATTTTAATTAAGCTTGTGAGCTATTAATTTTTATTTAAGAACTTTTTTTAATTTATAAAAATATTAAATTTCCCATGAATTTTTTTAATCAGACCAAACCATTTCTAGAAAACAACTAACAGTGGGTTTTGGTACTATTATTTTTGAATTTATTAAGAATTTTATAAATTATTAAAATAAAGAATCGAAGCCCGAGCAAAATGTGCCCGGGTTCAGCCCGTGTGGGCTGGCATGACCCCAAATGAATGCTAGACAATGAAGGATGAAGAAAATTGGAATGCTTACGTCATTCAACGGTGCTTGTGATTTAGTTCCATGCGTGTTGAAAGCATCCAATACCTCCAATGGCAGGGTTGTTCCAATTTTAATATTTTAAATAAATAACAGAGAATTTGAAAATTCATTATTTTCATGGTAAAAATTGTTTTTAGCAGAGATTAGATGTTATGCAAGATAAGAAAAGTTCGTAATTAACATAATATTTTTTTCCAAACACTTGTACTTAAAAAAAATTAAGGGCACTTTCAAAATGATTTACTTATTGAGAGCACTATGTGCCATGTAAGCATTTCTTTTTCTTTTTCTTTTTTCCTTCTTTCAAATTATTAATATTTTAAACAAATTTCGCCCTTTTTATGGTAAAATTGTTTTTAGTAGACATTAATGTTAGGCATGATAAGAAAGGTTCCTAATTAACATAATAACTTTTACTCATTTGAATTTAAAGTATATAATAATATCAAATACCAATAAATTTATGCTATAATAACATGATAAGTAAAACTGTTACCGATTATTTAATATCATACTATATAAAGAATATATAAAATTTTCAAAAACTCTCTTTGGAAAGAGACAACTAATTTCACATGGAAAAAGTAGACGTGTAATTCTTTATGAACTTTCCTAGTATAATGTTTTGGAGGTATGACTCTATTTCGAACTCAAAATACTCTTCTTTAAAAAGAAAAAAAAAAAAAAAAGACGACCGTTGCCAGCGTCTCCTTCCCTAACCGATCGTCCTTCCTCGGCTCCCTCATTCCAGTCTCGTCCGGCGTTCCTGTCTGTGCTCGCATTCCTCTCTCTTTCTCTCGTTCGTTCTCTCTCGCGTGACGGGCCTCTGCGAAATCCTCTTGGGAGAAGGTCAGTTTGTTCGTCCGTTCTGGTTCTCGATTGATTGTGGATGGGCATGATGATTACTTTCTCTTCGGGACGGTCCCAATGGTTGATCGGGATCATTTGGTTTGAGCTCGTCTTTTTATCATCTATTGATTCCTCGACCGGTCGATCAACTGCATCATTGTTTTTTTCCGGCTTGTTCGATTTTTTTTTTTTTTTTTGTTCCGGTGAATTGGCAGTGGCCTTTTTCCTCTTCGTTTGGGGGATGTCCTTGTTGGAAGTACTTGGTTCAGGTCCTCATCTGATTTTTTATGTGCTTGATTTTTTTTTTTTTGATGAATTTGCAGTGGATTCTTTTGCCTTGGAGCAAAGTGCTTGTCTGAGGATGTTGTCTAACGACGATGAATGGGGACACTGGTCGGTTTGTTTCATAGAACAAAGCGTTTGGGCTTTCCGGAGGACTGAGGATCTGTTTTTCTGTCTTTTGTTGGTAGAGATGATGAACTAGTAGTCTGGGCATTTATTGGTTTTGATTGAAATTTGTTCTTTTTTTTTCTTTATTAATTTTGACTTTGGGAGATGATCATGGTATGATCAAGTTCCAATTCTTTGACAGGTTGTGATTTTGCCGGGCTTGAGAAGTGGTGATCTGTTGCATTATTTTTGTGAAATCGAGTTGATGATCTCTGACAATCATCGGATAAAGCTACCTCTTTTCCAGACAGTTACAGTGTTTGAATGGAGGTTGTTCTTCACTCCTGTTATTTTCCAATTCATATGAAAACCAATTCTCATTCCTTCAGAGATTTGGTTGATATATGAACTGTCTTGGTTCTTTCCATGCAATGTGTATGCTCACTTTGGATCATTGCTGTTGAAAAAATAACACGGGTGTCCTTCCTAGAAATAGTCCCTCCCTTGTGTCTGCATACTTTATTCTCGTGCTGCATCTTTGATTGTGCATGCAATTCCTCTCTTGTTTGCTCTTTGCTTGACATCCTCTGCCGAGTACTCTTCAGAGGATACACGTTCTTGAACCGCACTCTTGATCCTTTTTCTTTGCCTTCTGTTAGTCATATTTTGTATGTTTTTCAGTTGAGTTAAATTGAATTAGCAGAACATATTCCTGCAGGGATAAAATTTGGTTTGAGTTTTTCACATATTTGGTTAGCATAGAGTTCAGTCTGCTTCTTTTTGTAAGCTGTCTATTTGCTGCAACTGGGAAAAACCTACCCATTTACCCTTTTAATTCTAATCCAATTTTGATTAGATGATTAACGTCTACATTATTTCTATGTTATTTTATCAATGATGAACATCACACTTGCTTGAGTGGAAAGTCGAGCAGGAGGTTTCTACCTTTCCTTCTGATTTCATATGATATTTCAATACTTGCATGGTGATATTAATTTGTATTGATAACCTATTTTACCCATCAAGCATAGCTGTTATATCTATTTATAAATAAGATCTCCATTTGCAACATGATCCTTTTGTTGTAGATGATTTCTCTGCTAGATAATTTAACTTATGGTTCTAAATGAATCTTTATTCTCATCAGCTATACAAGGGTGGTTTGTATTCATTTTTCTTCTAATTGGAATTGTCAAACAGTTTCGTTTGATTTGTTATATTGCCTTTGAAGGCACAGATTGTAGTATCTGGGCAGTCTATTGCGAGAACAGAATTGGTTTAGGTCCTGATTGAATTTGTATGAATGTCTTGAGGTTCATCAACATTATCTGGTTCAAGTTTCCCTCTGGTTATTTTAATTAATAAAATTGCTTGCATGAAATGTATGGACTTATTCAGCTTTTGACAGGTGCTTGCTCCAGTTTGGAGCGATCTCTTCAGATAAGTGTGTCGTGTGAAGATGGTATAGGATTCTGTGATCGAAGAATTCAAGTTTGACAAGTGAGTGAAAACTGGAGGCAGTCACGATTAGTTGAGTTGCCGAATCATCTTCTTTGTGGAGAGGAGCCATCAGCTGAAATTTGGTCCTTCTAATTTGGAATGTCTATAGCTGCTTGAGAACCCGGATGGATCTGGTTCTATCTTTAAAGGAGATGCACAGAATGTGTATATGCATGGAATGTGTAGTTCTCCTCTTGTAGGTTGGACTCTTCTTGCTGCAAATAATGTTGCGTTTCTTGTCTTTGTCTGCAAAATTCACTGGATAAACTACAATTGAATTGTGTGTCCAAAGCTGGTGCTTTTAAATCGTGCTTCCAATTGTAGTTGTTGCTTTCTTGGTCATTAGGTGGCACACAATGTTGGGAGTTTGACTTTATCAGATGGTTAACCCTACACTTACGATGTGGGATATTGATTGCAGTTATTCACTAATTATGGCAGATCAGATTATCCATATCTACATTCAATTTGTTTGGATCACTCTGTAATCACTCTCCCAGGGAACTCTCTCTTCTGGATGCTCTTATGTTCTCCTGATCTAAATTAGCCTCACAAATGATTTTCCATATCTTGTTTATTGACATTGTGAATTACTTGGCCACAAGTTTCCTCAATCCCTGCACATGGACTCTCCAATTACTCTCCAAAACTTGTTAAGCAGTACCAATTTCTTCTCAGGAAGCTGGCATTGATAAACCTTCAAACTACATCTGCAAGAATCATGAATGTGGGAATTTGGATGATGTGGATGATGGTTAAGATGTTTTTATCACCTTTTATCCACCTACTCTTTGATTGAGATGCTACGCTGTTGTTTCTTTTGACAGGCCGTATGATGTTCGAGCTCTGAATAAGTTAGCTGATGTTGAATTTGAGGATAAACAGTTCTCAAGACCTCGCATAGGAATTCACACTTCCTGCACAGGATTTGTGGAGCTGCTCTAATTTGTTGTCGGGTTCTTACTTTGTCGAGCAAATTTTTGCGATTTTATACATTAGGACAACTACAACAATTGTGATTGGCTGAATATAGATCAATCATAATTGGGCAGATCTTAGGACAAGCTATAACAGGGGAATGGTGACAGCAAATCCATCATAAGTATGGTTCCTGGCAGATTTGAGGTCCCTTCTCTTTACATTCTCTCTGCATGATCATCTCTTTCTTCGGATGACAAAGTGGGAGAAGTGGGTTGTCTTGCCGATTCTGACTCTGTTTATTTGAAGAAACTGGGACTTTCTATTTGCATGTCCCTGTCTTGCTGATGTTGAATCTCTAGCATGGCGCATTGATATGTGTGCTCTCAGCTCCTTCTTCATCATTGCTGACAAATATCGAGCATTGTTGATAATGGAATGCCACAGATTTTGCTCTTTCTTATATATGGTTGCGTAACTGGGCTTAACTGCAAGAAGGTATTGTCAATCCAACATTACTGAACTGTTCGCAAACTTTCTGCATATCCATGTTGCTAAGATTTGGATAGGTTAGTGAGGTCATGTTTCAATCTCAAGTTCACTTGACTTGGCAGAGGTGAGATTTAGAATGACAGTCCTCTGTACTAGCTTATGTGCTGTGATTCTTATTTTGGATTATACTTCCAATGTCACGTTTGTTTACATATTTAAAAAGAAGTTTCTATGGCAAAAGAATTTTTTTGCAGATTATGCAACTATAGTGCCAACCTTAGGAAAAAATGGAAAATTGCAGCGAGGAAGGATATTCTCAACAATGGGGTGGCCATTGAATTTATTAGAGCGCTAATGCTGATAGCTTGGCTAGAGAGAATCCAAATTGTCTGATTCAAAGAACAATATCTGTTGCAGAGCACATCCTATTTGTGGTTTAAAATTGTCTGCTCTTTTGAACACTTCTGTTTTCTTTTGTCATAGTTAAGTCACCAAAACATCTAGAAGATAAGAGTTATCGGGCTTTCATTGTGGTGTGGCCAGATAAGAGAAGAACCAGATCCTTTTGTTGCTGCTCAAGTAGTGATGGATGCCTTGAGATTGCAGGAACATGTGTTGCCAAGGGAGCAATAGACTTGTTTTTGATCTGTGGGTGCAGTTCATACTGGCCAAACCACTTAACCATGCTTTGTTTATATACGTGTGGATGGTTTAGGTTAGATGAAATGACAAACAGAAAAATAAACAAGTCCTTTGGTAGTTGTTCGAACCAAATTAATCTATTGCTTTTCTGAAAGGGTGAGTCCAGATGGTGAATGCTTCCAATTGATTCTAGTCCCTTCAATTTTCATCAAAGAGGATGTTATTCAGTTCTCTTTCTTTTGTAGGTCAGAATTAACTACGATGTGGAGTGTTCTTCAATCCGCAATGGCTTTTTCTAGCTGGATATTAGAGTAATGATTTGCTTGGACAAGATCTTGATTCTTTGGCATTTTTATGTGAGTTCAGTTGGTTTTGGAAGGTCAACAGCTATAGACTTTCTTCAGTTGTAGGAATTGTTTAGGAGTCTGGAAAGCATGAGGTCCACATTAGTTCTGGCCTGCTTCTCTTCATTCTTATCTCATATGTGAACTGCAATCAGTGATTGGATCGCTCGTAAATCATGTAGATAGTTTGTGTAGGTTTTATTCATCATGGTTTCTTACAATAGATAATTGGAAAATCTTAGTTTGGTTGGCACTTGTGACTTTTGATTTATTTCTTCTGTTAACTGATTTTGGATGGCTCTTTTTGAATGTTGTAAGATATAGCTGTTCTGTGCTTTGGCAGATTAGAGCCTTTCTCTGTGGGACTGGATGAAGAACTTTTCATTGGCTTGGTACTATGACTGGTATGCTTTCTATTAATGATATTTTGTTTGGTACTATGACTTTTCATTGGCTTGGTACTATGACTGGTACTATGGCGAGCTTATCTCTTCCCTGCAAATTCAAAGCCCTCTGCCTCAGCGCCTCTTCTTCTCCTCCTCCTTCTCGCAGTCGCATCGCTTTCAATTCCCTCGGATTCTCCGCGAGCCTCTTGCACGACGTTGTCTCCGCAGGGAACCCTCGACGGCAACCTTCCGATTCCACGGGCTGGCTTTATTCTCAAGTCTGACTTTCGTGTTCGGTCTTCGTTTTCAAGTCGTTTGTTGGCGAGCGATGGCGAGAAGAACCCGCCCCATTTCTCTATCACGTGTGAGGCCACTCCGACGAAGAGGTCGGACTCCGCCGCCAAGAGGGCTCGCTAGGCCGAAAAGAGGCGCATTTACAACAAAGCTCATAAATCTGAGATTAGGACGCGTATGAAGAAGGCGTTTGTTTCGGTTAATTTGATTATTGTGCGAAGCATTCTATAATACGCGCTATCGGACCCCCGTCCTTCGGTGAAATCGTCCGAATGATTTTTGCTGTATATGCTAGGGGTGGTGGTTCTGCTACATCGGATATCTGATTAGGTTGTGGCTATTAAATTTGTCAAAATGAGTCTTAAACTCATATACGACCCAATTTAAAATGTAAATGAGTCTTATGAGTCACTCAATTTTGAAAAGACCATCTTAAATGGGTTGAGTTTAGAACCCATTTTCAACTCAGTAACTCAACTTATTAGGCTCACTCACACTTTCTCTTCATCTTATAAAAATATTTTTAAAAAATCGAAATTACTTTTATTTTTCTTTTCTTCTTCCTTCTTCCATTTCCTTCGGTAGTGGCTAGCGACGGCAACGGCTGGCTAGGTGAGCTTGAGCTCATTGATCAGGTGAGGCCGAGACCTTGCAGAGGTCAATCCTCGCCAATCCAGTGAGAATCGACCTCGTCGACAACTAGCAAGGCTTAGGACCTTGCTGATTTATCGAGACTCGAGCTCGACCTCAATAGATAGGTGGAGCCTCGTCTAAGGCTGGCAAGGTTTGGCTTACTAGCCGTCGTAGTGGCTGGTAATCGGTGAAGGAAAAGGAAAAATAAAAAAAGAAAAGAAAAAGAGAGGCCATCTTAATAAATGCAAAAAGGAAGTTGCATGGAGCTCATCTTAATAAATGCAAGGTGGTCTTTGTGAACTTGAGAAGAGAGGCCAAGAGAGGCCAACATACAAGATGTCTCTTTCCCATGTGAGCATCATGAAGTGCAATAATGATTATTCTATGGTCATTGTCACCGAATGATGAAGACTCACTTCTACATTATAAAAGAAAGCAAGAGACATGGGACAAGAATTGAGCCGAGGTGGCCGAGAGAACGCCAAGTTCCTTTGGTGGCTAAGAGTGTGCCAAGTCCTTGGTGGGTACAGAGAAGATAGGGCGCCAAGTTCTTTGGTGGTTGAGAGGGTTGAGTATTGTTGTAATTACACTTGAGTAATTTAGCTAGACAAATTCTTGTGAGTAGAATTTGTTTAATTCCTTGCATGAGGTTTCACTAAGAATTATGAGGGGCTAAATACTGTGAACTCGAGAAGAGAGGCCAACGTACAATATGTCTCTTTCCCATGTGAGTCATGAAGTGCAATAATGATTCTTCTATGGTCATTGCCACCGAATGATGAAGACTCACTTCTACATTATAAAAGAGAGCAAGAGACGTGGGACAAGAATTGTGTTGAGGTGGTTGAGAGAGCGCCAAGTTCCTTTGGTGGCTAAGAGTGCGCCAAGTCCTTGGTGGCTAGAGAGAAGAGTGCATGCCAAGTTCTTTGGTGGTTGAGAGGGTTGAGTATTGTTGTAATTACACCTGAGTAATTTAGCTAGACAAATTCTTGTGAGTAGAATTTGCTTAATTCCTTAAGTGAGATTTCACTAAGAATTGTGAGGGGCTAAATATTGTGAACTTGAGAGGAGAGGCCAACGTACAATATTTCTCTTTCCCATGTGAGCATCATGAAGTGCAATAATGATTATTCTATGGTCATTGCCAACGAATGATGAAGACTCACTTCTACATTATAAAAGAGAGCAAGAGACGTGGGACAAGAATTGCGCCGAGGTGGCCGAGAGAGCGCCAAGTTCCTTTGGTGGCTAAGAGTGCGCCAAGTCCTTGGTGGCTAGAGAGAAGAGAGTGCGCCAAGTTCTTTGGTGGTTGAGAGGGTTGAGTATTGTTGTAATTACACTTGAGTAATTTTAGCTAGACGAATTCTTGTGAGTAGAATTTGTTTAATTCCTTGAGTGAGGTTTCACTAAGAATTATGAGGGGCTAAATACTGTGAACTCGAGAAGAGAGGCCAACGTACAATATGTCGCTTTCCCATGTGAGCATCATGAAGTGTGATAATGATTATTCTATTGTCATTGCCACCGAATGATGAAGACTCACTTCTACATTATAAAAGAGAGCAAGAGACTTGGTACAAGAATTGTGCCGGGGTGGCCGAGAGAGCACCAAGTTCCTTTGGTGGCTAAGAGTGCACCAAGTCCTTGGTGGCTAGAGAGAAGAGTGTGCGCCAAGTTCTTTGGTGGTTGAGAGGGTTGAGTATTGTTGTAATTACACTGAGTAATTTAGCTAGACCAATTCTTGTGAGTAGAATTTGTTTAATTCTTTGAGTGAGGTTTTACTAAGAATTGTGAGGGGCTAAATACTGTGAACTTGAGAAGAGAGGCCAATGTACAATATGTCTCTTTCCCATGTGAGCATCATGAAGTGCAATAATAATTATTCTATGGTCATTGCCACCGAATGATGAAGACTCACTTCTACATTATAAAAGAGAGCAAGAGACGTGGGACAAGAATTGCGCCGAGGTGGCCGAGAGAGTGCCAAGTTCCTTTGGTGGCTAAGAGTGCGCCAAGTCCTTGGTGGCTAGAGAGAAGAGTGCGTGCCAAGTTCTTTGGTGGTTGAGGGGGTTGAGTATTGTTGTAATTACACTGAGTAATTTAGCTAGACAAATTCTTGTGAGTAGAATTTGTTTAATTCCTTGAGTGAGGTTTCACTAAGAATTGTGAGGGGCTAAATACCGTGTACTTGAGAAGAGAGGCCAACGTACAATATGTCTCTTTCCCCATGTGAGCATCATGAAGTGCGATAATGATTATTCTATTGTCATTGCCACCGAATGATGAAGACTCACTTCTACATTATAAAAGAGAGCAAGAGACGAGGGACAAGAATTGCGCTGAGGTGGCCGAGAGAGCGCCAAGTTCCTTTGGTGGCTAAGAGTGCGCCAAGTCCTTGGTGGCTAGAGAGAAGAGAGTGCGCCAAGTTCTCTGGTGGTTGAGAGGGTTGAGGATTGTTGTAATTACACTTGAGTAATTTAGCTAGACAAATTCTTGTGAGTAGAATTTGTTTAATTCCTTGAGTGAGGTTTCATTAAGAATTGTTAGGGGCTGGGAAACATTGAGAGAATGTTTGAGTGCTCAAGTGATTGTAATCTTCATTGTCTCACTTGTGTTTATAGTGGAATTCCATATTGCTCTTCCCATGAATGTAAGTTCTGATATTCGAACCGTATCATGTAAATTTGATGGTGAATTTCCTTTCACTCCTTCCAACTAATTTTATCCTCGTTTGTCTATATTCACAACAATTGATAGCGAAGCTAGTGTTGGCTAACTTGAAGTGAATTGATAACGATGGAAGAGGAAAAGGTGAGAATCGCCGATTTGACGGGAACGATTTTGCTTTCTAGAAGATGCAGATTGAAGATTATTTGTACTAGAAAAATTTGCACTTACCATTATCTAGGGAGAAACCATACTCGATGAAGGATGCCAAGTGGGAATTGCTAGATAGACAAGTGATGGGTGTTACTCGGTTGACGTTGGCTCATAACATCATGGTGAACATCGTGAAGGAGAAAACCACTACGGAACTAATGAAAGCCTTGTCAAATATGTACAAGAAGCCCTCCATGATCCAAAAGGTCTATTTGCTGCAACATCTATTTTACTTAAAATAGGCAAAGATACATTAGTGGCTGAGCATATCAACGAATTTAATGAAGTTGTTAACCAATTGAGTTTGGTTGAAATCAACTTTGAAGATGAGATATGTGCGTTGATTCTATTATCCTCATTACCTGATGACTAGAATACTACTATTACTACTGTTAATAATTCCTTTGGGTCAAGGAGCTTGACATTTGATGAGGTTCATGATTTGATTTTGAGTGAAGACATTCTTAGGAAAAAATTTAGTGAACCTATACCTATTGCCTTAGTAGGTGAAAGTAGAGGAACAACTAATACATGTGTTAATAAGAGCAGTATAAATACGAATAGACATAGTTAGTTTAGGATTATAGGAGTTGTCTATTGGTCTTGTGGCAAGAGTGGGCATGGTAGAAGAGACTCTATTATGCTGAAAAATGAAAAGGGTAAGGGAATAAGAGTTGAGTCTATAGATGATGTTGCAGTTATAGATGAGAATAATTCTGATAATGTAGATTGTGTCTTGTCTGTCATTGAGGATTCATCATTTGATGGATGGATAATGGATTTTGGTTGTTCATTTCATGCTACACCAAATTGGAACTAGTTTATCACTTATCAGTGCATGGAAAATGGTAAAGTCCAGTTAGCGAATAACACTGAGTGTGATGTTGTGGGTGTTGGTGATGTTAACATCAAAATGTATGACAGTATTGCGAGGACATTGATTGGAGTAAGGCACATCCCAGAGTTGGAAAAAAACTTAATTTTCTTAGGTACCTTAGGTTCAGCTGGCTATGGATATTTTTTAGAAGGTGGAATGTAAAGGTTGTTTGAGGTGCCCTGGTGATATTGAGAAGAATCAAGCACGGAGACATGTATGAACTTCAAGGTGAGACAGTGATAGGTTTTAGTTCGAAGACGTCAAATACATCTATTCAAGAGTCTATTGACTACTTGATAAAGACCTGGGTGTTTGTACCGATGTGCAAGTTTGATGCCGTTGTCAGAAAGATACAGTTGAAAAACTTTGATTAAGACGAAGATTGGTAAGTCGATCAAGCATATGTGGACTAATAATAGCATGGAAGTTTGCTCAAAGCTAGTAAATAATTTTTGCATGAAGGAAGACATAATGAAACATTGCGCTAGTACCGGTAAACCATAACAATTTGCAGAATTGATTAGTAGATCATTACTAAAGACGAACGATAAAATGATCTCTAGTGCTGGTGTTGGTAGGAGAATCTTGGCTGATGTGCTTAGTACGGTAAGCTACTAGGTAAATAGATCCCCATCAACAGCTAATGACTGGTGGACTCTCGAAGAAGTGTGGTCAGGTAACGTTGCTAGTTATTCTATTCTTAGAATGCTTAGTTGCGCGTGCTATTTTCGAGTGAATGATGGTAAGCTCGATGGGAGGGCAAGACATATTCCATGGCTATGCTCAAAGCGGGGCGGTCAATTGTGGTGCCTTGATATAAAATCACCTGTTGATAGCAGAGAAGTTACGTTTGACAAGTCTCCAATACTTTTGGCTAAGAGTGTTTGTGGCAGTGTTGATAAGGATCTGGACGGTATTTAGCTCAAGGTGGAGTTACAACAAGAAACTCTTTAGGTAGTAGGTACTAGTAGAATAATCAACACAGATGATACTTGTAGCGAGATGGAGTTAGTAAAGCCAATGGTTGCTGTAGCTACTAAATTTGACAATGTGCGTGTTTGACCTTCTGTCAAATATGGAAGCAATGATGGTTTTGTTTTATTTGTGGTACGGGAGGTTATGTCGGAAATTCTTATGGAGTAGCTAACTATGCAAGTGGAGTTGGCATCTTGATGAGGTCCACGATTATGACAAAGTTTAGGTGTGGCTTAGACTTGGAAGCACTTTGTGGCAGTTGAGCCCATTGGGGCTGTGGGAGAGCAGTGGCGAGTTTTTCATTGAAGTGATTGTGAGTTGACTTAAACGTCGAGCCAAGGTGGAGATTGCTTAAAATATGTCTCGAGTTTGAGCCTATTGAACAATACTCAATGTAAAAAAATAAGATTGACCGACCTTGTGATTTTGTAAGACTTCTTCTTTGATCCAGCTACACATGATTGCATTTATGTTTAGCCCCAATTGTGAGAAGAAGAAAATTGCGTATGGATTTCATTTTGCATTTATCTCTCTGCATGTGTAGAAAGCAGTAAAGAAAACTTGCGTGTTTTATTGACTCTCTTTCCTTGGTTCTATACGGAGCTGTGATCGAAGTCAATGAAGAGACTTGCCCAAGCACCAAATATGGGAATTCCTCTATCTACATATGAAATAAAGGAATCCCCGTGAAGAAGCATATGGAAGCCTCAGTTGAAAGAGCAATTAAAAAGGAAGTTGCTTGGAGCCCATCTTAATAAATGCAAGGTGGACTTTTTGAACCTGAGAACAGAGGCCAATATACAAGATGTCTCTTTCCCATGTGAGCATCATGAAGTGCAATAATGATTATTCAATGGTCATTGCCACTGAATGATGAAGACTTACTTTTGCATTACAAAAGAGAGTGACAGACGTGGGACAAGAATTGTGTCGAGGTGGCCGAGAGAGCGTCAAGTCCCTTTGGTGGCCAAGAGTGCGCCAAGTCCTTGGTGGCTAGAGAGAAGAGAGTGTGCCAAGTTCTTTGGTGGTTGAGAGGGTTGAGTATTGTTGTAATTACACCTGAGTGATTTAGCCAAATAAATTCTTGTGAGTAGAATTTGTTTAATTCCTTGAGAAAAGTTTTACTAGAAATTGCAAGAGGCTAAACACTGTGAGTTATTAGGTGTAACTGGGGGCTGAGAAATACTGAGAGTGTTTGAGAGCTCAAGTGATTGTAATTTCCATCATATCACTTGTTTCTATGGTGGAATTTCTATGCTGCTCTCCCCATGAATGTATGTTTTGATATTCGAACCAAACCACGTAAATCTGGTATTCGATTTCCTTTCCTCCCTTCCGACTAATTTTATCCAATTTGCTTGTCTATATTCACAATAGATCTCCTCATGCTAGATAACACAGCCTCATCTTCTCTCGGCCACTCCAAGATAAACCCCATCACTTCTTGAGATGAAGAAGAAAGTAGGTGTAACAATATTCTTGGAAGAACGAGTTTACAAGAATATAGGACTTCCAAGCGTTGACGGATAACCTCGGATTCAATATTAGGATTTGGATTTAGTTTTCTACTTAAATACACATCAAGTGTGAAAACTGGAACGCTGTAGATCAAATTGTTGTTCCAGCCCAGTTCTTTAGTTTAACAGTATTGGCGCAAATCTATCTATGAAGAAAATCGGTGCTTGGTTTATAAACTATGTAGACCGGCTCTACATCAATCATTAATTATGTAGGTCGGAGAATGTGAGATTCATATGATAGATAGCCTTGACATTGGATCTCCCTGCTATGAATATTCGGGTACATTGAGTATAGTCTCTAAAGCACTTACACCAAGTGGCTCGATCGTATGACATAGTCAAATGATGAAGTCTCTTTGCATATCAAAGCTAAGACATAATATGAATAATGAAAAGTAATAAACTAACCAGCAAACTCATATAATGCTCGGGTTTAATTTCTGCTAAGACATAATATGAATAATGAAAAGTAATATACTAGCCAGCAAACTTGTAGGACGCTCGGGTTTAACTTCTGCTAATGTAGGCATTCCCTTTCCAATTTGTAGCACCAGATTTCTGCCAAACTCACAGCTTGAACTGCTGCAGAGCTGAAGTCCCATCGCCTTTCGCATTCGCGCTGAAGTGGGAAACGTACTCCATGATGGTGGTTTCTCTGTACTTTGGTGGATCGCCCTCGGAAATCAACTCCTTAATGGGTCCGTACAGTTTTGGTGATGGCGGCGTTGCCGTGTAAAAGAAGCATGCCACAGACGCTCGCGGCCCCATGTTGTTCGCCACAACTCTGTGCTCGGAGCTCTTGAATATGTCATTTGAGATAAGCTGAAAAAAATGGTCTGGTTTGTGATTAGAAGTGCACACTCAACTGCTGGATAAAGAGTTAAGGCGTAAAGTGCTGTTTGTTGATTCATTCGTGTGCCTAACAGGGTCTCTAGTGATAAAACGTAGGGAGAGAGAGTACGTTAGGTGAGACTTGCCTGAAGCAGATCACCGATGTTAACTATCAGTGCTCCTGGCACGGGGCTCACATCGATCCACTGATTCTGATAAAGAACTTGGAGGCCTCCAACATGGTCTTGCAGGAGCACGGTGAGGAAGTCGCTGTCTGTGTGCCTGCTGGTCCCCATAGTGAGCTCTGGTTGTGGGCATTTGGGGTAGTACTGGTTCAGAAGGACGAGTCCCTTGGCGCACTCCATGTCCTTCAGATGATTCGGCTTCAACCCCAGTGCCTCCGACAGTAGTTCGAACAAGGTGGTTCCCAAATTCATCACTCGCTTCGAGAATTCCAGCATTATGTCACTAGGGTGTTCAAAAATTTAGTGGGTCAATTCGTCACAAATTCCTAGTCCGTTAGAAGCAGACACCCCAACAAGTTATTATAAGAGATTGCGGTTATATATTCTGTGGAATAGCTTACCCGCATACCGCTGGCAAGTCCTCTGCCTCGAGAGCATTAGGTGCCATAACACAGAACAGGGTGTCCCTCCAATTAGCCGCCTCTGTTTTATACAAATTGAAATTGCTGTGGTAGGCGACGCTTGTCGTGAAATCTCGCGAATAGAACCGTCTCTTCTCTTCAGCACCTTGCTCATGGAAACGGCGCACTCCATCCAGCATCTCCTCCAGAACAGTCGTGGGGATCCCGTGATTCACCACCTGAAAGAAGCCCCATGTTTTGGATGCACTTCGAACTTCATTTACAACCTCCTTGCGCCGAGATGGATCTTTTGCAATATCTGCGAGGTCAACTATAGGAACATGGAAGTGGCCGTTGCTCGATGCCAGTGCACTTTGCAGGTTCTCCGGGTGATCTACGAAAATGCGAGGAACTTCTGTAATTCCAGCATCAACAAGGCCCTTGACACCTGCCTTTGATTCATCGAAAGCCTTTTTCTCGCGCATCTGATCAAACTTCTGTGTTTTTTCATGCGCTTCATCTCTGCTGAATACTTCCATTTTTCTTCCTTAGTGAAAACACTTAAGAGTTCCAAGTCCGATCTTACATTAAATATGGGAGAAATTGAAAGACAAAGGTCCTGTGGTATTTAATGACTGGATCCAAAAACAGTTGAGAAGAAAATAGAGTATTTAATGACCGGATCCAAAAACAGTTGAGAAGAAAGAAGAGAACAATTATGTACATTGCATCACAATGAAAGTCGTTAGAGTATAAGGGTAAAATAGTCGTTAGGAGCTTTAGGGTTTATATATATATAACATTACTGAATAAAAAGAGTATTTTTCTCTCACATGGTATCAGAGCCAGGTTTGCCACAATAATGACATCCGTGTGGCCCATGAGGTATTGACAAACACATAAGATTGTCCATTATTATTTTGTTGACCTTGGCCTCTCCCTATTCTTGTGCCTCAGCCTCCCCCTCAGCCACCAGGTCCATCATATCCTCCACGACTTCCTCCATCATTCCTAATACCACTGCTAATTTTAGACTGGGACACAAGAGCTAAACTATCTATCATAGATGTACCCTAAAAAGACTCACGAGATACTCGAAGAACCCATGCAAATGTATTAGTGAGTGACACAACATTCTCTCCTCCAAGAATGTGAGACCTAACAGTTTCATATTTAGGCCCTAAATCTCCTAAAAATCCCATCACGGCCAATTGTTCTCTTTGAAGTTGCATTTGTTGAACATTAACTAAAATAGGGAGAACTCCATTCAACTCCTCATACATTCTCTTAAAATTAGCAAATTACTATGTGATAGAGCGTCCCTTCCTTTTAGATCAATTAAACTCTTGTGATAACTCATAAATCCACGACAGGTTATTTTGACCAGAATATAACACATCCAAATACTCCCACAGTTCTACATCATGTCTCTTTTCTCACGTGCAACTCTTCCTCATAGGAGTTCTCTCTTGTGACCTCATGCCTCGCGTGATCCATGCGACTTGCCCAGCTTGTGAAACACCCTCGCATGGCTCTTTCAAGCCAGCGCTCGCATGACTCCCTTGTTGTGGCTCGCTGCTTGCTTATTTTGATCACATTCAAAAAATTTGCTACAAATTACATGGAAGACTAGGGTAGCAACAACAGTTTGCAAATACATCTTGTGCTGGCCCTTCTCCACAGTCTTCTGAAGGCAAGGTAGTTGTTATGTTTGAGGAGGAATTTTCCCGATATAACTAGATTCAAGTTTCATAGCCTGCTTCTTCCACTGCTACTTTGGTTTAGACAGGTAATGCTACTGCATGTCTTTCAGCTGCTTCCTGTCCTTTGGTCATTGATTTAGGGGCTTTTGATCATATGTCAGGCCTTTTAGGTATATATATATTTTCTTTTACTCCATCTTCATCCATAGTTACCTTTAGCCGATAGATCATCTACACATGTTGAGGGGTTGGCATTGTTCACCCAATTCCTTCATTGCCATTGTCCTCAATGTTTTGTCTTCCACAATTTCCATTTAACCTCATGTTAGTTAGTAAATTAATTGAAAACTTTTAGTGTTCAGTGACATTCTACCCTCATTCTTGTATTTTTTAGGATCTGGCTACAAGGAGGACGATTGGTAAAGGACGTGAGGCAGAGGGCTGTATGTGCTGGAAGACGCTCCATCAATTGCTTGCCCTTGTGTTATATCACTATATCAGATTCATTGTCATCCTGGTCATCCTTCTTTACATAGTCTTCAGAAGTTAGATTCTAGTTTTCATTCTCTTTCTAGTCTAGAATGTGAGTCATGCCAACTTAACAAATTACATCATATTAGCTATCCGCCTTGAGTCATTAAACAAGCAGCGTCTCCTTTTTTGTTAGTTCATTCAGATATTTAGGGCCCTTGTCATGTCGTTTCCAATTGATATTTTGTTACTTTTGTTGTGACTACTCAAGAGTTATTTAATGAAAAGTTGTTCAGAATTATTTTCTATATTTCATGCATTTATATTTGAAATTTATACTCAATTTGGTGTGCATGTTAAAATTTTGCACTTTGATAATGCTGAGGAGTACTTTTCTGCACATTCTATAATTTTATGACTCAACATGGTATGATCCATGAATCTTCTTGTTCTGATACACCTCAATAAAATGGTGTTGCTAAAAGAAAAAATTGACATTCGTTGAAAGTTACTAGATCCATGTTATTTGAGATGAAAGTGTGACATCCTGAAATTTGACCTCGTCTCGGATGTATGAAATGGTTGTTTCGTTGACGCGCTTATGGTTAATTTACTCGGAATTAATCACTCACGAGTTAAATAATTTATTAGGTGAGGCCATTAAGGGATATAAACGCGACACACTAGAGAATTCGATCGAAAATCGCACGCTTGATCATAAAAGTTGGCAAGGGTCAATACAACACCGTTATAAATCGATTAGCAAACAGATATAGGTCGATTCGATGGAATCAAATAGTCGAATTGCGGATTCCGCACGACTGCGATATTCGTGTTGAACAGCAATAACCTGATTTTCTATCGATATTATACTCAGGACACGTAATTGAACCCTTGCGATTTTATGACAACCAAGAGTCATATATGATTCGGAGATGCACAAACATGGATCGAAAATTATCGACCACAGGTCAAACGCGCTAAAATCCATAAAAGCTACCCGATAGGTTAGGTCGTACTAAAGTTGTATTCAGTCGATTTTAACCACGAAATTAAATTCAGTTTTGGGAATCGGACGTTCGAGCATGTCACGATTCATTTATTGAACAGTGTCTCATCTTTCGGTGAATTTTTGTCGAGTCCGAAAATTTTGCGGAAAAACGATTTTTGGAGAAAGAGGAAAAATTAAAGGAAAATTCGGATAGGTAGAATAATTGGATTTTTCTACCCTAATTAGGTTTTGTTTGTGACAAATTGAGGTAATTTTGTGATTGGGTGGGCAATTGACTTTAGGAGCATATGTGATGAGTGTTAGATATTTCTCCTAGGTTCTCATTGGCTAGCCTTTCCCTTTCATTTTCCTTCTCTCTTCTCTCTCCCTCTCCCATGCGTGAATTTTCTCCTTGTTGCAGCCGACCAGCCCCATTTCTCTCTCAGCTTCTCCTCACGTCCATTTTGTTCTCCATTTTCCCTTCTCTGCCGCCAGCCCCTCTTTCATTTCTTCTCAAGATCTCCATCATATCTCCATTTTCTTTCACCTTGCAGCTACCCCCACACGTCAACTACCACCACCAAAGTCCAACTTCACCGCCAGCCTCCCTTTTCCCTCCCCCCTGGTTCTGCTTCTCTTCACTTTTTTGCTGTCGCAACTCCTCACCAACCTCACGCCAGCAACTCCATCTTCACCGTCCCTCATCACCTTCACAGCAGCTTCACGTCCAGCAACCACGCCCCAACCAGCAGCTCCTTTACCATTGCCTGCAGCCAGCCACCACTCTGCTGAGTAGCCACCGTCCGAGACCAGCCCCAAGCAACTGAATCTCCTCCTCCTTAGACTGAGAGTTTGTAGGGCAGCCACAGCCGCCGTCGAGCCTCCGTGCTAGCTGCGGTTGTCTTGAGTTCTTGTTGCCGTCGCCGTGAGCCCACCGCTGTCTTAATCCTATGAGTTAACTCCATAATCCTTGATTAGGCCAATAATTACACTTAGGAGGTGTTTAGTTTAGTGCTAATCATGATTAGATTATTACTAAGATGGATTAGTGTAAGCATGGTTAGGTTAGTTTACCTTAGTTAGGTTAGTTTACTTTGGTTTGGTTAGTTAATCATGGTTAGGTTAGTTAACCATGGTTATGTTAATTAATCATGGTTAGGTTAATTAAGTTGGATTAGCTTAATTAATCATAATTTATTTAATTAATCATAATTAGTGTAATTAGTGACGGATTAGCCGTTTCGTAAAATTTTATGCTCGTTTTCTAGGATGCAATTATGCATGAATTTGAGTGTTGCACGTGCAATATTATGTGATTGGTTGTTTTATGCTAATTATCCATTATTATTGCAAAAGATGGTTTTATGGGCCTTTAAATAGAAAGAAAATTTAGGTGTTGGGTTTGGACACCAAAATTTATTTGCTCAATAAAACAATGGGGTTTTAAACTAGGTGCGTGCAAAGTTTGATGGATTAATTTTGAGTATGTGAGCACCTACGAATTTATTTCGAAAAGTTTTGAACAAAAAAAAGAAGAAGGGAGAGTTGCAAGGTTTGTTATTTGAAAAGGAATTTTGGTGTTATTGGCTAAATAATGTAAATGAAAGCTAGTTTGATTGATGATATGCTCGTGTGGTCACGTAATTGAACTGTCTCCCAACGGGAATTTGGGGACGATGCCCAATTTTTATCGAATGTTCGGCTGAGGTCCGAAAGCCGAGTCACAATTGAGGCCGAACCGATGCTCCTTTATGGAATGCTGTCTAGGCGGGGGTTTTAGACATTGCTATGCTCAATGGGGGCGGGAGGATACCCGGTTTCACCGGATGACCACCGAATTTTGAGTTGGCCGTGGCCGAGAGGTTGTAATAATCGAAACACGCTTGAATGGTTGTGATGCTTTGCGCTTGATTATGGGGCAAAATTGTTAAGCATGGTATGAAACGTGTCATAACAATTTTATCTTATAATCAGGACCCATGTGAATGTTTGAAGAGTGAGAATTAAGTGTTCTGGTTATTAATTATGCTTATGATATTTATAATAGCATATGTGATGCATTAATGTGCAGGGACATGCCGATGCGAGGTGAGTTTTGTATACCGTGTGTTTAGGACCGCCTTCGAGGCGAATTTGCGTCATAATTGGGGTTTAGGCTATTGACTTGCTGAGATTTTATCTCATCCTGTCGTGAATATACTTTTTTAGGGCCGTAGCATGGAGATCTACTGAGTGCGGATGTGGTGGGCGCAAGATGCGACACTTTTTGGTTGGCCCTGCCGTTAGTGAAGTTAGGTTAACCCTAGTCCCTAAAGGTTTTTGAGGGGGGGTCAATAGGAAGTGGCCGTAGAAAGGCTTGTAAGTATTAAATTTCCTAGGGTTAACAGTTGATAAATGAATATATTGTTTTCGGTAATGTTTGCCGTTTTTCACTATCCCTATGTGTGTTTGTTGGCGGAGTGTTTATTTAATTTGCTTTCACATGTGCTTAATTGAAAGATAAAAAGAATGGGTTGCCGATGCGTCCTAGGACATCATATTTTTAATCGATCGCCGAGGGATGTTGGCACTCTCGGGGTTCGGGGCGTGACAGAAGGTCCCTAAAATTTTTTGGTCTGATGCTAAACTAATTGTATGCTATCTTATTAATCGCATGCCCTCTTTTATATTGCGAGGTGGCATCCCATTTTCTAATTTGTTTCCAAATGAGCCACTATTTGTCTTACCACCTCGAATTTTTGGTTGCGTTTGTTTTATTCGTGATCATTGACCTGAAATATCAAAAGTTGATCCAAAGGCCATCAAGTGTGTGTTTATAGATTTTTCTCATACTCAAAAGGGGTATCATTCTCCATCATTAAGAAAATACTTTATAATTGTTGATGTCTCATTCTTTCAATCCACTCATTATCATGATATTCCAATTACTGTGTCTGAATTGGATGAAGACTTATATGTGACCACTATTTGATCTACTACTTCAACAGTTTCACCGGTATCTCCACAGGAACCGCATCCTCTCTAGGTTTATACTCGATGTCCTTGAGTAACTACTACTCCCCTCTTTCTCCTGTCACTACTACGTAATCTTTTGCATCATATTAGCCATTAGACTCTTCTTCTATATCTAATCTTGATTTTCCTATTGCTCATTGAAAAGGTACATGTGTCTGTACTCAACATTCTATTACAAATTTTATCTCTTACTCTTCCGTGTCTCCTTCTTTTCGATCATTGTCCCTAAGTTTGTAGCCGAAGCATTACAAAGTTCTGACTGGAGGACGGCAATGGAAGAAGAATTAAAGGCTCTTGAAATAAATCAAACTTGGGATTTTGTCACTTTTCCTTTAGACAAAACTGCTATTGGTTGTCGATGGGCGTATGCTGTGAAGGTCAATCCTGATGGTTCTATTGCTCATTAAAAAGCAAGACTTGTTGCCAAAGGGTATGCCCAGATGTATGGGGTTGATTATTTGGACACTTTTTCTCCTGTTACCAAACTTACTTCTATTCTAATTTTGATCTCTCTTGCAACTACAAATAACTAGCCCTTATTTCAACTTGATGTTAAGAATGTTTTTTTGCATCGTAGTCTTAGTGAGGAAGTTTATATGGAGCAACCTCCAGGATTTATTACTTAGGAGAAGTCTAGGGGACTAGTTTGCAAATTAAAAAAAAAAAAAAATCTTTATATTGTTTGAAGCAATCTCCATAGGCATGGTTTGGAAGATTTTCTGAGGCCATACTTTCTTTTGGAATATCGAGATGTGAAAATGATCACTCTTTCTTTTATAAACATTCAAGGGAAGACAAACTGTTCTTGATTGTATATGTTGATGATGTTATCATCACAGAAGATGACTTGGTTGGTATAGCTGAGCTAAGATCTATCTTCAACACCAGCTTTAGACTAAAGACTTAGGAAAATTGAAGTATTTCCTAGGAATTGAAGTTGCACAGTCAAAGAAAAGTATTGTTTTGTCACAATGAAAATATGTCTTGGAATTGCTTACTGAGATGGGTATGTTGAGATCAAAGCCTCTTGATTCACCTATGGAGCAAGGAGCTAAACTGACTGCTGAGGATGGGGAGATCTTTGATAATCCTAAGAGATATAGAAGATTGTGGGTAAGCTTAATTATGTTACAATTAATTGTCCAAATATTGCTTTTCCAGTCAATGTGGTAAGCCAGTTTCTATCTTCCCCTGAACGTCTCATTGGGACGGTTATTCATATATTGTAGTACTTAAAGAAGACTCAGGGGAAAGAGATTGTGTACCAAAACCACGATCATAGCAAAGTTAAAGGATTTTTTATGCTGATTAGGGAGGGTCTCCAAATGATAGGAGGTCAACCACAGGCTATTGTACCCTAGTTGGAGGGAATCTAATATCATGGAAGAGTAAGAAATAGAGTGTTGTTGCTTGCTCCAGCACCGAGTCAAAGTATAGAGCCATGACACAAGGATGTGTAAATTACTGTGGATTCAACGATTATTGGCTGAGTTAGGTTTCAAAGCTTCAACACCTATGATCCTATGGTGTGATAATAAAGCTACAATGCATAGAGCTTCCAATCCCGTGTTTTATAAGAGAACAAAACACATTGAGGTTGATTATCATTTTATTTAAGAGAAGTTATAGAGTGGATTGATTCTTCCAAGTCATGTTCGAACGAGTGAACAACTTGCAGATATTTTTACTAAACCTCTGGGTAATGGGAGGATAGATTATATTTGTAACAAGCTAGGCATGATTAATATCTATGCTCCAACTTGAGGAGGAGTGTTAAAGTATAAGGGTAAAATAGTCTTTAGGAGTTTTAGGGTTTATTTTATGTGTATATATATATATAGAGAGAGAGAGAGAGGGAGGGAGGGAGGGAGGGAGGGAGGGAGGGAGAGAGAGAGAGAGAGAGAGAGAGAGAGAGAGAGAGAGAGAGAGAGAGAGAGAGAGAGAGAGAGAGAGAGAGAGCATTACTGAATAAAAGCGATTGGAATTCAAGAACAAGGCCAAGAAGCAAAAGGCAATTATTGTGTAGCAAGCTCGTCGAACTTTCAAGATTTGGGTTTGGCCTTTCCTATGTATTGCCCGATTAAACGCGGGCTTATTGGAAAAGCATTTTGGTAACGAATGAATAAAAAAGAGTACTTTTCTCTCACAAAAGCGATTGGAATTCAAGAACAAGGCCAAGAAGCAAAAGGCAATTATTGTGTAGCAAGCTCGTCGAACTTTCAAGATTTGGGTTTGGCCTTTCCTATGTATTGCCCGATTAAACGCGGGCTTATTGGAAAAGCATTTTGGTAACGAATGGCTTAAAATAACATAAGTGATGAACTTGAAGTAGTAATCAGACAATTGAAAAGGGGGTCATCATCTCGGACCACACAAGTTATGAGAAACCTTATCAGTTAGCCAGCTCATCTTCTGTACTTGAGTACTTCAAAAACTTAATGAGCATCATCTATATCTATGTACGACTATCCACAGCCAGTTTTGAAACTGATGTCCAAGTGTAATCCCCATTTGCAAATTGATATCAAATTGATTTCTGCAGATTAAATCAATTTGCTTGCTCAAATAAGAAGTTTATAGCAACATAGGCTCTCAATATGGTACTTCGACGCAATGGTAGCATGAAAAAAAAAATCTTGTTCCATACACAATCAATACAAATGGCTACTGAGCAAATCGGAATTCTAAAACTTGTACTGACGACACTAATTGTTCAAGAAGGATTCTGCATCTCTTCCTTACAGAAAATGTAGAGTTCACAGCTTGAAGTGTTTGAAAGGGGAAGTTTCATCAAGGCCATGTTCATTGAAGTGGGCAAGATAGTCCCTCTCTGTGGTCTCTCTGTAGATTGGAGGACTGTCCTCGAACAACAGTTCCCTAATAAGCCCGAAAAACTTCAATGACGACTGGAAGCTCGCGCTAAAAAAGCACACCACCAAGATTCTTGCGCTTGCTAATACTCTGTGCTTGATGTCTTTGAACCTTTCATTCGTTATAAGCTGAATGAAAGAAATAAGAGGGACAGACATCATCAGCATCCACCGCATTATCGAACTGCTGGCGAAGAGCAAGAAATCCCCAGGCAAAGAGTATCTCCTCATATCCCCAAGACCTTGCCTTTGTTTTTCGCATAAATTTTGGCTGAATCAATACTTGACCAATACTTCATATTTGACAATAATGGGGTATGCACTTGTGATAATTTTGTCAACACCCTTCAAAATGAATTTCAGGTGCAATTTTCCCCGAGGACAACGGAGGTGGCGGCGGCGGCGGCGGCGGCGATTGTCATGAAGGACTTGGAGGCCTCGAATGTGGTAGTAATGGCATTTGACCACGAGGCCCTCTAAGCAGTCTTCCCCGGAGGTTGTCTAGCCTCAGCCCGAGAGACTCCAACAAGAGCTCCAACAGCAACACGCCTAAGCTCCTCACTCTCTTGGAGTAGTCCATAAGTATGTCCCTACAATTTTCAAAGTCCGAGCCCATTAACATATCTAATCAGATCTACCTTCACTCAAATGTTTAAATTAATGAGTTATGGTCCAACTAATATATATATTAATTGATTTACATCACACGAATTATTCAATGTGGGATTTCTATAACAAAACCAAAAAGTTTGCTTTGTCTATGTGAAAAACAACATATTTTAACTTCGCAGTCTAAAAGGCATTGTTGCTTCCGGGACCGCATTAATGGAGTTAAATCTTTCTTTCTTGCATCTGGCATCCGTTGTAAGGGGCATTCCATATAGGAGCAATGTCTCGTGTAAACGTGTTAGGACGGGTTCACTACCCTGCTTAAACGCGTCAAGGTACCAAGTGTTCACACGCACATCCGACCCCGGTCAAGGGCATTGTGCTTTGCACTTAAATGCCTCAACTAAAATAATGTGATTGGCCTATTTTCTTCGTATTAAAAATACCGGTAATAAAATCGTGTGTGGGTACACGGTTAAATCGGACCATAAAAATTGATATCCCTCATTTTAAAATCTCACTATTTGATAGAGTACTTAAAAATATTTTTGGTGTCAAAACCCAACACCCGAAAGGTGCATGACCAAGTCATCTGATTTCTAAGCGCGAGTCGTGGCCAGCCATCTAGGGTGTGGGTGTAGCCCCACCCTATAAGATGCGATGTGTGTCATTTGAAAAATATATGCTCCAAACGTTTAACTGTTTATGATGGTAGATGTAGATACAAAAATCTTACCCATGAGTAACTGCAACGTACATTAATTTACGTAATGATGAGTTTAAGAAGCGTCGGTTGATGGAAAGATCTTGAATGACTCCTTAAATAGTGGGTCTCCCATTCTTTGCCATGCATGTCTCAAGCCAAGAACGGCTCCCAAATATGGTCCCATCGGCAAGAATCCTTCTCGTGCTAGTGGCCATTATGGCTCTCCATCAAGTTAACGCTGCTAACATAATTGAAATCATCAGAGAGTGTTAGCTGGGTTCACTCCTATGTGGAGGAAGCCCAATGAGTTGCAAGTCCAAAAAGGGCTTGAGCCCATATAATAAGTTATATGAGAAAATAGGATTTCTCACTATCTATATAAAGAGGTAGCAACATAAAAGGAAATAGTAACAAGAGAAAAAAAGAAAGCAGAAAATCTGGGATTTTGGGCAATATTTGATTTACATCAAGCTAGCGTTGGAGGTCGATTCGTGGTCCGATTGAGCTGAAATTTTGTCAGCATGTTCGTGGCACAATTTAATCGAATCTGAACGGTTTGATTTTCATTTGAAGCTCCATACATCAGGTTTTTCATGGATTGATCAAAACCTGCGTTTTTTGTCAGATTTATCCTTGATCTCTTGTGAAGTTCATGTGTATTGCCAAGAAGTATGTTCTTGAGGTGTTTGATGCTATGTACCTCTAGTATTTGCTAGAGAAGAACAATTTTATTGATAGTGAAGATTTTCAGGTGGACTCCGGTCCCGTGGTTTTTTGTCTCCTCACATCGTTACACTCTTCTATTGCAGCGTGCAGTGGCCGGGTCATTTCCACTATTTTAATCTATACGATGGCCGAGACTCGAACCGTATGGATCGTTGGATAATAAAACCGGAGGGTCCATGTCAGTACGTTCCTCTACAAAAGGAGCCTTACACTGATTGCAGGAAGTGGAACTCCTGATGACCAACGGTATCAATATAAAAATCTCTACGATTGCTACATAGCCCCATAACCCGGTGGGATTTTATAAAACGTTTAATATTTGGGTGGAGTCCCTCCCTTTAAAGTAACGAAGGTGGGCGTTCTGTATTTACCACAAGCGCTCCTGCATATGGCAAAAAAAAAAATAGTTCTTCTGCGTAATCAATTTAGTTTTAAGAGTCTTGTATATGTCTAGGACTTCTTTTCCTATTCTCCACAAGGATTAGACTACATACATAGATTTAGCTAACATCATAGAAATTCTTTACCTTAAACGATAGCGAACTCTCTACGTAAATCTCATGTCTCCGAAGTTTATAAGGAACTGTGTGGGACAAGGGTTGCCTTTCTTCGTTGCCGCCCCTCTTTTGGCATTTTCAGCATGTCCCCTGAACTCGTTAAGGTCCACTACGTAGACAGGTATCTGGAGAAGATTTGATTAGGACAGACAACTTGTGGCAAACAGTTCTCGTCTTCACACTGTTCCTAGAAAAATGCCACAATTAGTCGCAGACGATTCTCTCTCTCTCTCTCAAAAAGAAAAAAAAAGAAAGAAAGAAAGAAAGAAAGAAAAAGGAAAGGCCTTTTAATGTTGGCATCCCTAGGATTGCATGGTGCGTCGAGCAACAATGCGCATGTATGCAATGCAAAATGCTATGATAGACAAGCTGTGACTTGAAGTGCACGAAAAAGGCCTTCCAAGTCGATGATTCAATTCATGTAAAGTACTTAACAATATCAGCATTTTACCAAATTTATATATTCCGGACCACCCACTTCTGTTGAGATCTGTGCACCCCAGGGAGCACCTTCTTTACAACTTCAAGCTTGCCATACTTTGAAGCAAATTTCCTAAGGGGATGTCATGCAATGGGTAACATCTTCCACAGAACCAAATCGATGACCTCAAATTGTCTCGGGCGGACTTTTTGGTTGAACGACCTCACTATTCGATTCTGTTAACATTGACCATTGAACAAAACTTTCAGCGTCTTTTCGTCGATCAAGTTATCTATTTAGCCCTCTGCTAGATTCACTTTACTTCTGTCAGCTTTGTCTTTGATACTGCTCTTAATGATGATACTTCTAGCTTTCTCGGGTCTTGCCTCAAGCCAATTTCTATTTTTTCTTTTTCTTTTATACACGTCAGCAACGTCAGCCATTGCTGGGGAAGTTTTTTTTGGGCATTTTCATCCCCTCCTATCACACGATTACAATTCTTCATGTCAACACTAGCCATCCCACGTTAGACAACCAGCATTCATGTCAGTGAGTTCTGACCAAATTTAGCTGGATGGACTCAATTTGCACAAAGCAAAAATGTTTAGGATTTAATTAAGCATATCTTAGACTCTGAAACTGGGCTTTAAAGATGTCCGACACCACCGGCAACAAAAACTTGTGTAAATGGAAAACTACCTGCTCTTGAACTTCGTGGTCGGTCCATAAGAATAGGTTGATCGTGAGCCGTTGTTCTGAGTACGCTGGCCCCTCGAGCCAACCCTCAACACCCCCCCCATCCTCCTTCAAAATATAAACCTGCATGCAAATCCCAAAAATGACTAAATACAAAAGAAAAAGCTTCCTTATTGACTAGACAGCTTCCATAACCATCAAAGACTAAGTTCAAATGGAAGTCTTGTATGCCATCAATGATTCATTGGGAAGCTACTCGTGCCCATCTCGGTAGGTAGTCACCGTCTTCGACAGCATCCATTTTACGTTTACGTTAGCTGCCTGCCTCACTGCGCTGTTCATTTGTGGCCGATAAAGGCGACGAATTTGAACTGAGATTTTGAATTTTGCAAGCACCCTGTCGACAATCAACTTAGGTGTTAACAATCAATTTCTGTAACATTAAGGTGAGGCTAAATCTACCACCTTAGTAATTAAGAGCCAAAGCTTTTTATAGAGTTGGACAAGTTTGCCCGTGAAATGAGTAATCATAGGAATATAATTTGCCGATGTAAACCCCACAACCAACTTCTGTAGAAAAATTAAAT
Source organism: Eucalyptus grandis (assembly GCF_016545825.1). Classification (NCBI taxonomy): domain Eukaryota; kingdom Viridiplantae; phylum Streptophyta; class Magnoliopsida; order Myrtales; family Myrtaceae; genus Eucalyptus; species Eucalyptus grandis. The sequence goes on from NC_052619.1 coordinate 43,892,272, forward strand.
GCTCTCTCTCTCTCTCTCTCTCTCTCTCTCTCTCTCTCTCTCTCTCTCTCCAAATGCCACAATGACGATCTCTCTCACTTATTTCCACTTTCCTCTCTCCTCTTAGAGCCAAGCTCCATCGACAATGTCGCAACCCTCCCTAAGGATTCTTGTGTAGAGAGGGAGCTGGTCTAACGGTTTGTGGAATAGGAACGGGCGGTCCCTATATTTGAGGTGCTTGCTTTTGTTCAGTGTGGGTGTCCTAACCCATAACCCATTGCGACATTTGAGGGATCAATTAATTAATGAAAATTTTCTATCTAATTATAGTCACCAATAATCTATCTATGTCAGTCTCACTTCCCACAAACTAGAGATTCTAAGGTTAGAGACTTTGTTTTACTAATTTTCTCGTTAACGACATTTCGGTACCACTTCTCAATCTTTTGCGAATGAGTTTCATTCGATATTCACCCATTTATTATCCTACGCCACTAAATAATGTCCATACATGGGTGTGCAATTGATTTAGTCAATGATCCAAATCAATGTGACAAAGGAAAAATGCAAGAAAATAAACCCATTATGATGTCAAGTAAAAGATATACATGGCCTTATTATTGAGTCCTGGGACATGATCCCTGTGAACTAATTTTGAAATTTAGTCTATGTCTAATCCTAACCTAGAAAGACCTATTCACTAAGACTCTACTTGATTTGCGGAAAAATGAATGATTTGGAAAAAAGAAATTCTAAAAATGATTGCTTGCATTGCTTACGAAAATGAATGAACAACAAATAATTTCATCATACGTGAAAATATTTAGGCATTGTTTGGTAACCATTCAAATAGTACCTAATTCGGATTTTTTGTTTCCGGGAGCAGTTTGGGAACAAAATTACGTTTGGTATATTTTTGTTTCCAAAAACAAATTTTTATTTTTTTGTTCCCAGAATTAGATTTGAAATAGAATCAAGAATAAAAAAAAAAAAATTGATTCTTGTTCCGGGAACAAATCTAAGAATCAAAATCATATTTATCTTCTTCTACAATTTTCTCTTCTTCTTCATCTACCGCCATCCTGCAGTTGCCGTCCGCCGTCCGCCATTGGTTGCCGGCAACCAATCCAGCGAGCTCACTAGAGGCAAGCCCAGCCACCAACAAGGCTTGCCTAGCCCTGCCGGTGGCGAGGTGGGCCTCACTAGGGGCGAGCAAGGCCCGCTTGGGCGAGCCTCACTGGCAAGGCTCAGCCTCGCTAGATTTGGCGAGGCCGAGACTCAGCGGGGTTGGGCGAGCCTCACCGGTGGCCAGGCGGGCCTCACCCAGCCCCATTGGTGGCTAGGTAGAGCCTCGCCCAGCCCCGGCGAGGCCGAGCCTCAGTGGGGATGGGCGAGCCCTGCCCAACTGCTGGCGATGCTCTGGTGAGGTTGTCGGCCCTCGTCTAGCCAATCGCCGGACTAGCGGCAACCAAGCCACTAGAAGAAGAAGAACATGAGAGAGAAAGGAAAAAAAAAAAGGAAAAAAAAAAAAAAAGGGAAAAAAAAAAAAAAAATATTTAAAAATTAAAAGAAATTGATTTGGAATAGAATCAATGAACACGGTACCAAACGCAAATCTATTTCAGAATCAGAAATTTTGGACAGTTGCTAAATGGCTTAAAATGCTGAGAAATTGTTTCCGGGAACAGAATAAAAAAAAAAATCATTCCTAATCAAAATCTGTTCTCAAGAACAGAATCGTTATCAAACGCGCTCTTAGGCTAGTCAAATGCCCCATGAGAACGCTCCTAAAAAAGGGTTGTTCTACCATGTCGTGCCCCTGCACATGGCAATCCATCGTGCCCGAGCTGTAGGCTAACATAAAACATTAGTGATCTAACCATCAAAATTGTTAATGACATTCGACTGCTAATATCGTAGATAAAGCATTACTCTTAGGTAAGATAGGAAACCCTGCCATAGGTGTGAAAAATACGTGAAGCACTAAAACACCAATTTCGAAAGAGTAGTCTTCCTTATGATAGTTTATTTGAAATATAATCCAACTAATTATCCACGACCATCAAAACAAAGCTCGGAAATGAGCACTTCCAATTCACCTCCCCCTAAAAAAAAAAAAAAAAAAAAAACTAACTTCTCCACTACTAATCACTATCGCCATCATGCTGCCAAACAAGATGATAAACATGATGTTTATGCTATTATCATATTCATGTCTAGTGCAACTCCATGTAATAAAAGTTTTTGACCATGCCATCAGCAAGTCTTTACTCACCACCCCACCCCCCTCAAAAAAAAAAAAAAAAAACTAACTTCTCCACTACTAATCACTATCGCCATCATGCTGCCAAACAAGATGATAAACATGATGTTTATGCTATTATCATATTCATGTCTAGTGCAACTCCATGTAATAAAAAGTTTTTGACCATGCCATCAGCAAGTCTTTACTCACCACCCCCTCAAAAAAAAAAAAAAAAACTAACTTCTCCACTACTAATCACTATCGCCATCATGCTGCCAAACAAGATGATAAACATGATGTTTATGCTATTATCATATTCATGTCTAGTGCAACCCCATGTAATAAAAAGTTTTTGACCATGCCATCAGCAAGTCTTTACTCACCACCCCCCCCTCTCTTCTTCAATCATGATCTAAACATCATAGATCATAGATCAGTCGAACAAGATAATCCTCTACAGAGTTTCACTTCGGATCAGTAAACTCGGCGACTCGGGCAACTCACAGATTGGAGGGATCAACAAGAACAAGTATGGTAAACCTAACCATGATTCCATTTCTTATTTTTACTTCAAAAGCATAAAGCCTCTTCTAAATGCACAATTGTTAAATAAGCACGAGCTTGCCAGGCACTACAAACATATACTCTATTAAATTTAACCACATCTGGATGCTTTGCCGGGGAGCTAATGCTTTAAAAACTACACAGTTCAAATGTGTCCAACTGTCATGGTTATGGGCATCATTAGTTTATTGTCGATTCATTCATCATTGATCTTTTGGTTAATTTGTTAATGTGCTGATTCTGGATTTGATTATTCGGTGAATTGGCAGTGGCTTCTTGCTTCTTGGAGCATTCATTTTGTCTGAGGATAATTAATACAATGAAACTTGGTTAGTTGGCTACATAGAGTAGGGCACTTGGGCTTTGTATGGAGGACTGATGATCTATTTTGCAGTCTTTTGATCGTCATCAGGACGAACAATGTAATGAAATTTTGACCACCTTCTGGGCACTAACTCGTTCTTCAGTTTATTATCTTTATGGAGTGTCTAGATGATTATTGTCCAGTTGTATTTCTTTTAACAGGTCGAAAGTTCATCTGGATTTGACAGCTGATGATCACACGTCCTTTAATGGGGCTGAATTGATGATTTTTTTAATGTAAGTTAGGTCCTGCTTATTGGATTTTAGGCAATCATTGGTTTGAATGAAATTTGTCCTCCACTTTTCTAGTTAAGGTAAAACGATCTGTTCCTAGTTTCTCTTTTCGTTCGCAAGTCAGAGTTTGGTTGAGGCAACACTGTACCTCATGTGAAGTTGCAGCATAAGCATCAATTCATAGGACAAGCTCTTCTTGCAAAGCTCTTTCTTGTCTGCAAAGGTCCACACAAGGTATGGCTTGTTCCTCTTCATTCTCATGTGTGCGCTGCAATTTCAAATTGGATTCTAGTAAATCACAGAGTAGTGTATGTACGATTGTATGTGTCATGCTTCTTTCCCTAGCCTAGAATTGGCTCCAGCCAGTACCTAGTTTGCTCCTCTTTTGCTCCTCTTCTTTTGGTATAGCGCATGAGGTGCTTTCATGCTTTTTCGGCAGGATTAGGTCCTCGGGTCGGTTAGACACTGTTGATGGCTATATATGTCTATTTGTTGGTTTTCTTTGGTTGTTGATACTAAGAAGACTTGTTGCTGATAAAATTGAACTACTTCAGTGCATGCTGGTAGCATCTTATTTGAAATGTCGAACTTCAGATATTTATCACGATTTGTATTCCAACATCTTCTGATTTTGTTCTATCTGTCAAGCTTGATGAGCCAATTACTTTCTTGGTCTAATTTTAGAAGCATCTAGCTTATTGCAAAAGCTTAATTTCTTTCGTTTAGCATTGCCTCTTTGGGACTGCCACAGTCATGGTGATCTTTACAGTCTACACTCCTTTTATTATTCTGTTTATGGATTTGTTATTCAATGGATTGGAAGTAGCTTCTTTTCCGTAGGACCCCATCTCTACTCGTCCGAGGAAGTTTGTGTAAGGCGTCTGAGCTTCGTTTGGGACTGACGACTCCTTTCGATAGGGGTTGTCGGGTGATGAAACTGAAATGACGATAACCTCCTGCATGGATACTTCTGCTCTGACTGAAATTCATTCTTAATTAAGGCTTCATTTGTTTCACTAAAAATATTTTCCTAGGAAAGCTTTTTCCACGATTTTTCATTAACCGGAAAATACCCTTCTAAAACTAAGAAAATGATTTCTCGGGCTTCTTTGTGCATCCTCTGTCTCCTTCTCCATCTCGTGATGGAGAGAGATGGCGAGCTCATCTCTTCCCTGCAAATTTAAAGTCCTCTGCCTCAGCGCCTCTTCTTCTCCTTCTTCTTCTCGCAGTCGCACCGCTTTCAATTCCCTCGGATTCTCCGCTAGCCTCTTGCGCGACGTTTTCTCCGGAGAAAACCTCGACGGCAACCTTCCGATTCCACAGGCTGGCTTTATTCTCAAGTCTGACTTTCGTGTTCGGTCTTCGTTTTCAAGTCGTTTGTTGGTGAGCAATGGCGAGAAGGACCCGCCCCATTTCTCTATCACGTGTGAGGCCACTCCGACGAAGAGGTCGGACTCCGCCGCCAAGAGGGCTCGCTAGGCCGAAAAGAGGCGCATTTACAACAAAGCTCATAAATCTGAGATTAGGACGCGTATGAAGAAGGCGTTTGTTTCGGTTAATTTGATTATTGCGCGAAGCATTCTATAATACGCGCTATCGGACCACCGTCCTTCGGTGAAGTCGTCCGAATTGCTGTATATGCTGGGGGTGGTGGTTCTGCTACATCGGATTTTGTTGATTAGGTTGTGGCTATTAAATTTGTCAAAATGAATCTTAAACTCATATACGATCCAATTTAAAACGTAAATGAGTCTTATATGAGTCACTTAATTTTGACAAGACCATCTTAAATGGGTTGAGTTTAGAACCCATTTTCAACTCATTAACTCAACCCATTAGGCTCATTCACACTTTCTCTTCATCTTATAAAGATATTTTAAAAAATCAAAATTACTTTTTTCTTTCTTTCCTTTCCTTTTTTTTCTTTTCTTCTTCCTTCTTCCATTTCCTTCACTAGTGGCTGGTGACGGCAACCGCTGGCTAGGTGAGCTTGAGCTCATCGATCGGGCGAGGCCGAGACCTCGCTGAGGTCAATCCTCGCCAATCCAGCGAGAATCGACCTCATCGACGACTGGCAAGGCTTAGACCTTGCCGATTTATCAAGACTCGAGCTCGACCTCAAAAGATAGGTGGAGCCTCATCTGAGGTTGGCAAGGTTTGGCTTGCTAGCCATCGCAGTGGCCGGTAATCAGTGAAGGAAAAGGAAAAAAGAAAAAAAAAAAAAAAAGAAAAAGAGAGGCCATCTTAATAAATGCAAAAAGGAAGTTGCATGGAGCTCATCTTAATTAATGCAAGGTGGTCTTTGTGAACTTGAGAAGAGAGGCCAATGTACAAGATGTCTCTTTCCCATGTGAGCATCATGAAGTGCAATAATGATTATTCTATGGTCATTACCACCGAATGATGAAGACTCACTTCTACATTATAAAAGAGAGCAAGAGACGTGGGACAAGAATTGCGCCGAGGTGGCCGAGAGAGCGCCAAGTCCCTTTGGTGGCTAAGAGTGCGCCAAGTCCTTCGTGGCTAGAGAGAAGAGAGTGCGCCAAGTTCTTTGGTGGTTGAGAGGGTTGAGTATTGTTGTAATTACACCTTAGTAATTTAGCTAGATAAATTCTTATGAGTAGAATTTGTTTAATTCCTTAAGTGAGGTTTCACTAAGAATTGTGAGGGGCTAAATACTCTAAACTTGAGAAGAGAGGCCAACGGACAATATGTCTCTTTCCCATGTGAGCATCATGAAGTGCAATAATGATTATCCTATGGTCATTGCCACCGAATGATGAAGACTCACTTCTACATTATAAAAGAGAGCAAGAGACGTGGGACAAGAGTTGCGTCAAGGTGACCGAGAGAGCGCCAAGTTCCTTTGGTGGCTAAGAGTGCGCCAAGTCCTTGGTGGCTAGAGAGAAGAGAGTGCGCCTAGTTCTTTGGTGGTTGAGAGGGTTGAGTATTGTTGTAATCACACCCGAGTAATTTAGTTAGACAAATTCTTGTGAGTAGAATTTGCTTAATTCCTTGAGTGAGATTTCACTAAAAATTGTGAGGGGCTAAATATTGTGAACTTGAGAGGAGAGGCCAACGTACAATATTTGTCTTTCCCATGTAAGCATCATGAAGTGCAGTAATAATTATTCTATGGTCATTGCAACCGGATGATGGAGACTCACTTCTACATTATAAAAGAGAGCAAGAGATGTGGGACAAGAATTGCACCGAGGTGGCTTAGAGAGCACCAAGTTCCTTTGGTGGCTAAGAGTGCACCAAGTCCTTGGTGGCTAGAGAGAAGAGAGTGCGCCAAGTTCTTTAGTGGGTGAGAGGGTTGAGTATTGTTGTAATTACACCTGAGTAATTTAGCTAGACAAATTCTTGTGAGTAGAATTTGTTTAATTCCTTGAGTGAGGTTTCACTAAAAATTGTGAGGGGCTAAATACTCTGAACTTGAGAAGAGAGGCCAACGTACAATATGTCTCTTTCCCATGTGAGCATCTTGAAGTGCAATAATGATTATTCTATGGTCATTGCCACCAAATGATGAAGACTCACTTCTACATTATAAAAGAGAGCAAGAGACGTGGGACAAGAATTGTGCTGAGGTGGCCGAGAGAGCACCAAATCCCTTTGGTGGCTAAGAGTGCGCCAAGTCCTTGGTGGCTAGAGAGAAGAGTGCGCGCCAAGTTCTTTGGTGGTTGAGAGGGTTGAGTGTTGTTGTAATTACACCTAAGTAATTTAGCTAGACAAATTCTTGTGAGTAGAATTTGTTTAATTCCTTGAGTGAGGTTTCACTAAGAATTGTGAGGGGCTAAATACTCTGAACTTGAGAAGAGAGACCAATGTACAATATGTCTTTTCCCCATGTGAGCATCATGAAGTGCAATAATGATTATTCTTTGGTCATTGCCACCGAATGATGAAGACTCACTTCTACATTATAAAAGAGAGCAAGAGATGTGGGACAAGAATTGCGCCGAGGTGGCCGATAGAGCGCCAAGTTCCTTTGGTGGCTAAGAGTGCGCCAAGTCCTTGGTGGCTAGAGAGAAGAGTGCGCGCCAAGTTCTTTGGTGGTTGAGAGGGTTGAGTGTTGTTGTAATTACACCTGAGTAATTTAGCTAGACAAATTCTTGTGAGTAGAATTTGCTTAATTCCTTGAGTGAGGTTTCACTAAAAATTGTGAGGGGCTAAATACTATGAACTTGAGAAGAGAGGCCAACGTACAATATGTCTCTTTCCCATGTGAGCATCTTGAAGTGCAATAATGATTATTCTATGGTCATTGCCACCAAATGATGAAGACTCACTTCTACATTATAAAAGAGAGCAAGAGACGTGGGACAAGAATTGTGCCGAGGTGGCCGAGAGAGCACCAAATCCCTTTGGTGGCTAAGAGTGCGCCAAGTCCTTGGTGGCTAGAGAGAAGAGTGCGCGCCAAGTTCTTTGGTGGTTGAGAGGGTTGAGTGTTGTTGTAATTACACCTGAGTAATTTAGCTAGACAAATTCTTGTGAGTAGAATTTGTTTAATTCCTTGAGTGAGATTTCACTAAGAATTGTGAGAGGCTAAATACTCTGAACTTGAGAAGAGAGGCCAATGTACAATATGTCTTTTCCCCATGTGAGCATCATGAAGTGCAATAATGATTATTCTATGGTCATTGCCACCGAATGATGAAGACTCACTTCTACATTATAAAAGAGAGCAAGAGATGTGGGACAAGAATTGCGCCGAGGTGGCCGATAGAGCGCCAAGTTCCTTTGGTGGCTAAGAGTGCGCCAAGTCCTTGGTGGCTAGAGAGAAGAGTGCGCGCCAAGTTCTTTGGTGGTTGAGAGGGTTGAGTGTTGTTGTAATTACACCTGAGTAATTTAGCTAGACAAATTCTTGTGAGTAGAATTTGTTTAATTCCTTGAGTGAGGTTTCACTAAAAATTGTGAGGGGCTAAATACTCTGAACTTGAGAAGAGAGGCCAACATTAAATATGTCTCTTTCCCATGTGAGCATCTTGAAGTGCAATAATGATTATTCTATGGTCATTGCCACCAAATGATGAAGACTCACTTCTACATTATAAAAGAGAGCAAGAGACGTGGGACAAGAATTGTGCCGAGGTGGCCGAGAGAGCACCAAAACCCTTTGGTGGCTAAGAGTGCGCCAAGTCCTTGGTGGCTAGAGAGAAGAGTGCGCGCCAAGTTCTTTGGTGGTTGAGAGGGTTGAGTGTTGTTGTAATTACACCTGAGTAATTTAGCTAGACAAATTCTTGTGAGTAGAATTTGTTTAATTCCTTGAGTGAGGTTTCACTAAGAATTGTGAGGGGCTAAATACTCTGAACTTGAGAAGAGAGGCCAATGTACAATATGTCTCCTCCCATGTGAGCATCATGAAGTGCAATAATGATTATTCTTTGGTCATTGCCACCGAATGATGAAGACTCACTTCTACATTATAAAAGAGAGCAAGAGATGTGGGACAAAAATTGCGCCGAGGTGGCCGATAGAGCGCCAAGTTCCTTTGGTGGCTAAGAGTGCACCAAGTCCTTGGTGGCTAGAGAGAAGAGAGTGCACCAAGTTCTTTGGTGGTTGAGAGGGTTGAGGATTGTTGTAATTACACCTGAGTAATTTAGCTAGACAAATTCTTGTGAGTAGAATTTGTTTAATTCCTTGAGTGAGATTTCATCAAGAATTGTTAGGGGCTGGGAAACACTAAGAGAATGTTTGAGTGCTCAAGTGATTGTAATCTCCATTGTCTCACTTGTTTTTTAGTGGAATTTCATACTGCTCTTCCCATGAACATAAGTTCCGATATTCGAACTGTATCACATAAATTTGATGGTCAATTTTCTTTCCCTCCTTCCAAATAATTTTATCCTACTCGTTTGTCTATATTCACAACAATTGATATCAAAGCTAGTGTTGGCTAACTTGAAGTGAATTGATAACGATGGAGGAAGAAAAGGTGAGAATCACCGATTTGACGGGAACGATTTTGCTTTCTAGAAGATGCAGATTGAAGATTATATGTACTAGAGAAATTTGCACTTACCATTATATGGGGAGAAACCATAATCAATGAAGGATGCCAAGTGGGAATTGCTAGATAGACAAGTGATGGGTGTTACTCTGTTGATGTTGGCTCATAACATCATGTTTAATATCATGAAGGGGAAAACCCCTACGGAACTAATGAAAGTCCTGTCAAATATGTACAAGAAGTCCTCCATGATCCAAAAGGTCTATTTGATGCAACATCTATTTTACTTAAAATGGGCAAAGATACATTAGTGGCTAAGCATATCAACGAATTCAATGAAGTTGTTAACCAATTGAATTTGGTTGAAATCAACTTTGAGGATGAGAGATGTGCGCCGATTTGGTTGAAATCAACTTTGAAGATGAGATATGTGTGCTGATTTTATCATCCTCATTACCTGATAATTGGAATACTACTGTTACTGTTGTTAATAATTCATTTGGGTCAAGGAGCTTGACATTTGATGAGGTTCATAATTTGATTTTGAGTGAAGACATTCTTAGGAAAAAATTTAGTGAACCTATACATATTGCCTTAGTAGGTGAAAGTAGAAGAACAACTAATACATGTGTTAATAAGAGTAGTATAAATATGAATAGACGTAGTCAATTTAGGATTATAGGAGTTGTCTATTGGACTTGTGGCAGGAGTGGGCATGGTAGAAGAGACTCTATTATGCTGAAAAATGAAAAGGGTAAGAGAATTAGAGTTGAGTCTATAGAATAATTCTGATAATGTAGATTGTGTCTTGTCTGTCATTGAGGATTCATCATTTGATGGATGGATAATGGATTTTGGTTGTTCATTTCACGCTACACCAAATTGGAACTAATTTATCACTTATTAGTGCACGGAAAATGGTAAAGTCCAGTTAGCAAACAACACTGAGTGTGATGTTGTGGATGTTGGTGATGTTAACATCAAAATGTATGATGGTATTGTGAGGACATTGACTAGAGTAAGGCACATCCTGGAGTTGAAAAAGAACTTAATTTCCTTAGGTGCCTTAGGTTCAGTTGGCTATGGGTATTTTAGAAGGTGGAATGTAAAGGTTATTCGAGGTGCCCTGGTGATATTGAGAGGAATCAAGCATGGAGACATGTATGAACTTCAAGGTGAGACAGTGATAGGTTTCAGTTTGAAGACATCAAATACATCTATTCAAGAGTCTATCAACTACTTGATAAAGACCTGGGTGTTTGTACCGATGCACAAATTTGATGCCATTGTTAGGAACATACAATTGAAAACTTTGATTGAGATGAAGACTGGTAAGTCGATCAAGCATATGTGAATTAATAATAGCATGGAAATTTGCTCAAAGCTAGTAAATAAATTCTACATGAAGGAATGCATAATGAAACACCGCACTAATATCGATAAACCATAACAATTTGCAAAATTGATTAGCAAATCATTATTAAAGACGGACGGTAGAATGATCTCTAGTGCTGGTGTTGGTAGGAGAATCTTGGCTGACATGCTTAGTATGGTAAGCTACTAGGTAAATACATCCCCATCAATTGCTAATGATTGGTGGACTCCCGAAGAAGTATGGTCAAGTAATGTTACTAGTTATTCTATTCTTAGAATGTTTAGTTGCGCGTGTTATTTTTGAGTGAATGATGGTAAGCTCGATGGGAGGGCAAGGCATATTCCATGGCTATGCATAAAGCAGGGCAGTCAGTTGTGGTACCCTGATATAAAATCGCATGTTAATAGCAGAGAAGTTACCTTTGACAAGTCTCCAATACTTTTGGCTAAGAGTGTTTGTGGCAGTGTTGATATGGATTTGGACGGTGTTTAACTCAAGGTGGAGTTACAACCAGAAACTCTTTAGGTAGTAGGTACTAGTAGAATAATTGACACATATGATACTTGTAGCGAGATGGAGTTAGTAAAGCCACTTGTAGCGAGATGGAGTTAGTAAAGCCAACGATTGCTTTAGTTACTAAATTTGACAATGTGCATGTTTGACCTTCTGTCAAATACGAAAGCAACGATGGTTTTGTTTTATTTGTGGTATGGGAGGTTATGTCGAAAATCCTTATGGACTAGCTAACTATGCAAGTGGAGTTGGCATCTTGATAAGGTCCACGGTTGTGGCAAAGTTTAAGTGTGGCTCAAACTTGGAAGCACTTTGTGGTGGTTGATCCCATTGGGGCTGTGGGAGAGTAGTGGCGAGTTTTTCATTGAAGCGATTGTGACTTGACTTAAACGTTGAGCCAAGGTGGAGATTGTTTAAAATATGTCTCGAGTTTGAGCATATTGAACAATACTCAATGTAAAAAAATAAGACTAACCGACCTTGTGATTTTGTAAGACTTCTTCTTCGATCCAGCTACACATGATTGCATTTATGTTTAGCCCCAACTGTGAGAAGAAGAAAATTGCGTATGGATTTCATTTTGCATTTATCTCTCTACATGTGTAGAAAGCAATAAAGAAAACTTGCGTGTTTTATTGACTCTCTTTCCTTGGTTCTATGCCGAGCTGTGATCGAAGTCAATGAAGAGACTTGCCCAAGCACTAAATATGGGAATTCTCTATCTACATATGAAATAAAGGAATCCCTGTGAAGAAGCATGTGGAAGCTTAGTCGAAAGAGCAATTAAAAAGGAAGTTGCTTGGAGCCCATCTTAATAAATGCAAGGTGGACTTTTTGAACCTGAGAAGAGAGACCAATATACAAGATGTCTCTTTCCCATGCGAGCATCATGAAGTGTAATAATGATTATTCAATGGTCATTGCCACTAAATGATGAAGACTTACTTTTGCATTACAAAAGAGAGTGACAGACGTGGAACAAGAATTGTGCCAAGGTGGCCGAGAGAGCATCAAGTCCCTTTGGTGGCCAAGAGTGTGCCAAGTCCTTGGTGGTTAGAGAGAAGAGTGTGACAAGTTCTTTGGTGGTTGAGAGGGTTGAGTATTGTTGTAATTACACTTGAGTGATTTAGCCAAATATATTTATTTGTGAGTAGAATTTGTTTAATTCTTTAAGAAAAGTTTTACTAGAAATTGCGAGAGGCTAAACACTGTGAGTTATTAGGTGTAATTGAGGGCTAAGAAATACTAAGAGAGTGTTTGAGTACTCAAATGATTGTAATTTCTATCATATCACTTGTTTCTATAGTGGAATTTCTATGCTGCTCTCCTCATGAATGTATGTTTTGATATTCGAACCAAACCACGTAAATCTGGTATTCGATTTCCTTTCCTCCCTTCCGACTAATTTTATCCAATTTCTTGTCTTTATTCACAATAGATCTCCTCATGCTAGATAACACAGCCTCATCTTCTCTCGGCCACTCCAAGATAAACCCCATCGCTTCTTGAGATGAAAAGAAGAAGTAGGTGTAACGATATTCTTGGAAGAACGAGTTTACAAGAATATAGGACTTCCAAGCGTTGACGGATAACCTCGGATTCAATATTAGGATTTGGATTTAGTTTTCTACTTAAATACACATCAAGTGTGAAAACTGGAACGTTGTAGATCAAATTGTTGTTCCAGCCCAGTTCTTTAGTTTAACAGTACTTGCGCAAAATCTATCTATGAAGAAAATCGGTGCTTGGTTTATAAACTATGTAGACCAACGCCACATCAATCATTAATTATGTGAGTCCGAGAATGTGAGATTCATATGATGGACAGCCTTGACATTGGATCTCCATGCTATGAATATTTGGGTATATTGAGTATAGTCTCTAAAGTACTTACACCAAGTGGCTCGATCGTATGACATAGTCAAATGATGAAGTCTCTTTGCATATCAAAGCTAAGACATAATATGAATAATGAAAAGTAATACACTAACCAGCAAACTCATATAATGCTCGGGTTTAATTTCTGCTAAGACATAATATGAATAATGAAAAGTAATAAACTAGCCAGCAAACTTGTAGGACGCTCAGGTTTAACTTCTGCTAATGTAGGCATTCCCTTTCCAATTTGTAGCACCAGATTTTTGCCACTGCCAAACTCACAGCTTGAACTGCTGCAGAGCTGAAGTCCCATCGCCTTTCGCATTCGCGCTGAAGTGGGAAACGTACTCCATGATGGTGGTTTCTCTGTACTTTGGTGGATCGCCCTCGGAAATCAACTCCTTAATGGGTCCATACAGTTTTGGTGATGGCGGCGTTGCCGTGTAAAAGAAGCACGCCACAGACACTCTTGGCCCCATGTTGTTCGCCACAACTCTGTGCTCGGAGCTCTTGAATATGTCATTTGAGATAAGCTGAAAAAAATAGTCTGGTTTGTGATTAGAAGTGCACACTCAACTGCTGGATAAAGAGTTAAGGCATAAAGTGCTGTTTGTTGATTCATTCGTGTGCCTAACAGGGTCTCTAGTGATAAAACGTAGGGAGAGAGAGTACGTTAGGTGAGACTTGCCTGAAGCAGATCACCGATGTTAACTATCAGTGCTCCTGGCACGGGGCTCACATCGATCCACTGATTCTGATAAAGAACTTGGAGGCCTCCGACATGGTCTTGCAGGAGCACGGTGAGGAAGTCGCTGTCTGTGTGCCTGCTGGTCCCCATAGTGAGCTCTGGTTGTGGGCATTTGGGGTAGTACTGGTTCAGAAGGACGAGTCCCTTGGCGCACTCCATGTCCTTCAGATGGTTCGGCTTCAACCCCAGCGCCTCCGACAGTAGTTCGAACAAGGTGGTTCCCAAATTCATCACTCGCTTCGAGATTTCCAGCATTATGTCACTAGGGTGTTAAAAAATTTAGTGGGTCAATTCGTCACAAATTCCTAGTCCGTTAGAGGCAGACACCCCAACAAGTTATTTTAAGAGATTGCGGTTATATATTCTGTGGAATAGCTTACCCGCATACCGCTGGCAAGTCCTCTGCCTTGAGAGCATTAGGTGCCATAACACAGAACAGGGTGTCCCTCCAGTTAGCCGCCTCTGTTTTATACAGATTGAAATTGCTGTGGTAGGCGACACTTGTCGTGAAATCTCGCGAATAGAACCGTCTCTTCTCTTCAGCACCTTGCTCATGGAAACGGTGCACTCCATCCAGCATCTCCTCCAGAACAGTCGTGGGGATCCCGTGATTCACCACCTGAAAGAAGCCCCATGTTTTGGATGCACTTCGAACTTCATTTACAACCTCCTTGCGCCGAGATGGATCTTTCACAATATCTGCGAGGTCAACTATAGGAACATGGAAGTGGCCGTTGCTCGATGCCAGTGCACTTTGCAGGTTCTCCGGGTGATCTACGAAAATGCGAGGAACTTCTGTAATCCCAGCATCAACAAGGCCCTTGACACCTGCCATTGATTCATCGAAATCCTTTATCTCGCGCATCCGATCGTACTCCTGTGTTTTTTCATGCGCTTCATCTCTGCTGAGTACTTCCATTTTTCTTCCTTAGTGAAAACGCTTAAGAGTTCCAAGTCCGATCTTACATTAAATATGGGAGAAATTGAAAGACAAAGGTCCTGTGGTATTTAATGACTGGATTCAAAAACAGTTGAGAAGAAAGAAGAGAACAATTGTGTACGTTGCATCACAATGAAAGCGATAATAAAGCCAAGACGGCGACTGGGACATGGATTCAAATGGCGAGTTAAAGATGACGAGCAAGGAATGTTGATAAGAGGAATCTGATGACTCGTTAGCTATATCGAATACAAGTGATAATAAAGCCAAGACGGCGACTGCTCCAAGCTTGAAGTGACTGAGAAAAGACGTGTAATGAGGAAGCAAGTTAATACAAAGAAATGTATTTGCCTCCAAAATAACTGAAACTTCAATTGAAAGTGGCCTTGTATCATCCCCCAAACTATACTTAAAAGGAGGGACAAAAGCATACCCCAATGTTACGTGATCGAAACTGACTAGAAACTCACTAAAGTGGCGATTTAGGCTAGCCAAATGCCCCACGAGAACGCTCCTAAAAAAGGGTTGTTCTACCGCGTCGTGCCCCTGCGCATGGCAATCCATCGTGCCCGAGCTGTAGGCTAACATAAAACATTAGTGATCTAACCATCAAAATTGTTAATGACATTTGACTGCTAATATCGTAGATAAAGCATTACTCAGGTAAGATAGGAAACCCTGCCACAGGTGTGAAAAATACGTGAAGCACTAAAACACCGATTTCAAAGGAGTAGTCTTCCTTATGATGGTTTATTTGAAATATAATCCAACTAATTATCCACGACCATCAAAACAAAGCTCGCAAATGAGCACTTCCAATTCCCCCCCAGTTTAAAAAAAAAAAAAAGTAACTTCTCCACTACTAATCACTATCGCCATCATGCTGCCAAACAGGATGATAAACATGATGTTTATGCTATTACCATATTCATGTCTAGTGCAACTTCATGTAATAAAAAGTTTTTGATCATGCCATCAGCAAGTCTTACTCAACCCCCTCCCTCTTCTCTTCTTCATTCATGAACTAAACATCATAGATCAGTCGAACAAGATAATCCTCTACAGAGTTGCAGTTTGGATCAGTAAACTTGGCGACTCAGGCAACTCACAGATTGGAGGGATCAACAAGAACAAGTATGGTGAACCTAACCATGATTCAATTTCTTATTTTTACTTCGAAAGCAGAAAGCCTCTTCTAAATGCACAATAGTTACATAAGCACGAGCTTGCCAGGCACTACAAACATATACTCTATTCAATTTAACTACATCCGGATGCTTTGCCACGGAGCTAATGCTCTGAAAAACTACACAGATCAAATGTGTCCAACTGTCATTCAAGAGAGAACATCCTTGAATTGTCGTATACAATATATTTCATAGCTTGAAATGTTCCAGTGCAGATACACCATTAAGTCCTTTTGCATAGTAGTGAGTGACGAGGTCCTTCACCGTAGTTTCCCGATAAATTGGGGGATTTTCTTCTGATAGCAGCTCCTCGATAGGGCCATACAACCTTGAAGAATTCTCTGGGGAGATGCTGCCTCATTAAACACGCCACTGAAATCCTTGGCCCGATTTTCTGGGCTAGAACTCTGTGACTCACGCTAATGAACTTATCATTCGAGATCAGCTGCAAGATGGAGGAGGACATGGCAAAGTGAAGACCAAATACTCTGGAATATCGATTACACATAAAAATAGCATACATAATCAAACTTGTTTAAAAGGGCGAAATTTTATCAAGTCATTCTCACATGTACTCCTAGCACAGTTGTCAAAATAATTAGCTAAGACCAAAAGATTGTGAAGAAAAACAACATTCACATAGAAATATCATGGAAACGGAATTGACTTAGCTCAGTTAATGTTGCAAGAGCTAACTGGAAGTTCCACAGTTGTAAACAGGATACTCTACAATCCATCTGTTAGACCTCTACACTGACTTAGGGAAGTATTTGGCATCTCTAACACACTACAAAACAGATAGGATAGAAGAACATAGATGAAAGAGCTATTCCATTTCACTTATTCAGATTGTAACACCAGATGTGTGTCCATGGACTATGATAACAAATTGACTGAAGGACCTACTCGTTAGATCAGCCACACAAAAAAGCACAGATTGGGCTAGAAATGCATTGGCTAATGTGAGAACATTGAAACAAGAAACTAACTGATAGAAATGTAAACTGCAAAACTCTGATAAACGGACCTGCATCAAGTCTCCCAAGTTTATTACAAGGGCTCCAGGAATTGGGGAAACGTTGATCCATTGGTTCTGATGGTGGACCTGGAGGCCACCAATTTGGTCTTGGAGAAGAATGGTGAGAAAGCCACTATCAGTATGATCACCAGTCCCAAGGGTTAAGTCCGGTTCTGGGCATGGTGGATAGTAATGGCCAACAAAGAAGAGTCCCTCCCCACATTGGATAGTTTTCAGGTAGCTACTCTCGAGGCCAAGAGCTTCTGACAGTAATTCAAATATGGTATCTGCCAATTCCAGAATTCTGTCCTTGTACTCAATTATTACGTCTCTGCAAGTCGATTGGTTACAGAGAACAGGTGATTAGTCAAATGCCGTGGAACATCAGAAGATCAATCTTTATCTCACTCTCTCAAAGACCAGGTCTATTTAGTCTGCATAAAAAAGCAAGCTTCTAAAATACAAGTCCAATATTCGTGTAACAGAGCAGCCATTCTTGCAGACCAAAGAGGAAGAACAGAAAAAGGAATTAGTTTTTCCATTCAAACTGAATCTATCGGCACTCCGACTCCGAATCCCCCAAAGATCTACGCCCCACATGATCGTTTGCTTCAACTGATCTATGACCCCAAAGCTCCTTGAGAAAATGGCAAGAACTCCTGGCACCACCGGGCACAAGTTTCGCCAGGGCCAAGCAGCAGCTCCATCTATTCCGAAAGCCCCATTTTTTACTTAATTATCAGATCTTAAATCTTATTTAGGCTAGAGATTCTTGGCTTTCTTTCTTTTCTTCCACTGAATTGCTATGCGTCAAAGAAAACTATCATGGAACTTTCAATTCCTCTCACAGGACACAAGTGGGTATCGCAAACCTAAATTTGAAAGCTTTTATATCGCTAGTCCCAAAACTAGAATTAGTTTCAGCCCTTCAAGCACGCACACACAGAGATTACCGACAGACAGCAGGCAATTCCTGAGGATCCGGACTACGGGGAGCCAAGACGCAGCTCAGCGTGTCCCTCCAGTTTGCCGCCGGGGCCCGGTACAGGTCGAAGTTGCTGTTGTACAGCACCTTCCTCCTGCCGTAATCCCGCGAGTACCACTCGCGCTTCGCCTCGAGGTCCTGCTCGTGGAACCTCCGGATCCCTTCCACCATCTCCTCCGTGAGAGCCACCGGCACGCCGTGGTTCACCACCTGGAAGAACCCCCACGTCTCGCAGGCTTCCCGGACCAGGCCGACCGTCCGCTTCCGCTCACCGGGGCTCCAGCCCAGGCCCGCACCTCCCAAGTCCACGACCGGAACGCTCGGGCTCAGTCCTAGCGACTCCGAGGCGCGGTCGAGCTCGAGGTCGAGGTGGTCGTGGACGAAGAATCTTGGTATCTTGGTCAGCCCGGCATCGGCGAGGCCCTTGACGCCGGCCTTCGAGTCGTCAAAGGACTTCAGCTCGGCTTGCCGGTCGTAACCACCGTCGGAGGCGAGTATCAGCTCCGGCGCCATTTCTCTTTTTTTCCGGCACAGGGGTCAGCGGCAGCGCAAGCGAAGTGAGGCAAAGAGAATGAGAGAAATCTCAAGAAGACGATATTGGAAGATAATTTCCGACGGCGGAGTGCTCGGAAATGCGTCCGCATCGAGGCTCTTGTCGTTTCTAGCGAATATCTGTGGATCCATGGAACTCCATTGTCAACACAAGCCTGCGTAGACCAGCCAACCAGAGTGATCTGCATTCAAGGGAGGGAAAATGGTACATATAGTTTATGAATTTTCAATTTATTCAATATAATCCATGAATTTTTAAATTATTCAATATAATTTCTGAATTTTTAATATATGTTCAATTTAATTCATGAACTATATGAAAATATTTAATGTTGTCCTTCTATCGATTAAATATTGAAAATTTTCATATATTTTAAAGATTAAATTGAACGTGTACAAAATATTCAAAGACTATATTGCATATTAGGGTAAAATCTGTAGACTATATTGAATAAATTAAAAGTTCAATGATCACATTATAAATTAACCTAAAATTCGAGATCATTTGTGTTGTTATCTCGTAATTGTAACCATCCATTTTGTAGTGGATGTTTCTAGTGCAATGAATATGGGATTTTTTTATGTAATGTGAGTCACTAACACCAACCACCCCTTATCATCTTTTTTATTAATCAAATTGCTGTTGTCATCTTGCAATATTGAGCTTGACAAGATATGCAAAAATTGAGAAATATTTGAAAAGTAAAAACACTATTTGAGAAGCCACCGCTGTTGGGCAAAAGAGACAGCGCTCTTCAATATTCTATTTTTGCAATGATTTGAGAGCATTTGTCACATTGTAAATTGTAATTCTCAAATTATCTAAATTGAAATAAGTGGCACGTCTTACTTCCTAATATGAATTTTATGATATATTGAGTAAAGTCTCATTAAATACTTGTGTCAAGCGACTTGATCAGATGACATCATCTCTATATTGGAAACACTTATATATACCAATCTTGAGGTGAAAAAAAAAAAAAGAAACTTGAGATATAATTTGTAACATCTAATTTGCACGTATAACTGAAATTATGCATACGATTCAGCTATTGTCTCTGCAAGTTTGCGTCCAGTTCCCTGTGCCACTTAAGTTTCGTGAAGAACCGTGCACTCAAACAACATCGTCGGGAACTTTTTAAAACTTTTCTAATTCTTATCATTGTCCTATACTCCATTTACTTTGGAAAACAAAACACATTGTTTAACTAATGGATTAGCATCACCCAATAACCCAAACTAGTACACATTAACCAAATTTATTGTCACAAGAACTCTTGAATCGGTAGCCTTGTGCCACGATTGATATATCTGTGCCACATTTATTCTAAATCGATGCATCTTGCCATACTTACCGAGAAACTCAAATTTATAATATATACCAATTTCGGGTAAATATGACATGGGTGAATTGGTTTGGAATTTTTTATGGCATGGGTGTATTAATTTGGAAGTTTTCAGCTAGAAACAGGTGTATCAGTTCGAGATTTTTTGTAACATAAAAACTAATTTGGAATAAATGTGCCACATATCTATCAGTTTGAGATTTTTAGTAATATTATATGTACTACTCAATTTCCCATTTTTTTTTTCGTTTATATTTATGCATGGCTAATCTTGTTCAAAGTATTAAGAGAGGTTGATTCTTTTTCTTGCCATCAATGACAACAAAGACACTCTAAGTCAGGTAAGAATATAACAAAAACGATGCTAGGAATTGTGCAGAAAGGCACCGTTGGGAGAGGGAAGGAGGGCAGGAAAGTTCGAGCAAGCTGTAAACCCCTTAAAAGACCTTCAAGGCCACTTCTGTCACTTAAGCAAAAGAAACCCGCGTCCGAAGCTAAGGGGCTGCATGGAAACGTTCCTAAAAAGTGTTTACGGAACACTTTTGTACTTTTTTGTTAGGGAACAAAAAAGAATGCAACGCGTTTGGTTGCATTTCTGTTCTTTTTTGTTTTTTGTTCCTAACAAAATTGGAGCAAAAAAAAGAAACACAAAAAAGTTGCTTCTTGTTCCAGAAACAATTTTGAAGAAGCGTTTCTTCTCTCTCTTCTCTTTTCTTCTTCTTTTCTTCTTCTTTTTTTCTTCTTTTTTTCTTTGGCCGGTCGCCGCGACGTGGCCGTCGAGGGCGGCGACGCCGTCGAGGGTCGCGACCTCGCCGGCATCGCCGGCCCCGGCGAGGCCAAGCCTCGCCCGCACCGCGAGGCCGAGCTCGCCTAGCCAAGGCGAGGCTCGACCTCGCTCGAGGAGATCTTCGGCTAGGGTTCCGGCGAGGGCTCCGGAGGACAAAGTGCGGCGGCGGCGCGCACTAGAGGCTTGGGATCGACACGGGCGACACGGGCAAAGACGGCGGACGGCGTCGCGAATGGCGTGGTGAGATCGGGATGGCGTCGAGCTGCGGGCTTCGGGCGCGGTGCTCGGCTCCGACGGCAGGCGGCGAGGCTCGGCCTTGCCCGCGTCGGCGACGCCGAGCCTCGCCTGGCCGGGCGAGCTCGGGCTCGCCCGATCCGGTGAGGCCAAGCCACGCCCAACCACGGCGAGCCTCGCCGTGGCTGGGCGAGGCTGCCGGCCCCGGCCCGATCGCCGGAGGCCGGCGACCGGCCGAAAGAAGAAAAAAATAAAAAAGAAAGGAAAAATTGGAAAGTAAAATAAAAATATTAAAAAATTAAAAGAAACAAAAAAGAATAAAATTTACCAAACGTGTTTCTATTCATTTTTTATTTCCGGAACAAACGTTACCAAACTCGTTCTTTTGTTCAAAAACCGTTCCCGGAACAGAAATACTTTTTATTTTTGTTCCCGGGAACAGAAAATGAACAGAAATATTACCATGCAGGGCCTAACTAAGCCGCCGAAATGGCTCTTCCTCAGGGTTAAATCTGCACCCATCTTTCTGCAGTGCGTGAGTACGCATTGCCAGTCCCGTCTATAATCTCTCGGTAGGTCTTGCGGACTTGCATAACGAGAAGAGGCCTCTGCTGCTTAGAGCTTATGACACCAGAACGTAGCGGCAAAAACAAAGCTCGCTTTGCACATCTGATGTCTCTTTTCCGGCTATTGAATTTGTAACTGTGCTTTTTACCCACAAAAGTTGGACCTTAGGACACCAAAGCATTGCGGCAATGGAAGCACACTCTTTCTATTTGAGGTCGTTTTCTGCTTTAACTCTTGATTTTGTTTTCACCTGAAAAGGTTGGAGCTTATGACACCAGAGCATAAACATAGCAGCAAAACTGAAACAAGCTCTTTTTGTAATAGAGTCGAAGTACTCCCCTACTCCCCCTCCCTCAGCCATCCTACGTCGCCGTTTTTGGTGAAATTCTTGTTTGTTAATTCATGTAACGTTTTCCCACCTTTTAACTATAGTTTTGGAGATGATAAGAGAGACTGCTTCCTGCATTATAAGAGATTTTTGCTACTTCTGTGACAAACTCATTGTTGTTACTTGATTCATTGATCTACTCATGCTAGATAACCGTGATCACTCCGTGAGATGAAGAAGAAGAAGTAGGGTAACAAAAAAAAAACATTGTCTGGGCGAAAAACTGATATTTTTGGAAGAACAAGTTCAATATAGGACTTTCAGGCCCTGACGGATGACTAGAATTCGATATTAGAATTTGGATTTAGTTTTCTACTTAAGTACACATCAGGTAGAAATCTAAAATATTGTTAGATTGAATTGTTGTTCCAACACATCTCTTTAGTTTAATAGTGCAGGCGCAAATCTGTCCATGGTAACATGGGATTCACATGATCATCAGTTGAGATGGACTTGACATTGGAGCTTCATGCTCTGATCATATCGTAGTCAATTGATGAAGTATTTTGCATATGAAAGCCGAGACTTAATATGATTATGAAAAGTTACAAACTAGCCAGCAAACTTGTATCACGCTCGGGTTTATTTTCTGCTAATGTAGGCATCCCCTTTCCAATTTGTAGCACCAGTTGTTTGCCACTGCCAAGCTCACAGCTTGAACTGCTGCAGAGCCGAAGTCCCATCACTTTTCGTGCTAAAGTGGGAACTATACTCCATGATGGTGGTTTCTCTGTCTTCGCCGGATCACCCACAGAAATCAACTCCCTCATGGGACCATACAGTTTTGGCAATGGCGGCGTCGCCATGTAAAAGAAGCACACTGCAGACACTCTCGGCCCCATGTTTGCCACAACTCTGTGCTCAGAGCTCTTGAATATGTCATTCGAGATAAGCTGAAAAAAATGGTCTGACTTTGTGATTAGAAGTGCACACTCACCTGCTGGATAAAGAGCTCAGGCATAAAATGCTTTGTTCAGTGATTCATTCATGTGCCTAACAGGGTCTCTGGTGATAAGACGTAGGGAGGGAGAGTGAGTAAGGTGAGACTTGCCTGAAGCGGATCTCCAATGTTAACTCCCAGCACTCCTGGCACAGGGCCCATATCGATCCACTGATTCTGATGAAGAACTTGGAGACCTCCTACATGGTCTTGCAGGAGGACGGTGAAGAAGTCGCTGTCAATGTGCTTTCTGGCTCCTAGAGTGAGCTCTGGTTGTGGGCATTTGGGGTAGTACTGGCTCAGAAGGATGAGTCAGTCGGTGCATTCCATGTCCTTCAAATGGTTCGGCTTCAACCCATGTGCATCCAACAGGACCTCGGACGAGGTAATTCCCAAATTTGTCACAACTTCGAGAATTCCAGCATTATGTCACTGGGGTGTTCAAGAAAATTTAGCGGGTCAAATCATTACAAATTCCTAATGCGTTAGAAGCAAAGACTACAAGTTATTGCAAGAGACTGTGGTTGAAGATTCTGCAGAATCACTTGCCAGCATACCACTGGCAAGTCCTCTGCCTCAGAAGCTTTAGGTGCCATAACACAGAATAAGGTGTCCCTCCAATTTGCCACCTCTGCTCTATACAGGTTGAAATTGCTATGGTACACAACGCTTCTCGTGAAATCTCACGAATAGAACCATCTCTGCTCTCCAGTGCCTTGCTCATGGAAGTGGCACACTTCGTCCAGCATCTCCTCCAGAACAGCCATGGGGATCACTGAAAGCCTTTAGCTTGCATTGACAAGGCCCTTGATACCTTTCTTTGATTCATTGAAAATCTTTAGCTCACATATCCAATCGTACTTCTGTTTATTTTTATTTTCTTCATCTCTGCTGAACATTTCCATTTTTCTTCCTTAGTGAAAACACTTGAGTGAGGAGAAAGAACATTTACATACGTTGCATCACCATGAAAGCGATTGGCATTCAAGAGCAAGGCCAAGAAGCGACAGGCTATTATTGTGCGGCCAGTTTGTCTGACTTTCAAGATTTTAGTTTGGCATTTTCTAAGTAGTGCTGGTCAAACGCAGGTATATCCGAAAAGCATTTGGGAAACGAATGGCTACAAATAACAGAAGTGATGAAGTTGAAGAAGCAGTCAGAAAATTGTAAACAGGCTCATCATCTTTGACTGCACAAAGTCATGAGAAAATTATCAGTTAGCCAACTCATCTTCTGTAATTGAGTACTTCGAAAACTCAATGAGCATCATCTATATCTATGTCCGACGGGCCATGGCCAGTTCCAAAACTGATGTCCAAGTGCAATCCCCATTTGCAAATTATTATCGAATCAAGGTCTGCAGATTAAAGTATGGTATGTTGGTACAATGGTAGCATGAAAAGGAATTTTATTTTATAGACAATCAATACAAAGCTACAGGGACGTGGCTAATACACTGCAAGCAAATCGAAAATCTAAAATTTGTAGCAATGCCATTAATTGTTCAAGAAGTATTGTGCATCTCTTCCTTAGAAGAAAAATGTAAGGTTTACAGCTTGAAGTGTCTCAGAGGGGAAGTTCCATCAAGGCCATGTTCCTTGAAGTAGGCAAGGTAGTCCCTCACTGTGGTCTCTCTGTAGATCGGAGGATTGTCCTCAGACAACAGTTCCCTAATCGGCCCGAAAAGCTTCGACGACGGTTGGAAGCTTGTGCTGAAAAAGCAGGCCACTGAGATCCTCGGCCCCACCGGGTTTGCTAACACTCTGTGCTCCACGCTTTTGAATTTGTCGTTCGTTATGAGCTGAAAGGAAGAAAATAAGAGGGACAGACATCATTAGCATCCACCCCGTTACCAAAATGCTCACCAAGGGCAAGAAATCCCTTGGCAAAGAGTATCTCCCAGGATCCCCGAGTCATCGCCCATGCTGTTCACATCAATTTCGGGTGTTTTGATAATTGACTCGGTACTTTGTATTCGGCGATATCAGATCATGTGCTAGCAATGCTTTGTCAATGCCCTTCGAAATTAACTTCCAGCAGTATTTTCCCTAAAGACAAGTGACATGGTGACGTCATTTTCATTGATCCAAGGGTTGCTTGCAAGTGGTTAAATGTTACGTCTAATATCGCTTGATATAAAAATAGGGTCGAATCAAATCAAACAACAAGAGAAACTTGCCTGTAGGAGGTCACCGACATTGACCACCAGAGCTCCAGGGACTGGAGGAACATCAACCCAGCGGTTGTCATGGAGGACTTGGAGGCCTCCGATATGGTCCTGCAGGAGCACCGTGAGGAAGTCATTGTCGGAGTGCTTGCTCGTCCCCATCGTCAGCTCAGGCCTTGGGCATGCCGGGTAGTAGTGGCAAATGACCACGAGGCCCTCCGCGCAGTCCATCTCCGGGAGGCGATCCAATCTCAACCCAAGAGACTCAGACAAGAGCTCAAACAGCAACCCACCTAAGCTCATCACTTGTTTGGAGTAGTCCATCAGTATGTCCCTACAATTTTAGTCATGAAAGTCATTTAGGCTAGATCCACTTATAAAAATTATGGAATAAGTATATTGGAAGGCATAAAACTTATTACAAAAACATATTAAAAAAAATACTCTCAAATCATAAAACTTGTCAAATTTGTTTAATCAAGTCATTTCGTTAATTTCACTTTTTGAAAACTTTAAGATTCGATGGTACTTTTACGATATATTTTAAAACTTGATGCATAAATTTTCATAATAAGTTTTGCAAGTTAATTATTCTTTTTAAAAATTTTAGAATTAAATTGCACTTTCATGAAAAATGTTAGGATTTTTAGTATATTTATCCCTAAATTTACTTTTTATATTGAGATTTTTTAGGTATTTCAGTGAAATAGAATTAGATTTAAAAAAGAAAGTCATCCCAAAGGTAAAAAGGCGGCTTTGTGACTTTATGTCTCTGTGAAAAACAACATATTTTGTAACGTCGCAGGTGAAAATGGCATCGGCGACTCCGGGATGGACGGCACGTTACCTGCAAACCTCCGGCAGCTCCTCCGGCGACGGCGGGCTCGGCGCCATGTAGCAGAAGAAGGTGTCCCTCCAGTTAGCCACCGCCGCCGTGTACAGGTCGAAATTGCTGTTGTACACCACCTTCCTCGTCACGTCCCGCGTGTAGAACGCCTTCTTCGCCTCGTCGTCTTGCTCGTAGAACCGCCTCACCCCCTCCTTCATCTCCTCCATCGCGGCCGCCGGGACCCCGTGGTTCACCACCTGGAAGAACCCCAGCGTCTCCGACGCGCGCCGCATCCTCTCGATCGCCTCCTTCCTCTTGGCCGGGTCGCGGTCGATCCCGCCGAGGTCGATGACCGGGACGCTGAGATTCTCGGTACCGCCGCTCGATCCGGAGCTGTCTTCGGATGTCTCGTCCGGTCGGATGAAGATTCTGGGGACTTCGGTGATCCCGGCGTCGACGAGGCCTTTGACGCCGGCTTTCGAGTCGTCGAACGCTTGCAGCTCGCTCGCTCTGTCGTAGCTCTGCTCGCCGGAGTCGGAGGCCAAATTGATGGTAGGCATCGGTACTCTCTCTCTCTCTCTCTCTCTCTCTCTCTCTCTCTCTCTCTCTCTCTACTGCAATTCAATTCTCTGTGAATTTGAATTTGCTGGATACGAGCTTAAATTATGAATTGAATGTTATGGAGACACAGCAATGCATGACATGAGCAGCCCCTTTTTATAGCTGAGAGATGGAGATAAGATAACAGTGACATCACGTTGGGTTGTTCCATTTGACTTTAGAATAATGAGGTCCATAAAAATGGAAGGAGAAAGTCATAGCCTGTGAGCTACCACGTGCTTAGAAAAATGACAATGCTGTTTAATAGTGGCTGATTCTTTGGGGGACCAGGCGGCTAGTACACAAGTTTTGCAATTTATGGAAAGAAAAATATCTGTTAGGACAGAGTTGACCATTGATAGATGACAGGACGATTCATTGTCGTCTAAGTGTACATAGATTTTTGCCTTGCGGTTGATTCTGGTTGTTGTTGAGCAAGTTGAAGGCTGGCAAGAATTCCACTTTTTATCCTTGCCGTCAATATACAAAGTGGAAGTTGAAGCTGAACCAAACAGAAATATTCCCGAAAGTGCAGATTTTTCTCATGGTAGACTAGTGTTTTAACTGACATACAAGTATTCAACACAGGTTTATCTAAAGATAGCATCTTTCTTTCCATTTGAGAGGGGTATGTATTAATCTTCCTCTCCCCCTGTTTTGTGTTCTTTTTCAGGTTCAGCTTTGTTTGAAAAGGATCTTTGTTTTTGAGAGTTATGTAGGTGCTATCAAATGAAGCAATATAAGCATAAGCGACTGAGCAGTGAAGAGAGGCAATCCCGTTCTTTGATAGTTTTACATAGATGAACATATGGATGGACTTTTATTTTCAAATACACACATGAAGAAGACCCCATAAAAAAGTTGCCCCTCCACTAATAGAGCTAATGAAGAGAAATTCCACCTAATTATGAATATCCTCCGCCTGTTATCTTCTCATCTTCCTGTCTACAAGGTCTACAGCTTGAAATCAGGAAGGGCAGAAGTTCCACGT
This sequence comes from Eucalyptus grandis, assembly GCF_016545825.1. NCBI lineage: Eukaryota > Viridiplantae > Streptophyta > Magnoliopsida > Myrtales > Myrtaceae > Eucalyptus > Eucalyptus grandis. The sequence goes on from NC_052619.1 coordinate 43,919,658, forward strand.
ACACCCTGGGAAATGTAATGGGCAGTGTAGTTTGGTAGTGTAGTCTCGTTGTAGATTGGTGGGTTGTCTGCTGGTGTTAATTCCTTGATGGGTCCATACAGCCTTGAAGATGGCTGAGGAGTGTGGCCGAAAAAGCACGCCACTGACACTCTCGGGCCTCTCTTGTTTGCCATGACTCGGTGCTCGACACTCTTAAACTGGTCATTCATTATGAGCTGCGCATGCAACAATTAGTGAACCGTTCTCAGTCTGTCAGTTCTCAGGTCAGAAATGAATGGATATATATTCTAAGTACTTCTATGATTGCAATCTTCATGTTGATGTTTACAGAAAACTGCAGAATTTCTAGGACCCACATTTACTGTTCCTGTGAAAAGTGCTTCACATACATATCTCATTTAGACAATTTTGAGCCTGTCCATGTGAGGGCTGGCATGATACAACCAAGTTAATATCAAGTTTGGATCAGTCAAATAGCTCTGTTAGCATACTTGATGCACAAGGCATTCGGGAATGGTAAATGCAGATTCATCCTACCAAAGAGAGGTCAGATTATGAAGAAATTTTGTTATTGCTAGGAAGATGCCTTGGTAAATTCTTAAGAGCTTTAACTAGCTTAGCACATGAGGAAGTACAGTAATAAGGGCGAGAAGAGGATTGCCGTCTGTTGACCAATCAAAACACCGTTTTACAGAAGTTCAGAGATAAACAATGATATCTGGCCTAAGCTAATTACCTCCAAAAGATCTTCGATGTTGATCATTAGCGCTCCAGCTATTGGAGGAACGTTAGATCCACTTGTTTTCATGAAGCGCTTGAAGTCCTCCAATTTGACTTTGGAGGAGAATTGTGAGGAAGTCGTTGTCTGAATGCTTTGTCACACCCAGGGTCAACCTTGGGTTGGGGCCATGGCGGATAGTAGTGGCACATGATCGAGTGTCCATTTCCACAATCCATCTCTGTGATTTGGGTGGGAGTCCTAGCGCTTCTGATAAGAGCTCAAACAGACAAGAGCCCAGTCTCATCACATGCTTTGAGTACTCCATCAGTATTTCTCTGCCAGAGAATTTTCGATGCATCAAAAAACTGATGCCGTAAAAGTATGGTTGGACAGATTCCTGGAGAATGCCAGAAAGTGCATTGGTATTTTGTATCAATTTCAGGGGCAAAAGCTTGGTATTGCTATCGCAAGAATGCAAATAAGTCAACCATCAAGGAACATCCTATTTTCTGCCCAAAAAGAACAAAACAACCGCATGATCAATCTATTCTTACTGATCCATTGTAATGAGAAAGGTACGTGAATAACTCAAGTTTCATTCACTTGCTAGTTTTCATTTCCTCAGTGCCCTTGATTCAAGGAGGAAAAAAAGTAAAATAAAAAAGGTTATCAAGTATTATTCAGTGAAAAGCAGTCACCTTGCACCTATATGAACTAAGGCAATGCAAGCAAACTATCTTTATCAATTAACTTTGTGAATTTGTTCATAAATTTCCCTTTTCTGAAAGTTGAAAGACGCCAAGAGAAAGCCATTGGCTCACCTGCAAGCTTCGGGCAACTACTGGGGCTGGGGGGCTCTGGTCCCATGGAGCAAAATATACTGTCCCTCCAATCAGCGGCTATCGAATTATAAAGGGCATGTTGCTGTTGTACATGACCCTTTCGTAAAATCTCTGGTGTATGATCCTTTCTTGGCCTCTGTATTCTGCTCAAAGAACCTGCGTGACCCTCTATCACCTCCTCCAAGAGGCTCTCATGGACCCCATGGTTGATCACCTGGACGAAATCCCATTTTCCCATTGCTTGCCCGATATTCTGCACTGTCTCCTTATGACAGGCGGGGCCTGCATTTGCGCATCCTAGGTTGATCACCGGGATGTCCACGCGATCATCACTGCAGGCCATGCTGTCAGGCAGCCGGACAAATATGTGGGGGACTTGGGTGATCCCGGCATCTACAAGGCCTTTGACTCCAGCCTTAGTCTCATCGAATGCTCTCAATTCGCTCACTTGGTCATGTTCGGTGTCTGCGGTGGTGACCATTGTGTGTTCTGTCACGAGGCCTTACTGTATTTGAGCAAGTTGGGTCTTGATGAAGTTCACTTTACGTGGTTATGTAGTGGTGGTATTGGATATCCACCATTTTTTATTTAGAGAAGAAGCTAAACACAAGGGACATGAAGGTTGTCAAGAGTTGAGTTTTCTTTTAAATGAAATTTGGCCCAAGAAGATGTCAAACGCTAGGAGTTGGCAACTTAAGAATTCCTTGTTTCTTGACTAAGAAAGTGTTTGTCGCCATCCATAAAAGCACATGTTAACGGTATCTTCAAGAAGAATAGGGAGGGAAAACGTTTTCCAATTGGGATTATTACATGGTTGGATACGATAGACTTTGATAGTTGCTTGTCCAAATCTTGTGCATTATCATCTTTTTTTTTTATAAAAGAAAAAAAAAAACATGATTAATTGACCTGGGGGCTATGTAAAGAGTTCAAAAATGTTTACTTAACTATCGACTTAACTATCGAAACATTATATTTAATAAAATGAAGAATGAGGAGAAATAAGAAGAGATAAATTAATTATTTAAATATATTAATTAAAATCATAAGTAATTAATTAATTTCCTAACAAGAGGAAATCCAATATTATTTCATTCATTCCTTACTTGAGTTCTTTTTTCACATTTATGCATAAACATGATTGATGCAAACTATACGGAAGAGCTTGTAAGTTTTTACTAAACTATTGAAACATTATATTTAATAAAATGAGGTATGGTGAAAAATAGAAGGAGATTAATTGATTGTTAAACATATGAATTATAAGCCACAAGTAATTAATCGTTTTCCTAGCAAATAAAATTTATTTTCATTCATTCCTTCTTTTTCAAATATATGAGAGAACGTGATTGATGCACAAAATAGTGGAAAGGTTCATGAATTAATAACTAATTATATGATGACTATTTAAAACTCTAAACAAAGCAAAAATGGAAATCATAAATTGCGAAAGATCAGGTAACACGTATGCTATTTTCCCCACATAATTTACCCTTGAGAAAAGAGTTAGAAGCAAAATAATGTAAGTAGTATTTAAATTTTGATACTCCCGTCAACAGCCCTATATTAGATATTATGACATAAAAACATATAAAGTAATTAATGTATGTTAGACAAAAAAAATAAAAATAAAAATTAAGATAATCGCAATGTTGCAATACTATATATGTAGTGTACAAAAATGTCTCAAATTATAAGAATATGTATACTGGAAACTAGAGATTCGTTACTTAAAAATGAGCATTGTAATATTTTCACTTTGTCGATATCATAAATATAAAAGCTTCATTAAACTTAAATAATTTTCCAAAATACCAACTAAATTACAACAAATCTACTTCAACTGGTTCTAAAATATGGAAACCCAAAAAAAAACCTAGTACTATATAATACATAACGCCCCAAAATTGGATAAAGGCCTCGGCTTCTCTCTGCCTTTGGGTTGGGCTGGACTGACCCAAATAATCTTTTGTTTCCACCACCCTTCGCCTCACTGCCATTTTCATGCCGCCATCCATAACCCTACTCTCAAACCCAACTCGAGCCCTCTCACCGTCTCAGGCAAGCCAATCCACAAAATTGCTCGCCCATTCTTCGAAAGCAAAAATTTAAGAAGAAAAATCGCTAGGAATTGGAGACTAGATCGGGTCCAATTTGAGTTGAGTCTGAATTAGGTTGGGTATGTTTCGTTAAAATTATATTGTAATAAATTGTGATATGGATTAAATTGGTAAATTTGGGTCAAAGCATTTTCAACCCAATCCACTTGTTTGAAGGCCTATGTTTAAGCCTCGTTCGTTAGCAATTAAAAGGAAAATGTTGTCGTTGGGGCATCAACTTCTGTCTTAGTTGTCAATTCTCTGAATGAGAGCAAGAGACGCTAAGGCGAAAATAATTGTAGTGTGGTTTCTTCCCACCGTTCTTTATTTTCTACTGTGGTTCATTGGCTCGTTTTACTTCATTTATCGTTAGGAAAAGGTTTCTTTTTTATACTCTATAATTGAGAGAGGCAGTATACCATTTCTATAGCTAAAGGTTACTCCAAGAAAGGACCTTTAAGGTCTTCAATTAATGTAATATTATTTAGGTTGATAAGAGGAAACCTAAATTTGCCAGGATTAATGTTTTTTTGGAGAACTCATTGAGCAATTGGTGGCCTTTTCTTAAGCTCTAAAATAGGGAAAAGTACAAAAAAAAACATTCTAAACCTATTGCATTGATACCAATTCAGTTATAAATTTTTCAATTTAACTAATTTAATTCTAAACATTTTCACATTAGTACAAATTTAGCCCATCCTGCCAATTTAAGCCAAAAATTCGCCGATGTTGATGCCGACCTCCTACTTGGCACGGTCGGCACTAGTTTTAGGATTAAATTAGTCTAATTAAAAGGTTTATAGCTTAATCGGTACTAATGTGATGAGTTTATATGACTTTTTTGGTACTTTTCCTCTCTAAAGCTTGGATCAATAGTAAATATATTGGTCCTTTTTGCTTTAGGAGTTTTTTATACAAGGCGCAATTTGTAGGGAAAAGTACCAAAAAAATCATAAACTTATTGCATTGATACAAATTCAATCATAAACTTTTCAATTGAACCAATTCAATCCAAACATTTTCACATTTGTATTTATTCAGTCCATATGACCAATTTTGGCCAGCCAGTGCTAATGTGGACTACGCTAGTGGTTGGATGTTGATGTGGACGTGGACCAATGGCCGGGATGAACGCATAACATGATATTTTTAGTAAATCTTTTTATTTTACTTTTTCATTTTTTTATTAATTTTTCTTTTCTTTTTCCTTTTCTTTTCTGCTTTCTTCCTCCTTGGACTGTCCTCCCAATGGCCAACAAGCCTCGCATGGGTGAGGGCCACGAAGCCCTTGCTCAACCTTGCCCACGGCTAGCAAGACAATGGCAGCCATGGCCAAGGAGGCTAGGGGCGAGGCCGCCTTCGCTCATGGGGAGGCCAGGGTGAGATTGGCCTCGCCCAAATCTAGGCAAAGCAACCTCGCCTGCGACCATGGGCAAGGCAAGGGCATGGCCCTCATGGTGGCCAACAAGAGGCTCACTCACCGACTATCGAGATAGACCAAGGAGGAAGAAGGGAGAAAAAATAAGGAAAAAAAATTCAAAAAAATTTAAAAAATTGCCACGTCAGCATCCATCACCAGCCAGCGTCCATGTTGGCATCTAGTCACCAGTTGGCATCCGCATCAACACCAGCTAGCCAAAATTAGCTGAATAGATTGAATTGGTACTGCTGTAAAAAGGTTTAGGACTAAATTGATCCAATTAAAAATTTAGAATTGAATTAGTATAATACAATAGATTTAAGACCTTTTTTTTTTATACTTTTTCCACAGTTTGTATGTGATCAATAAAGAAATTTCCATTTATGTGGGGGTGCTTGATAGGGTCATTAACTTGTATGTTTACTTGTGATGGGCTTGAGGTTTAAACGATCCTATTGCCAAAGAATGAGATGAGAGGCTGACATAGAACTTTGGATATAAGGTCGATCTGAATGTGTCAAAATCATGCCGTCATCTTCTTCCCACCTTATTTTGGATGTACTTTATAATTCTTCAGTTAGCAGAGCGTCAGAGTAATATCACAATATGACATTTTCTATTGGAAAGCACAAGATAGACTACTTGTAAAAAAGTTACTAAAGGTTGCCACCCCTGCGAAAAATGACTTTCAATCAATGACCTCTCTCAAAAAAGTCAATGAGTTATGAAGTAAACGCTGTGTTTTGCTCCTTCTATAAGCAGCTAACATTCTTTTCTTTAAATCAGCAATAATACTGCTGGAGGAATGGAATCTTTCATTCTCGTCTTCTCCTTGCTTTTGCTGGCATGCATTCTTATCCATGCCCGGAGTTCATTTGAAACTTAAGAAATGATTGGAGTCTTAAGAAGGATCTTAACTAGCTAGGATCTTTACATGGTCCCAATCCTAAGCTAAGAAATCGGATTGATGCAATCCTACTGATCCCATTGATCCAACTTTGACATACTTCGACCTTCAAATATGTATATTCAATATTCAGGTGATAAAAATACTAATATTTCTTGTACATGTGGTATATAAACTATAAATTCACGCCATTTTGAAGTTTTAATGTCGCGCGACATTCATAATTAACAAATTTCCTAAGACTATCCAAGATTTGTGTATCGTTGGTGTGATCTCTGGGATCTTACGGTCCATCATTTGATGTTACAATCCAATCCTTTAGACACCCTCATTGATTATAAGTAGGGTCTCGCTCCTAACAACCTTGTTCTTGACTGCAGAAAACTCAACCAAGAAATCACCAACGGTTAATGATTGTTCCTAACATCCTTGTGCCTAACAACCCTAGGGCAGACTTACAAAAGTGCCTAGAACCAGAATCAAAGCCGTTCAGTTTGTTACTGATTGTCAAAATGCTATTCCAAACAGCCTTCTTGTTATAGGGAAAGGAAGCCACTCTTTGAGGAACTTCCTTTACTAGATTGCCTCCATGGAAAATTAGCCTTCTCACTCATATTTGTCTCAGAAATGACAGATCGGTATATGGAAGGATTGAAAATACCTATCGATAGACAAAGACCAAATGATTCTTATTTTCAGTGTGATCCACACTCTCAATATTGTAAAGAAAAATGAAGGAACACCACACCGTTCCAATTCCCAATCTTAAGCACTCCAAACCATACTTAAATTCCATCCAGTTCTATCATAACCAGTATATGAAAAAAATCTTGGAATTGCGCTGGCTTGCCACAAGCCTTAAAAGAATTAGGGAATAATTGTTTTATGAGTGATTATACACTTAATTTACCATGCCAGAAGAAGATAAGAGTAATTTGTACTCAAGAGATAATGATGGATTAGCTATCCTTTTTTATCAACTTCAACTCTAGGAGTGCTCCTGCTCACTTCCATCATCCACATTATGCAAGAATTTGTGTTTTCTTAGATAGTTAAACTTGTAGAATGTGGTTTAGCTTTAGTAGTTAAATAGTTCTGGGCTTATCCCATTTATTGAGCTGAAATTTTGTAGGCCTAGTCATGTTACTGATGGAAGAGGCAATTATGTAGATTCTTTGATGGATTCTTCATCCTCAGTTATGCTTTTTGAAAAATACTTCTATAACATGAAATTGTGATTGCAACATCAATGGATGAAGGATGAGTTTCATTTTGTTGAGGTTGTTTCGCATTGATTATGAAAGAGGCTGGTGGTCGGTTTATAAGTATGAGAGAAAACCTTCCTCCTCTGAGCTAGTCTATGAGGTGAGAGAGGCTCAAAACCACCCAACACTGATATCAGAGTCTAGTTGCCAATAGATCTAGACCCAAAATCACACAGGATAGTTACGGGTTATTCATACTTTGATCGTAAGAGGCAAATTGTTGAGATTATTTTACATCAATTTCTATACTCTAAATACATCTTTTGTTAGGTATAGCAAAAAGGTTTTTCTATGGCAACATTTATGCAAACAGCTTCCCTTGTTTTCTTGTAAGTTGAGCTTTATTGAATTGAATGCATGTGTCCAGAATCAACAATCCAAAAAAAAAAAAAATGTGAACAAATAAGCTTGTGATTTTAAGTTAAGTCAATTTCATGATATGATACTGTCTTCAACTTTCAAAAAGCCATGTCAAACCAGTTAATGGAGCAAAAAGTTGATATATCAAAAAATATATAGCCACCATCTTTTTTTATATAAGGCGTCGACCTTTCCCTAAAACTAAATAATCACGTTACATGAATCAGATGCTCTTCGATCAACCCTTGACAGATAGTCCTAAATATTATAAGATGAAAATGCATCATTAAGTTATTAGGTTAACTCCCTTTAGTCCCTTTTTTTAGTCATATGATGCTATTATTATTGGCATCATAGTTGCCCAAAATGTTATTTGGGGGCCTCCTTTCCTTTTAGCTCTATGCACTTTACATGAGGAATCCAATGTACCCCGAAATGCTCCAATTTGTGATAAACATATAGTCATCTCAAGGATAGAACGTGCATGCTGTTTATGGTGAAAACGATAGGCAATCGAGACTACCAGAAACCGGATTAAGATTTAATGGGCAAGACTCATTCAACTTCAAGTTTGGTTCAGGTTTAAATTAACCTTTCCGAAACATGCTCCGTGGAATGTAAGATCATTAAATACCAAATAAAACCCTTCGAACAAGTTGAGATGCAAGTCCAAACTAGGATGATTGAACCAAACATGAGTTGGTCACCATTCATCTCGTGCTTTGAAGACTTAGTCATAAAGGTTGTTGATCTCCGTGGGTCTAAATACACTTACGTGTCTACCGGGCAGCATTAGATGTTGGACCCATTTGGTTTGGCTTTTGGGGAATGCATTTGCAAAAATGCAAATACCTTTGGGTGAATGGGGTTTTTCGAAATGTAAATTTGGTAAAATTTATATTTGTAAATGACTTTTATTAAATAAAAAAAAAAAAAAAAAAATTGTATTTTTTTTTTTTTAAAAGTTCGAACCCTTTGGACCGTTAGATTTAGCGGCCGGATGGCGAATCTAGCCCTTGGACAGTCGCCGGGGTTGGGCAACCCCAAGCAACGGCCGCCTGAGGTTGAGCAACCTGAGGTCATGCAACGTCAAGCGGCCGCTTGGGTCGCGCAATTCAAGCCATCAGTCGCTTGGGTCGCGCAACCTAGGCGTCGCCTGAGGTCCGGCGATGGTTGCCGAGGTCGAGTGACCCTTGGCCGACGTTCGGCGGCGTGTCGCCGACGCACGCGACCTCTTGGCTGGCGGTCATCAGCCTTCGATCAACTTCTCGTGCGGCAGTTTTGGAGAAGATGAACAATAATCGAAACTTGTATTCCGAAAATACAAGTTTCCAAAGGACCTCTAGACCTATTTTGGAATAAGGGCCTTTGGAAATGTAATTGCATTTTGTCAAAATCGCCCAAAAAATCGAACCAAATGCATTTGCATTTAGCTAAAAGACTTTAGAGTCCTAAAGTCGAACCAAATCGGCTGTTGAAGTTTTAGATCATTTTCACTTGCACAGAGGTTGCACCAGGTGGCTTCCCCTTCTACGTGATCCACGAGTCAGGTCATAAATCTGCTGTTTTTGGGTCTATCATCTTTTTTCTCTTTAGCCCGTTTTTTGTGCCCCCCCACCAAAACGGTCTTCGACACCACCAAACGTTTGTTCGCGCTTGTCCTATCCTCTCTACTTTTTAGTCGATTCCATTTCCCCTTGCTAGGATTCAATCACAAGAGAAAATGAACAAAAATGTGTTCTACATCCCCGTTTTCCAATATGATGGTCACGTGGTGCTACATCAACATTACATATCTGCAAAAAGAAAAAAAAACATTTGTCAAATGAGCAGAGGAAATCGTAATCAACCTTACAAGAAAAAAAACTAGTGTAATGGTCCTCAGTGATTCCATGTTATGGGGGGAAATCAAATAACCGCAGGTGGGATCGGAATTGAGCCAATGAGAAGATAAAGCAGGTGCAATTATTTAGTGACGTGAAAGAAAGACGCGTGGGGTCCTCGTAAATGTTGGGTGGCGTGAAAGACCTCCACGGCACGGTTGTCCCAAAGTCATCAGGAGTTCACTTCAATCAACCTCTGCAGCAGTAAGCCTATGCACAATGATGGTTTTGAAGAAGAGAAATGGGAACACTCACTCCTGCTTGGGCTAAGTGGCCTTGTTATGTTCAACTTCTCTTTCCATTCCATGGAAATTAAAACGGCAATATTTCGTTCCTTGTGCATATATTGATGAAAAAATATTCTTGTTCTTGACGCATTAAGCTACTCTTATTTCTTCTCTTTTTTGTTTCTATTTTTTTTCCCTTTGAAAAGAATGAGTACTTAAGAGGGCATAAGTAATTGATATTTGTTTTTCCTAAATATAGGGGAGAACCTATTTGGAATACAAACATGGAGATCTCCAGTACTTTGACTTTTTATACATCATCAATGACAGCTTACGCGGTTAACCTAGTCATGTTGCATTGTTATGTAATTTGAAATTTGTAATAAAAATTGTTACTGTCATTGCCGTCGTTTTCTTGGTGAATGATTATGGCAGTAGAGGTATACATAGTGTTTTAAAAAAATGTGTCTTATGGCATCTCAAAGACACATAATAGCTTCTAAGACATGACTTGTTTCCATGTTAATGCAAACTCATCACATAATGGTAATTCAATCCTCAAATCGAACCTTGTCATGGTCTCTTAGATAGTGTGTTTGAACACTAGTTAACTTAATTTTTTTCACCAATATTGATGTCCATCATTTAAACTTGCAACTTCTTGTTTCATGAAGTTGTAGCCTTGAGTGGTCATCACACTAATAGTTTGCAGTGCAATCCATGACAATTGTTTGGTCAAAATCTGATATAACCCTAGCTTTTGAAAGAATATTGCTAGGAGTGTTAAGTATTCCTCTTTTATTGCAACATGCTTTGTTCTTAACAGATATTAGGAATTCTTGATATTAGCTGAGATGCTTGGATACATCATATGATATGGCTTCAGAATGCATGTTGGGAGCAGCGGAAAGTATAAAGACTCTTACTGTGTCCAAGCACAAGTAACATGTTAAATAAATTCTTGAAAGGTAAAATAACTGAGGCTCATGACACTCCCATTAAACTCGGTCGGAGTATCTTATCAGAGTTTGAACATCTATATTCTCCTTCCAATTTTGCCTTCAAGTTTCCTCAGCGCCCTCGGCAAGAGTTTATCTTCTGCTATGTTTATCACTTCATTTGCTCGGTGTCAGAAAGCAAAATGTTAGAGCATAACAATGGTATGTGGATCTCAGTGGTTGGCCTTTACCTTTCCTGTTTGAGTTACAAATCAAAGTTTCCACAAAAATCGACCAGCTCGTCATCAAGTAATTTCTTCGCCCTCTCATTCTTTTTGGCGCGAAGTAGAGCGGGTGTAAAATCTTTTGGGTGCAGTGAAATTTAACTTCAGCTTTTCTGTCGAGTTACAGTCGGTATGGACGATTCTTGCTTTTCCTTCGTATTTTGCCACGGCGATGAAGCGTTTCATATGCATTCATGGAAACTCCATTAATGGGTACATTTTCATGGTTATTAGGTAAACTTGTAATAGCAAAACTTGAAACTCAATGTTTGGAAAAATACTTTGCCAAAAATGAATGTTTGTATAATTTACATCAACAAAACGAATGAAAAGTATATTCTTCATCGATGAAAATATTAGACATAAATTGTTAATACTAAAAACATTTTTAATAAAATCAACAATTTGAAAAACACTTTTGTGAAAAATGATTACTTATATCGTTTACAAAAATAACTTTAGGCGTAGAAGATTATTGATTATGAAAATATTTTCTATTGATTAATTATTCTAAGCGATGTAAACAACTATTTGTCAATGAATCATTTATTATTTAGACACAGATAAATAATTAATGTGAAAGTTTATTAATTTCTTTTATGGGTAATTTACCCCCAAAAGATATAGTTTTAATAACTATCGATTAAATTTGTCACGTCATATCCGAAATTTACGCAGTTTTGGGATTGATGCGACCGCAATTTTGGATCTATCCTCTTTTTTTCTCATTTAGGGGCGCGCATGACAAAATTTCTGTTTCTCGATTTCTCTGTTTCTTTCCCAGGAACAAGTTTGGAAAAATCCGTTTGATAACGCAATTTCATTTCTCTATTTCAAACAGATTTCTATTCCGTAAAAGAGAAATTGAAGAAATCAGAAACTGAAATCAAACCATATAAAAGAACATTGCACTTTCTTGCTAACTTAATTCACTCATAACCACAATTTCACAAATTATTGCTAATTTTCATTTTCTTATTTTGCTCGTGTTTTTTTTTTTTTTTTTTTCAATTTTTTTTATAACTTCCTCTTTAGGATGAAAAGCAATCGAATGGGTCCCCAATTTTCAAAAACAACCAAAGTTCTTAAATGCTTACTTAAAAATAATGGGGCTCTTTCCTCCTAGAAAATGCACGCGCATGGCCAGTTGAAGAAAAAGTTCTTACGTAATAGATGAATAAAAACGTGCCTAGAAATTTAATCTTATTTTTTTACTGATTCAAAATTCTTGCAAAATCAAAATAACTAGATTGTTACACAATCTTGAATTTTAATTTGAAGGCAAGAGATTCAAGAGAATCTCTCTCTTTGCTATGCAAGGGCCATTAAAGGTTCATTGAGCAACAATAAAGAAATTAGGGATGAGCAATTGGACTGATTCAATTCGAGAATCAAAATAAACTGACCTTCCCCCGATTGATTCGTAACCATAAACGTTACTTTAAGATAGAATTTTCATATATTCATTTACACCATTAATTTTATTTTGTTGATAATCTTATATAATACTAGTTTTTGATAAAATGACAAGGCTGTATAGGCGCCATTGATGGCACCCATATTCATGCTTCCGCAATACTTATCTGAACCTATGCAGGATGAGCTTGCAAACGATACATTGACCGAGGAGGGAAACCAAATAAATACGCTTAGGAAAACAATTGCTAATAAAATGGCAAGGGATAATAATATGCCGGAAATTCCATGAAATTGTATTTTCAACTTTTGTAATGTATTAATATTATTTCGACTATTATTTTGTATTTGAGGATTTCCTATATTGTTTTAGTATTATTTCGACTATTATTTTGTATTTGAGGATTTCTATGTTGTTATCTAATCAATTTCTATTCCTAGAAATAAAAATTTTGTTTTGTTATCGAAACAGTTTATTTCGAAATAGAAATTTTGAGTCGTTATCAAACGGGTTTCTTTTCTTCGAAACTTGTCCTAAATAGAAATTAAGAAATTCATTTAAAGCAAAAAATCAATTTATGTTTCAAAAATTTTGTCATGCGCAGCCTTAGTCTCTTTTTTTCTAGTCCCCACGCGTCTTTTCCTTGCACACTACCAAACGTTTGGGATGCGGTCAAGGCGACTGCAATTTTCGGGTCGATCCTCTTTTTCTCTTTAGGTGGACCCCACGCATTTTTCTTGCACCCCACCAGACATTTGCACCTGTGTCATCTTCTTATGGGTCAATTCCATTCCCACAACGGATCAAGAAATAATTTGTCCATTCCCAACTTGGCAGACTCGGTCTCAAGAGAAAATGAACAGAAAGTGTGTTGGCATCTCCCCCCGGCGGAACCCCGTGCCCCCTTCTCTCCCTCCCCCTCCCTCTTCCTCTCCCTTACTGTTTTTCAATCTTTTTCCAATATGTTTTTCAATCCTTTTCCAATATGGCGGTGTGGTGCTGCATTAACATTGTTTGTCAAACATAAGAGAAAACGTTAGTCATGTTAAGAGAGGAAATCATAATCAATATTACAATAAAAAACCAAGAGTAATAGTCCACAGCGGTTCCATTTGCACAAAAGTCGAAACCTTAACCCTCATTCATCATTATGTTGATGGGAGGAAATCAAAATAATGGCAAGTGCGAGTAGAATTGACCCAATAAGAAGATAAAGCTGGTGCAAAAGTTAGGTTATATGAAAGAAGAGACGCGTGGGTTCTTGCAAATGTTGGGTGTCGACCTCCACGACACGGCAATCTCAAAGTTGTCGGGAGTTCACTTCAATCAACCTCCACATCAATAAGCCTACTCATGCACAATGGTGGTTTTGGAGAAAAAAAATGGGAACACTCACTCCTGCTTGGGCTAAGTGGCCATGTTACATCGAATTTCTCGTTGCATTCCATGGAAATTAAAGCGGTAGCATTTCATTCCTTGTGCATATATTGATTACAAAATATTTATATTAAACTACTACTCCCGACAAGTAACTTACGATCAAATCTCCAATACTTTGACTTGTTTACATTTTGAATATTTCCATATTGATTACAAAACTTATGTGGTTAACCTAATCATGTTGCTTGATTTTATAGTTTGAAATTTACAATTAACAGGACAGTAATGATAGGAGTCCTTGTGCCATTTACGTATTTGAGTTCTTGAACTTTTGTTTCGTTCATTTAAGAATCAAAACTTGCATTAATTTTTTTTTTTTGAGAGATTCCATCAATTTCTAAGGGATAGAAACCATAGCTGCCTTCTTTAATTCCCTATAGACATAATAACAGATTGCATGAGAATATGTCTAAATGATCATGAATTCCCATGTGCAAAAGAGAAACATAATTCATTAAATATCCTTTTTTGCTAATATGAGTGATTGAAAAATTTAGAATTAACATGTGATATCATTCATTGAATTATCTCTTTGGTTTCATTGTCACAAACGTGAATGATCCCAGAATTAATTACTTCAATAAGTCTCCCAACTCTAATTTTTACGTATATTATTACATATAAAGGCAATTATGAAGTTATTTTCTCATTGATCAAAATAAGGATCCTCAAATAATATCGTTTAAAATTTACTTCAAAAGGTATTTGTATGAATTGATATCTATAGACAGTGCTACATATTTTGAAATTACAAAAAAAGAAGGACTAAGCAAGGTGCAATATCAATTTTTTAGAGAAACAAAAAGATTGAGAATGTTTTAATTGTTAAATCTGAATATTCTCTTATTTCTCTTATTCTTTGGATAAGAATTTTCATTTCTACACAAGAAAGCTATTACAAGTTTTCATTATCTGAGGGCATTTGGGTTTTCGTTCGTAAACTTCTCTTAATACGAGACCAAAGGCATTTTTATTTTCATGTTCAAATGGAAATGAAAACAAAAAAAACAAGAAAATTTTCTCTAAACAATGCAGGGGCGACCTGCTTTTTTGACCCATAGGCTTTTGGTTTTTCCTCTTTCTTTCTTCAGTCCCTTCATTGTGGACCCCACACGTCTTTCGCACACCACCCAACATTTGCACGCGCGTGTCTTCGTACTGCTCAATTCCGTTCCCGCTGGTTGACTGAATTTTATAATGAGCTGCCGTTGGCCTTGCTATATACGTTCGTGCACGAAGTAGATCACGAGGCACCACCAAACCATTGTTACTCAACAAAAGCATCAACCCTGCAACCTCCTCTCAAGCACTCCTCGACCCCTGCTTTTGCCTTTTGGAAATGGCTGAAGCAGTGCTCTTCACCCTGACTAACGACATACTGAAACTCGCCGGTTCCAACATCTTTTCGAAGATCCAACTTGTACGAGGTGCGATGGATGATCTCAGCCGTCTCACGTACACCGTAAAGACCATACAAACTGTGCTTTTGGATGCCGAGAAGAAACAATGGGACAGAGAGCAGGTCAAGCTCTGGCTCGTGTGGCTGAAGGACGTGTTGTACGACGCACAAGACTTGCTGGATGATGTCGCAACCGAAGATCTGAGGCGGAAGGTCACTCCCCACAACAAGATGTCGAAAGCGGTATGCCTTTTCTTTCCCAAATCAAATCAGCTAGCACAGCCCTACAAAGTGGCTAAAAGAATTCAAGAAATTAGGAATAAATTGGATTGGATTGCAAAAGATAAGGAGTTCCGTTTAGAGGAGCATCCGAGTGAGAAATCAATGGCCATTGGGAGAGGAAAGAAAATTGAAAATTTCGCACCCGACAGTGAAATAATTGGTAGGAAAGAGGACAAGAAAGAGATCAAACAACGTTTGTTTGCTCCCTTTCCTAGCCAGAGGTTTGCTCCCTCCCCTAACCAGAGCGTGTCATTTGTTGCCATAGTTGGTAAAGGAGGTCTTGGAAAAACTGCACTCGCACGACTTGTGTACAACGATGGGGAAGTAAAAGAACATTTTGAGCCTAAGATGTGGGTGTGTGTATCTGATGTCTTTAATGTGAATTTGATTATCAAAGAAATTCTTAAATCAGCAAACTATCCAGATATTGAGAATAAGCCTCTAGACCAGTTGCCGAGTCTTCTTCGTAAGACTCTAGATGGGAAGAAATACTTGCTTGTTTTGGATGACTTGTGGAATACAGATCGGGATAAATGGGTGATGCTTGGAGATTGGCTAAGGGATGGTCTGCAGGGAAGCAAGATACTTATAACCACTCGCAATCGTAGAGTTGCGGAGATCACCAATGCGAAATTAGTTATCTATGAACCACGTGGCTTATCTAATGATAAGTCGTGGGACTTATTTAGGAAAATGGCTTTTGGAGATGGGGTAGAATCGTTAGACCCAAAACTGGAGGAGATGGGTCGAGATATAGTTAAAAAATGCACCGGGGTTCCCCTTGCCATTAGAACTATAGGAGGACTTTTGTACGGCAAAAATAAAGCTGAATGGCTCCGTTTTAAAGTGCATGAACTTTCACAAATACCAGAAATTGATGCGGTTGATGGAGGAATTATGCAAGTCCTTCAGTTCAGTTATGATCATCTCCCATCATGCTTGAAACATTGTTTTGCATATTGCTCATTGTTTCCGAAAGATTATGTCTATAAGAAAGATATGATGATCCATCTTTGGATGGCACAAGGCTTTATTGAGTCACGCAACGGGGAGGATAACCTTGAAGAGGTCGCCAACAGTTACTTGTCAGAACTAATATGTAGGTCATTCCTCGAGGTTGAATCAACAATCAAATATGGCAATGTCCACAAGGTCAAACGATTCAAGGTGCATGATCTCATGCACGATCTTGCCCAAAAAGTTGCTGGAGGTGAATGCAATACTATTAATTCTAAAGAAGGAGATAACGATAGAGGAGTTCGACACGTGTCATATATTTCAAAGACTTTCTCTGAAGAGAAAATTATGTCCCAACTCAGAACATCCAAATTGCGGACGTTTCTCTTGGAAAGTAAAGGCTATGAACTCAACTTTAACAAAGTATCCTCCATACTCGACTATAAGAAAGTTTTCTCCAGTTGTGGACATTGTCGAGTGTTGTATTTGGAATATAAACATATTCCTCTCCCTCCTTCCTCCTTAGGAAAGTTGAAGCAATTAAGATTTCTTCATATTTCTATGAATGAATCCATCCAGAGTTTGCCAAATTCAATCACTGATTTGGTGAACTTGCAAACCCTTGAACTCTCATGGTGTCGGTACCTTCAAACATTTCCAAGAGATTTGAGGAAATTGGTCAAACTTAGACACCTCTTAATTGATCGTTGTCACTCACTAAGCCAGCTACCGTCCCTGAGTGAACTCCCTTCCCTAAGGACGTTGAGTCTTCAGTGGTTGAATGCATTAAGGTTCATTCAACAGACAAGTGACCCAAAGCAATCTAATACCACACTCCCCTTCTTTCAATCTCTTGAGAGTCTGAAACTCCACGAGTGCAGAGAGCTGAAAGGATGGCGGGGAAGAATGCAAGAAATGGGAGCACATCAAAAGCATCAGTCAAACAACTCATGGTCATCCTTTCCAAAACTTCGGTTCGTGGATATAAACTATTGTCCCCACTTGAATTCTATACCATCATTCCCCCAGGTGGAATACTTGTTGATAGATAGCACAAAAATGTTGGAACAACAATTGATGGCCAATCCAAATTGCCCATCAGAAGGAACAGTGGAAGCCACATTCATTCCTTTCCTTGAACTAAAATATCTAGATCTTGATAATACTTATATGAATTTAGAGCCCTTCATGCTTAAGACTTTACTCCGATTGGCCAGTAACCTCGAGTATTTGTGCATTCGGGATTTCGACCTAAGGTATCTCTCACGTGAGATGCAACACCTTTCCTTGCTCAAGGAACTCGACATTTGGAATTGTGAAGGACTCGATTTATCATGCCAAGAAGACGAGCATGGCACCCAATGGCAATTCCTTACAAATCTCCGTGCTCTTACCATTGGAGTTTGTGAAGAGTTGGTGGCACTACCCGAGGGAATTCGACATGTGACAACTCTGCAATCTCTCCAGATTTCAGACTGGTCGATGCTAAGATGTTTGCCTAAATGGATTGGAAATTTCTTTTTGCTTGAAGAGCTTGAATTAATTAACTGTCAAAGATTAAAGCATATACCATTTGAGATACGTAACCTTACACGTTTGAAGAAAATGAGAATTCGTAAGTGTCCCTTATTGGATCGAAGGTACCTAGCTTATGTGCACATCCCAATCATTGTTTGGGAGGATGATGAATAGTACGTGCCCGGCCCACTCATTGCTTCGGAGGATGACTCGTCCGATTCGGATTAGCATTAGAGGTACGAGAAAAGACTTACATCACCTATCAATAGTGTTCCTTTTTCAACTTTTTTACCTTTCTTTCTTATTTAACTAATTTCTCTTCCCTTCACTGTATATTCGCAGGTCGCAGTGCAAATATTTATCAAAAAGAAGGATGTCTCTTCGGAGACATCCGATAAAATCAAAAAGAAGGATAGCGTCTCTCCACTCACACTTCGCCTTCCTCGTCATGTCGCGCGTGTAGAACAAACGCCACCCTTTGCCTCCTCGTCTTGCTCGTACAACCTCCTCACTCCCCCTCCCCTCCTTCATCTCCTCCATCACCGCCGCCTGAAGAACCCCAGCGTCCCCGACGCGCGTCGCATCCTGTCGAATTCCTCCCTCCTCTTTGGCCGGGTCCGCCGAGGTCGATGATCGGGAAGCTGAGATTCTCGGATCCGCCGCTCGATTCGGAGCTGCCTGCCTTCGGATGACGAAATTCTAGGGATTTCGGTGATCGCGGCGTCGACGAGGCCTTTGACGCCGGCTTTCAAGTCGTCGCCTGCTCTGTCGTGGCTTTCTGCTCGCCGGAGTCGGAGGCCAAATCAATGGTAGGCATTGTTTCTCTCTCTCTGTCTCTCTCTCTCTCTCTACTGCAATTCAATTTTCACTGTGAATGTGTAATAAGTTTGGATTATGAATCGAATGTTATGGAGACATTTGGATTATGAATTGAGTGTTATGGAGACAGTACAATGTCGATACATGATATGAGCATCTTCTTTATAGCTGATTGATTGATTGAGAGAAGAGAAGTGAAGAGAACAATGACATCCATTACGAGGTTCCGCTTGACTTTAGAATTATGAGGTTCATAAAAAATGACACTGCTGTTTAATAATGGCCAATCCATTGGAGGATCGGGCGGCTAGTACACAAAGTTTTGCAATTTATGAAAACAAAATCTGTTAGGACAGAGTTGAACAATGATAGATGACAGGATGGTTCGATATTGTCTTAGCCCTTGACTGCTCTGCAATTACAGAAATCTATATGTAGAGGCATCTTTGGTTTGTAGCCCTCTCTTTGTCATCACTTTAAGGGAGTCTCTGGACTTCCCAGGTAAACATAACTATTATCTACGAGCTGGGTCCATATGATCTAGTAAAGCATATAGAAATTTCAATGTTCATCTGAGTATAACAGACAACAACTTGGTGAATCTTGGACAACCTTGATTGATGCTGAGACTTGCAATAGTTTTATAAATCATCTAAAAGTGGACCCTTTTGAAGCTAAGGTACTGAGCTCTGTGAGCAGCTAATTTAACAATCATATGCCTTCAGACATGAGAAGCTGAACTGCGAAAAGATGTGGTTCTGATGTTACCGATTAGAGGAAAATCCCTTCTTGCTTTCTTTCTGAAGTCCATGCGTTGAAAAGTCGTGTTAGGATGGGGATTTGCCTTTGCATTGTTTCATTGGGCGGGGCCATCCTCTCGAGCGTTGCTCAGTAAGGCCAAAAACTAAGAGCATGCTTGACTTTTACTTCATCATGTACTAGGCTCCACAGTGTTTGAACATATTCCCAGACAACATGTCAGTGTTTTGTGGCCAGTGAATTTCAACCGGATGCAATGCAAGTAACAGATCATTGATATATATATATATATATATATATATATATATATATATATATATATATATATATATATATATATATATATGTATATATGTTTAGTCTTTTTAAAAGTGATGTGGATCAACAAGCATAAATGCATAGAAGAACCCGATCGATCCTTAGATTGGTACTCAGTGCACGTACCTGTCTATAGCAGCATGCAGTTTAAAGGAATTGAATCATGAAACTATGATGACTAGTGCTCCAGGTATTGGAGGAACGTTGATCCACTAGTTCTCATGAAGCATTTGGAGGTCCTCCAATCTGATATTTGGAGGAGAATTGTGAGGAAGTCATTGTTTGAATGCTTTTCTACCACCAGGGTCAACTTGCGCTGTGGACATGGCGGATGGTAGGGGCACATGATCGCCCGTCCTTTTCCACACTCCATCTCCTTCAAATGATTTGGGTGGAGTCCTAGGGCTTCTGATAAGTGCTCAAACAGACGAGAACCCATTCTCATCACATGCTTTGAGTACTCCAGCATTTCTCTGCCAGAAATGTTGCGATGCATTAGAAAACTGAACTAGAGCTGCCGTAAAAGTATGGTTGGACTGATTCCTAGAGAATACAACAAAGGGTGTTGATATTTTGTATTAACTCAGGTGCAAAAGTTTGCTACTGCTATTGCTAGAACGCGAATAAAGTCAACCGTCATGGAACATCCTTTTTTTTCTTCCATACAAAAAGAACGGAATGACCACCTCCGAGGTTCCCATCGGTGAAAATTATTAGTCATTAAGGATCGTCTTACTGATTTGTATCATTGATTGAGACTAGATGCAAGATTATATGCTATGATGGGTAGTGGAATTTAGGTGAGAAACTTTGTACAGATTCAGCGGTAGCAATTGCCTTCGCTGGCTAAACGAAGTAACTGGCTCTTTCATTTCATGAGTGTTCAACATCCATTCTAGCCGATTCAATGGAAAAGTAAGTGAATAACTCAAGTTTCGTACGCTTGCTAGTTTAGCCCTTGATTTGTTGAAGAAAATAGAAAAGGCCATCAAGTATCATACAATGAAAACCATTTACTCTGCAATTGTATGAACTACCGCAATTTTTTTGCAAACTGTCTTTTACCATTCACTTTGTGAACTTTCTCTCAAGTTTTCCTCTTTTCGAAAGGTGAAAAACACCCAACGGAAAGTCATGAAGCAAAATATGCGGGAAAAGTACCAAAAAAGTCCTAAACCTATTGCATTGGTATCAATTCAGTCCTAAATTTTTCAGTTGGACCAATTCAGTCCTAAACCTTTTTACATCAGTACCGATTCAGTCCATCTGGCCAATTTTGGCCCGCCAATGCTGACATGGACATCAGCCGGTGACCAGACGCTGACGTGGCAATTTTTAAATATTTTTTGGTATTTTTTCTTTTTTCTTTTCTTTTTCCTTTTCTTTTTCCTTCTTCTTGACTGCTCCGCGAGGCTCGCCGACCACTGGGCGAGGGCCAAACCCTCACCGGCGCCGGCCACTAGGCGAGGGCCTCAAAGACCTCCTCCTCTTGCCAGTTCCTCCGTTTCCCTCCGGCTCCGCCTGTCAATCTCACTCACCGCTTGCCGTCCTCTCTCCGCCGCCGCACCCCTCCCTAGATCGTCTCTCGTCTCCCTCTCCTTGGCGGCGGTCGCAAAGAAGCTCCTCCGAGGTAGCCTTCTCTCCGTGATTCGGCCAAGTGAGGGTTTCGCGGCCCTCGCTCGGCCTCGCCTAAGGCCGCGAGCGAGGCTGGCCTCGCCTAGATTCGAGCGAAGCCACCTCGCCCGGCGCCCAGGAGAGGCCAGTGAGGGCCACGACCCTTGCCAAACGGTCCGAGGGCTTCGAGGCCCTCGCCTAGTGGCCGGCGAGCCTCACCGGAGGCTCGCTGAACAGTTCAAGAAGAAGGAAGAAAAGAAAAGGGAAAAAAAAAAAGAAAAATAAAAATAAAAAAATAAAAAAAGTATTTAAAAATTGCAACGTCATCGTTGGTCACCGCTCGATGTCCACGTCGGCGTTGGCGTGCCAAAATTGGCGGATGGACTGAATCGACCGATGTAAAATGTTTAGACCGAATCGTCCAATGAAAAGTTTATGATGAATGATGCCAATGCGAACAGGTTTATGACTTTTTAGTATTTTTCCCCAAAATATGTTGTTCCTCCAATCAAAAGCGACTGAATTATAAAGTCCCTTTGGCCCAAAAAAAAACTACCAAGTCCCATGTTGCTGTTTTTTATGACCCTCTTTGTAAAAAAAATTTGGCATCCGTCTCCTTCTCGAAGAACTTGCACGATCTGTTGATCGCCTCCTCCAAGAGGCTCTCAGGGACCCATGGTTGCGCAAAATTTTGCAACTACGTCGTCGTAATGGGTGGGGCTCGTAAATATTTGCTTAACCATCACGTTATGTGTCTGACAATTGGATGGAATAAACTTCAACAATCATGTCGCATGTCTGAATCCTATGCATTCTCGTTTTTATATGAACAAACATGATTAATTAAACTATAGAATTTGTAAAGAGCTCGTAATATTTGCTTAGCTATCGAAACATTGTATTTAATATAATGGAGGATGATGAAATATAAATAAGAGATTAATTAGTTATTTAAATATATCTATTGAAAACCATAAGTAATAAATCAGTTTCTTAACAAGAGAAAATTCAAATTTATTTTATTCTTTTGTTACTGGAGAGTTGTTTCTTTCCACTTACATGCAAAAATGTGATGCACGCAACATCAGAAGAGCTCACGATTCAATAATTAATAATATGGCGACTATTTGAAATTAAAAACAATGCAAAACTGAAATCCAAAATTTAGAAAGATCAAGCAACATGCATTCTTATTCTTTCACAGACAGAGGTTCCCCTTGAGAAAAGTACTAAAAACAAAATAATCCAATTAGCATTTCAATTAAAGACATTATGACTTCAAAACAACCGTAACAATTAAACTAAAATACAGATTTCCATTTTATTTTCGTCTGTGTCGATGTCATAAAGACATGGCTTTGTTAAACTCGTATACCTTTTTTTCAAAATTCCAACTAAACTTTAAAGCAAAACTATATATAAACCCAGACAAAAGCACAATAGTTCAACTTCGTGTAGTGTTTAAGCCTCGTTCACGATTCAAGAAGCGTCGTCGCACCCGCAGGGGCATCATCGGCTTCCGTCTCAGTTAGCCAGTCAGTTCTCTTTCTCTCTGAGCGAGCGCGAGAGACGATCGGACGAGAAGATCCTCGACCACAATGCGATCTTCCAATCCATAGGCCGATGAAACTTGCTCCATGAACTGAGGATTATTCACTCTACCTAAAAAACCCCACCGAGAAGATGAAGAAGAAGAAGAAGAAGAAGAAGAAGAAGAAAAGCACGTTGACTTCATTAAAGATTTTCAAGAGAGTTTAAGCATCAGTCGATGTCCAGAAAGGAGATGACAAATTCTCATGATCCATCACCTTCCGGGGTAACGAAGAGGTAGGGAATGTTCAAGACGTCCTCCGCCTCGGGGTGACGCTCCTTGAACTCTTCTTCGGTCCTGAGAAATCGACACTCAGACGATGAATTCGTTCTGATTAAACTATGTCCGTGGAAAAGAAGAAGCGCAGAAGCAAGAAGGAATTTCCGACTTTTTTTTCAAGCAGGCGGCTCTCATCTCACCTCACGTCCAGGAAACGGTGGCCGGAGCTGACCAGATCCCTGGCCGCGAGAACGTCGATGGTGACCACTTCCGGCCCAGAGCTGCGAGGCAAGCACGATGAGAAACCGGGGACAAAAATTAGGAAAGAAACCGAATGAAGGAGGACCAGCTCCGGCGAAGTTGGTCGGACAATTTCGGAATTCCACGGAGTTTCGCGAGCAAAAACTGATCAAGAAAGATCGAACCCCCGCCTCGTACCTCTCGAGAGAAGCCATGAACGCGACCGAGAAGCTCCCGAGCGCTCTTCTACTCCCGGGGCAGAATCTCCGGATCCGGGCCGCCGCCGGCGGGCTCGGGGGTCGGCAGCGAAGAGAGACGATCGCCGCGCCGGAGCTCGCGAGCAAGATCAAAGACGCTCTCGCTGCTCTGGTTGTGTAGTGCGAGAAAGAGAGAGAAAAGGCTCGGGCTCGAAGAGGGCGTGGGGTTTCCGGGGGACGAGGAGGCAATCCCTTCGCCATGGTGAATCTCCTCTCTCTCCATCGAGTCGTCGAGCTTCTTCACTGAATCTCTCGCAGCTCCCTATGTTTCTCATTGCAAGTGATTATTTGAAGACGGCGATTCCTTGGGCAGCTCATCTCGGAGAGAGAGGCTCCAATCTCCTCGTCATCAACCTGGTACTCCTCCCACCTGTCTCTTTCTCTTGTATTGAGTACCTCCCTCCTTTGAACAAAACCCCTGCTCGACCTTTATAGGTTCTGCGAACATCGGAGTGGGTCCCGCTCAGCAGGACGCGCCTTTCGTCGTCCCTCATTGCATCGCCCGCTACACCAGCCGGCTCCCCAAGTGAAACGTGCAAGACCAGGTCCCACGATGTTGATGACTTCCTCTTTTTGTTTGGTTTTCGGGAGTGTCTGGGTTTGGCATTGCGGGGGTTGATGCTTTGTGTTGAGCCGAGCGTTCTCTGTATTCGTTGGGTTTCCTTCTGACTTCGTTCTTTTTGTTTTGGGGTTTTCAGATGCTCGATTCTCAAGTTACGACAGCGGAACACACGGCGCCAGAGAAGGCTTACAATATTGTGAGTTGACTTCTGCTATTTGTCCTTAGTTTTGGCAGTGTAAATCGCCTTTGAAATTTTTAAATTTTCTCAGTATTAACATGTGGGTTAGTGTACCTTTACCAAAAAAAAAAAAAAAAAAAAAACATGTGGGTTAGTGTATCTCAGATAGCATTGTTGTTGAAGATTCCGTTCTTGGATGAGGAGGTCACGAACAGCGGCTCTTTCCAGCGCAAGGTTTGCAAGCTTTTTTGAAAAAATTGTTGGACCTACTAGTTCTTCATCCCCCGAGTTAGAGGAGGCCCTTTTTTGTGAACTTCACTGTTTTCATTGTTCAATTATCTTATTATTCTATCCTTTGAGTCGGCTACTTGAAGTTCCAGTATTTTAAGGCAATTCTCTCGACTGTTTTTTGTTCTTCATACGGTATTCAAGATAATGAAGTGTTTTCATTTTTATGGGCATAGTGTCCTCTGAGGAAGTTTTGTTTCTTTGACGGTTAGTAAAGGACTCGAAAGAGTTTGATGACTTTTTCTTGATAACTTATTTCTCCTCTTGTTCTATGTAAATCTATACAGCATTGTTATCCAAGAGGAGACTGCAGAGCCACTGCACCCTTGGATGTAGTTTACTCTGGAATTCAAGTACTGTCAGCTCAGTTCCTGCACCCAAAAAACACAATCAACAAATAATCTCCACCTGGCGCCACCCAAAAAAGAATAGAAGTCTACCCAAAGAGCTTGAATGTCTAAGTGTCTATGTGTCTATGTGAGGACGTATGTATATTGTTTTGCAGTCTTCAGCTTCTAATGCATCAAGATATCTGTTATTGGAGTTCGTCTATGATTGTGTCAGGCAACCCATTTCCTTGTCAATTAGTATCACAGTGAAAGAAAAATTGATTACCAGTTTGTTCCACCGGAATTTCTCTCGTGACGAAATATCTGTCACTAAAAGTCGTTCTTCAGCTTTTAATTAAAAGAGACGGGTTCTTTGCCAATTTCAGATAGAAAATATCGCAGACAAATGCAGAAGTCAACGACTTCAATTCAAACAGAGTTATACAAATATAAACCATGTTGGAATTTAATTGACAAGAAGGTTTAGGCAGTAAAGGCTGTGTAATCGTCTCTCAATTTGATCTCCACTTCCCACTTCCCACCTCCCTCCATCTCTCTTTCTCTTAATGTCTCTTGCTGTGAAATTGGGAATCAAATGGACGATGCACTGACTGAGAGTGACTGTCTTAGCGCTAAAATGATTCCTTCCTTGCCTGCTTTTGTTCACCCAGAATGCAACCCCTTCTTGTTTTCACGGATGCAGGCCTGGCCGAAAGAAGGTAAAAGAAAAACAGGGCAAATCTTCTTACAGTGTGATTGGCGAAAGCGAAGAAGAAGAATCCGGTCTTTGGTTTCGGTCGGACAATTTTCGCATCTATGTCTGTAATGTGTGGGCCTTCCAAGGTTTAGAAACCCAAATGCATCTGGGCCATGACATCACTAATCCAAGGTCTCGCTTGGTGAAATTCACAAAAGGAAACGGAGAAAGTTACCGCCAAATGCTAGTGCAGAAATCTCAATATTCTGGGAAAATTTTGTTCCCAATGGTGATTCGGACTCTTTTGGCTAAATAGAAATAGGAAAAATCTTGATGACGGCTATCCTAACTCTAATTTGATCATGCAAGCTAGGACTAAAGTTTCTGATTTTAATGTTACCATGGATAGCAAGCTGAAGTCAGTTTTTTTACGGAACTTGGAGAGTCCGATGGAACCCACCGCTCGATGGATAGTTCAAGCTGAACACAGATGGTTTGGTTTTAGAAATCGAAGGCATGGCAGTGGCTGCCATTTGTATCTGTGAACTCAACAGAGGCAAAGCGGTGCAAGGCGACAGTGGCTCTTGAGAGCAACATTAGAATTCTCAAAATCAAATCTGATTACCAAGTGCTGATAACCGTAGCCATGCAACATTCGGTTGAACTTTCTATGCCGACTCCTATTATTTTTCAATGTAGGGGATTGTCACAATGGTTGACACCAACAATAAGGAATGCAGAGACTTGATGAAGTTCCCATTAAAATTAAGGACTTCTTATATAG
The DNA here is from genome assembly GCF_016545825.1 of Eucalyptus grandis. Lineage (NCBI taxonomy): Eukaryota > Viridiplantae > Streptophyta > Magnoliopsida > Myrtales > Myrtaceae > Eucalyptus > Eucalyptus grandis. The sequence continues at coordinate 43,946,272 of NC_052619.1, forward strand.
CCAATTCAAAAGGAGTGTGGTCTGCTCATAATGTCGTGGTGGATAGGGGCTGAGACAGTGGCTGCTCCATTGCTGTAAAATTTCTTTGTCGTTCTATCTGAAAAAAAATGACGGCTGAATCTGAAGTGGCTATAGTATTTTGCTCCAAATTAGCTCGTTCCGGTGCATGTTTGATGTTGCAAGCTAAAGTGTGAGCGAAGTAGCATGGTTAAAAATGTGGTGAATGGTGTACCTTCTCTTCTAGGGTCAGCTCGTCTCTTCCATAAGATAGACTAATTGTCCACAACTGAACAGTTGCTCTTCTGTTGGAAAGCATAAGATAGACTAATTGTAAAAAAAGTTACTGAGGTTTGCCACCACTGCGAAACATGGTTCTCAGTAAATGACCTCTCTCGAAAAGTCAACGAGGTTTGAAGTAAACGCTGTTTTTGCTTCTCCTTCTATAAGCTTCCAACACTTCCCTCTTTAAATCAGCAATAATACCGTGGGAGGAATGGAATGCTTCAATCTCCTCTTCTCCTCACTTTTGCTAGCATGCATTCTCATCCAATTCCCAAAGTTCATCTGAAAGTAAGAAAAGATTGGAATCTTAAGGAGCACCTTAATAAGCTAGGATCTTTACATGTTCCCGATCCTAAGCTAAGAAAAATCATAGGATTGATGCCATCATGCTGATCCCATCTGATCCCATTGATCCAACTTTGACATACTTTGACCTTTAAATATGTATATCCAATATTCAGGTATAGAAAGTACTGATTTTTCTTGTTTATGAAGTATATAAACTATAAATTCGAACTTTTTTGAAGTTTTAATGTTGCACAATGTTCATAATTAACAAACGTCATAGGACTATCCAAGATTTCTGTGTTGCTGGTGTAATTTTTTAGGATCTTACGATCCACCATATGATGTTACAATCCGTTCCCTTAGAAACCTTCATTGATCATGAGTAGGATCACACTCTCCACAACATTGTTCTTAACTGCAGAAAACTCAACCGAGAAACCACCAGCATTAGATGGTTGTGTCATGTGAGGTCTGGCTATCGTTATGTGGTACCACACTGCAGATAGAGAGCTTTTGACCAATATACTGTTTTTTATCTTAAGATAACTTAATTCAGCATGCAACTTTGTATTTTTTGTCCAGTATATCTATTTTATTGTTTAATTGGACTCAAAACTATTTCATGAACATCCAATGATTATGATATTCAATGGGTAATGAGCTTCAGGATATATTTAGATGCCTCATATGGACCCAGAGATATCATCAAACATGGCCTCAAGTTGACACTGACATGTTGGCCAAGCCTGTAGATATGTTGATGCTAAACGAACTGAAAGAATCCTACTGTCACATCCAAGTGAGTTGTCTAGGAATCCCTTTGATTTGGCAATTAAGATTCGGTGTGAATCAGAATTCTTATAATCGTGAGCACTGAAAACGTTTGCCCATGCTCCACTTTTAATTGTAGAAACCCATGTGAGAATGGGGCTTTATTCAGTGGAGGAACCATATATACCTATCACAGTATTCACAAAAACATGTGTGGCATGCTCTCTTTCAGACAAGTCGTGTCTTAGCATTCATCCGCAGACTAAGTTTCATGCTCTGAGGAGGGGGAGGTTGATGTTGTAGCATTTGTTAACTCATATGAGGACAGGATGGCAGCTGCATCTCATAGGACGAGGCTTACTGCTCTCAATATACGTTTCCCAAACTGAGTTCCCATCTCTATATTACTTTGCTTCCTATATTTATAGCTTTCTAGAGATGTACTGATGGTTCTTTTCTATTTAGGTACCTCCTATGGGTTTCTTTTATCCAACGCTTTTCACGGCAGATGTATATCCTCCACCACCTCCTTCTTGGTGAGTGAAATTGTTACTTCTAAGAACTTTTCAGATCAAGTTTAATCATGATAAAAATTCTCCAAAATGGTGGTTGTTTTGCAAGGTTTAATGATTATGAGGATATGCTAGAAGTAACTCGGTGTGTTGATTATCCCAGACGGCCAGACATGGCGGATAGCCTCTATCCTGGGTTTAACATTGGATTGCCAATGTGAAACGGCTGTATGATATTTCAAACAAAACCTAATAAGGAAAAGAAGGTCGGCCTTGCTGAAGCAATCACTAGTAGTATTCTTTCAACTGGTAGGTCCTCCGCAATTTCTTCAATTCTGCTTGCAGGGAGTGTCACGTGTTATGTATAGTAGTTTTTTATATTATTTTGACAGATGTGTCGATCTCAACGGAAAACTGTTCTGCAGCATAGGACTCTAAGTCTTGTGCATACCCACGATGTTCTTTGAATTGCTATAAATTGACTGGGAATAATGACACGGTTTTGTGATTTAGATTGGTGGAGTGGCTTTGACTGAGGGTCTCATTCCTGCTGTAGAAGAAAGGTCAGTTTTGCTAATGCTTTAAACATTTGCAGAATTGTAGCTTTTTGAGCATTCTTGCGTGATGACAAAATTTCATGTCTGACTCTATATAAACAGGTGTTAAGAGCTTTGTCTATGCTGAAAGAAAAATTGATGAATTTATTACTTACAGAAATCTGCTGGAGTAATCCCTCCTTAAATTAAGATATTGGCATCTTTTCCGGCAAAAGTTTAAAGAAGGAACGTTTTAATATAGACGATGAGCTCTAAACATGTATGTTTCGGGCTTGTCATGATTTTAAGATATTCGAAACTTTATGTCATCGTTTTATGTTAATTGCTTTCATATAACTGATGGTTTGTCCTGTCTGAGCTCCCTTTTGGTTTGGGAGCTACTTTATGTATGGCTTTAATCTTTTGGGCTGTTTATGTAAGGAAATGGGTTTGCACCTAATTGGTGCCCTGTAGTTGAACATTTTCTATTTATTTCGGCTTATCTCTGGAATACAACTCCTCCTTCACCTCACTCTCCTGCTTGTGAAACCTCCTCACGCCGTCTATGATTCCGCTCAGGATGCCATCTCCAATCCCGTGATTCACCACCTGGAAGAAGCCCCAATCCTCGCACGCCTGGCAAACTCTGCAGACCATCTCCTTGCGCTTGCTGGAATCTTCATGAACTCCTTCCAAATCCACGATCAGAATGCTGAAGATCGGAGCGGTTGGGCGATCAAGGCTGGTGGTCGACGAAGATATAAGGGAGCTTGGAGACTCTGGAGCCGACGAGGTCTTTCACGCCGGTCCTTGAGGTGTCGAAGGCTTTCAATTCGCTCTCGTGATTTTATCTGGGCTCTGCTTGGTTGGGGGCTTTGTCCGAGTGGGTCGCTGCCATATTGATCGGTGAAAGCATGTAACAGTGATGTTACATGGAAGGAGCTGTAGTGCAGAGGATATTGGAGACGACCTCCTCCATTTTTTCAAAATGTGGTCGGCCCAATGGTCAAGGTCACTTACACAGTGAGTTGGAAGTTTGGCCGACCACCTTCAGCACTTCAATTTCTTCACTCCCGGCTACGTAGGAACCCACTCATGACGAGACATGACAATTAGATGATTATTTGTGAATGTAGTGGCGATAGTGGCCCACACCCCTCCCTGAGGCGAGGTCGACATCCCTTCCCTCGGCAAAACTCTATAGCTAACTCCGACAAGGAATGAACTTCGGACAATGTGGCGCAGGCTTCACGGTGTCGAACATCCATTGACAGACAGACGTTTGAAATCCAGGTCCTACCTGATAGTACAAAGTTGGTGGCGTGCACGATTTGTAGGAAAAAGTTATTCACGAAATTCGGAGGTGGGACTGGCCATCTCAGGAAGCACCAAGATAGGCATGAAGCTTTAATTTCCGGGCTCAACGAGAGCTGCCAATACTTTGACATATCGGACAAAGATTATCTTCAGACAATGTCACCGTGACAAACCTGTCGCTGGGACCTTGTTCAAACGGTTTCGGCCAGTGTGCGACGTGTTTTTTTGCCATGCACGATGCCATGTATCACGTTAAAAAATCTCTTCGTGCAAGATGGAGTGCATGAATTTTGCACACATCGTATACGGAGGTGGGCCAAGCATTGGCATCAGGGGTACGACATATGGGGTCGTTGTGCATGCAAAGTGGAAGGGGACACGAGAAACTGCCGCTGCTGGCAGATGCGAAAATCAGGTGGAATTCCACTTATTTGACGTGGAGGAAGGCATGCGATCACCCTTAGATGCTGGCATTGATTTTTACCTGCTATCACATGACTACCAAGCTACAGCCATTGAAACTGTTAGGGTTCAATGCACAATCACAAAATAATAGAGTAAAAGCGAGGAAAAAAATTGAGACACAAATTTTTATCGTGCTTCACTCTTAAATTAGAGCTACATCTAGTAAAAATTCTACTATAATTAACATATCGTACATCTCTATAACATCTCTCAATCTTTAAAAAAAAAAAAAAAAAAAAAAAGAGAGATTATACATTGAAGTAGCTATTCATAGGTTCAAGCCCAAACTATCAAGAAAATATGAACTGAAACTATACAATCCCTTTGGCTTTGCAAAAGCCCTGCCCCTTACAACCCCACCTGAGCAGCTCAAGTTCAGCAGAAAAGCTTTCTTCAATGTGTGATATACATGAGGTCGATGAGCACTACCAACATATAATCTATCCTATCTAGTTCAATCTAGATACTTTGCCTTGGGCAAATGCAGTGAGAAATGACATAGATCAGATGTGTACGACCGTCATTCCATAGCGAAGACCCTCGAATTCTCATGTCCGACATAATTCATAGCTTGAAATGTTCGGGTGCAAATGTGCTATCGAGTCCTTTTACAAAATAATGAGTGACCAAGTCCTTCATCGTGATTTCCTGATAAATGGGGGGATTTTCTTCTGATAGCAACTCCTTAATCAGGCCATGCAACCTTGAAATATTCTCCAGAGGGAGATGCCTGAGGAAATACGCCATTGAACTCTATGACTAATGCTTATGAACTAATCTATCGTTCGAGATCAGCTGCAAGATGGAGGAGGAAATAGTGAAGTGATGATGAGAAGATCAAAAGCCAAACATGCTTTGAAACAACAATCTAGTAATTGAGACTGGATCGCCAAAGCAAGCCCCCTTTTCCACCTCTGTGTCCATTAAAAGACCAAATTGTCAAATCAGCCAAGACGGAGAAACGCTGATCAGGCTAGAAATGCATCGGCTCATGCAAGAACACAGGAAAAAGAAACTCGCTGATAGAAATGGGAATTGTGAGTCTCCCGTCTACTGACCTGCATCATGTCTCCCAAGTTTATAACGAGGGCTCCAGGAATTGGGGTAACATTGACCCACCGGTTCTGGTGGCGGACTTGGAGGCCACCAACATGGTCTTGAAGAAGAATGGTGATAAAGCTACTATCGGTATGATCACTAGACCCAAGGGTTAACTCCGGTTCTGGACACCAGGATAGTAATGGCCGATGAAGTAGAGTCCCTCCCCACTGTGGATGTTTCTCAAATAGTTCGGATTGAGGCCAAGAGCTTCGGATAGCAATTCGAATACTGTATATGCCAATTCCAGGATTTTGCCCTTGTACTCGATCATCATGTCTCCGCAAGTTGATCGAGAAACCAGGATGCAATGAACATCAGGCAAATCAATCTTCACCCCATTCTCTCAAGAAGGATCCTATCAATAATGATGTACTCAGGAACTAATGTCGGCAATATTTGAATTGTATAAATTAGGCTCCGTTCGTTTCGCGAAAATATCATGTTTCCGGAAAATATTTGCCCGGAAGTCATTTTCCGGAAAATGACTTTATTTTCCGGTGTTCGGTCAAAATCTAAAATTTCAATGGAAAATATTTTCCACCGTTCGTTAGCTCATTTAATTATTTGGGAAAATTTATCAAAAAATGAATTTTAATATTTTTAAATGACCAAAAAAATTATTTTATTTATTTATATTTTTAAAATGATTTTTAATTATTTATATTTATAAAAATCGAATTTTTTTTTTTTTTTTTTTTTTTTTTCTTTTCCTTCCTCCTTCCTCCTCCTCCTTCTTCCTCCTTCCTCTGCCGTCGCCTCCTTCCTCCTCCTTCTTCCTCCTCCTTTCGCCGCCGCCACCTCCTTCTCCCCCGACGATGGCCGGCTGCCAGCCGGCCGACCAAGACCGTGGCCGATCCGGCGAGCTCGAGGCTCGGCCGATCTCACCCGAGCTCGCCGAGATCTGGCGACAAAGCTCACGGCTCGCCGATCTAGGCGAGCCGCGAGCTCCGCCGCTAGATCTGCGACCTCATCGCATCACCCCAAACAAGCATAACCAAATCCCCAAAACAGAGCAACGAACGAACACACGAGCAAGCACGCGGAGCGCTAAAAAAAATCCCAAGGAAAGGAATTGGGGGCAATCACCCGTCCACCGAAAGCCTCGCACTGCACGATGAGCGGCCTGGACAGCGGGCTCCCTGCGAGCCTCCCGGCGCCGCCGCGGTGCTCCCTCTTGAGCCGGATCCTCCCGAGCGGCTTCGAACCGCCGGGGAAGCGGAGCGCCGCGGCCGGAGCAGGCGGGCGGGAGCGGCCGGGGAGGGCGGAGAATGAGGGATGCTTCGCCCATCCTCGGCGTCGAAGGAGGAGGAGGAGATCAGAAACCCTAAGCTTTTGTGAGAGAGTGCAGAAATGAGAAGGAAAAAGGAGCGCAAGAGGCCAGGAAAATGTTTTCCTCTTTTCAAAAGAGGAAAACATTTTCCTCAAAGTCAAGAGAGAATTTTCCGTTGACCGGAAAATTTTTTCCTTGACCATGTATTTTCCGTCCACCAAACACCGGAAATCTAGGAAAATATTTTCCTGGAAGTTGTTTTCCGTGAAACGAACGGAGCATTAGTGTCGCGACCAATTTTTCGGGTTTACCACCTAAAACTAGGTTAATGGATTACTAAGCCTTTAAGCTTAGCTCGAGCTCTTCCAAGCCCATACCAATTCGCAACTTATGTTTAAGTTCTTAACATACAAATGATTTTCAATCATGAGTCGCCACTAATCGGTTTACAATATGTCGATTAGACACCTAAGTAAAATAATGAGACAATTACTTTACTCCTACGAACCGAGACTAAAGTGGGGGACTTGGTTACATTAGATTTTTCTAATGCCCTTTCGGTACCATTCTTTTTATCTTCAAAAATGTTTTTTTGCAGGCAGCTGATTTATTTTAACCTAGATTACTATGATGCAAAAAGTGACCACACGGATGCTCAAACATTCAATAAATAAATTGCATCATACAAAGCAAACAATTTTTTGGGTTTTCTTGTAATTAGATTTTTTTATAAAAACATGCATTTTAACTACATGACCTAAACTATATGACATGAAGAAATGCAATAATTAAATGCAATCTAAATGACCTAATTCTAATGACATACAATGCAATGCAATGACATACAAAAATTATTTCAACTAAAATGACACGCAACATACAATTTAGTATGTGAGTTATATGTCATGCGACATTTATTAAATGACTTAGTCTAATGACGATGAAGTTCTAATTAAATGAACCTAATAAAAACTAAATGACGTGCATTTGATATTTCTATGCAAAGATGATCTAGCTAGATTAAAATTCTATCTAATTTAAACTAAGGATCAAGTCACATTAAATCTAATTTAAACTAAGATATTATCTTAATCTAACATGCAATTTATCTAATATGCAATGACGTGCAAAGAATGCCTTAATTCAACATGATATATGCATGATGATTTTCTTTGTGTTTTTATATTAATTTCGAAATTAAAATTTCACATGCAATTCAAATAATGATAAAACTAAAAGCCTAAATGAATGCCTTTTTTGTTTTTTGTTTTTATATTTTCCTAAATTCGGAATAAAATCCCTATTCTAGACATGCAAGATAACAAGAAATATTCTAAAACAAACTGAATCATAATTCAAATATTTTTTGGATTTTTTTAGTGATTCTCCAAACAAGCAATTATCAACTAAATATTAAATCTAAACAATCAAGATATTCAATCAAATAAATGATTAAAATAATCGAAAAAATAACATGTTGTCTCACAAGTCATATTAACGATTATTATAACCCTAATTATCACGACAAAGAGTTCAAAATAACTAAAAATCTTATTCGAATTCTTACGAATCAAATTAATAATTATATTGATTCAACACTTAAAATGCTATCGACAAATCCCAAGAATTAATATAATTAAAAAATGACCCGACATCTTACGGGTCGGATTAATAATTACAATAATTTTAGGGATAACTCTTGCGAGTAATGCCTACAATATCCATAACCTAAAAGTCAACTCACAATATTCAAACTTAAACAATAATAATAAAACTAACTAAAAATAAAGTAAAATAATATAAAATAAGAAAAAAATAAAAGAAAAATAAACAACCTAAGGAAAATGGAGAGGCAGCCAATTCGTCGACACCGGGCAAGGGGTTTGGGTCGCCGGCGTTCGGGGCTCCGGCGAGGTGAATCAACGGTGCGGTTGGACGGCGACGGCTCAACTCGGCTCGGGCAGAGGCAGAGCAAGGCGGACAGGCGGTTGCTGTGGCGTGTGTCGCTTGGAGCGTGAGATGCGCTGCTCGGGCTGTCGAGGAGACGAGAGCAGCGACGGTGTGGGCTCCGGCGGCGTCGGGACGCGGCAGGGACAGCAGCACGGCGTCGGCTGGGCGTCAGGCGGAGGCGAGCAGGGACAGACAGGCGAGCGAAGGCGAGATCTGCTGGGCAATCACGGGCGAGTGGCAGAGCAAGGCAAGAGCGGCGTCGGCAAGGGAGTCGCGGACAACTGGACTAGCGTCGCGGGTTGCTCGTGAAAGAGGCGCGGCGAGGCTCGGCGTCGTGGTGGCGCGGGTCGTCGGGGCTCGTGGACGGAGACCGGCGGCTACGTCGACACGGGGAAGGTGGCTCGGTGGGCGGCCAGCCAACGGGGAGGAAGCGTTGAAGAAGATGATGAATAGTGTTAGGATTTCTCTCTTTTTTCTTTTTTTGGTTTTTTTTCTCTCTCCTGTTGCACGTCCCTTCCTCTCTGCCCCTCTCTCACGTCACTCTCCCTCTTCCCGTGTACTTTCTGCAGGAGACTTTTTCTTTTCTCAACCGGAAGAGAATTCCTTTTTCTCCCCTTCTCTCCTCTTTTTTTTGACTTTTTGTGTTTTCTTTTTCGACGAAGAGAAGCCCCCCCTGCTTTACCGTACACGGCCCTTTTATAAGCATGAAAAATGTGATCTTCGGATATTTCGAATTTTTCTATAACCTCTTGATTACAAAAATCTTTTTATTCTCCTTATCTCCTAAATATTTTCTACTGATTTTTAAAGTTCACAATCCGATTTTCTCAAATTCCAAAAAGATCCTCATTTCAAATCTCAATTTCAGAAAATGGGCTTGCCAATTTGTATTCTTCATGGGCTTAGTCCGACCTGTTAATTTAAAATTCAAAACTACCAATTCGACCCATCCACCACCGGTCCAATAAACAAATGTAAAAAATGCAAATTAAAAACAAATGCACCTAAATCTATATGCTATGCAATATATATATATAGGGATAAAATTAACCCCTAATTTTTTAAGGCGATAAATAACTAAATGGGTTGCCAAAATTTAGGTGTCAACAGTTGCCCCTCTTTGAAGGTGAGCTCGTAAAGGTTGTCTTCAAAGATAATTTGAGACCTAAATTTTGGTTATGCGTATGCAATGGATGATTTTTGTTGGAAAATGAATTCCATTTTTTTGATGCAACTTATATGATGTATGGAAATGCTAATGCAGATGATAAAAGACTTACTTGGAATGACTTACCTTCAAGGACGGTAGAGTGATTCAAGATAGTTGGCGTTACATGTCCAGGACTCGTACCATTCTACGGTCGCCCATAATAGTAAGATGGCTTTGCAAAGAGACTGTTTTCCTAGGACCCGTATCATTCTACGGTCGCCTAGTATAACAGTGTTTGGTTTTGTCTAGGACCCGTACCATTCTACGGTCGCTTAAACGGAGATTCACTTTCTAGGACCCGTACCATTCTACGATCGCCTGAATAGGGAAATAGGTTTTGTCTAGGACCCGTACCATTCTACGGTCGCCTAAATGGGGATTTACCTTCCATGACCCATACCATTCTACGGTCGCCTGAATAGGGAAATAGGTTTTGTCTAGGACTCGTACCATTTTACGGTCGCCTGAATAGGGAAATAAGTTTTGTCTAGGACCCGTACCATTCTACGGTCGCCTAAACGGGATTTACCTTCCCGGGACCCGTACCATTCTACGGTCGCTGAATAGGGAAATAGGTTTGTCTAGGACTCGTACCATTCTACAGTCACCTAAACGGGATTTACCTTCCAGACCCGTACCATTCTACGGTCGCCTGAATAGGAAAATAGGTTTTGTCTAGGACTCGTACCATTCTACGATCGCCTAAACGGGGATTTACCTTCCAGGACCCGTACCATTTTACGGTCGCCTAAACGGGGATTCACTTTATAGGACCCGTACCATTATAGGGTTGCCTGAATAGGGAAATAGGTTTTGTTTAGGACCCGTACTATTCTACGGTCGCCTGAATAGGGAAATAGGTTTTGTCTAGGACCCGTACCATTCTACGGTCGCCTAAACGGGGATTCACTTTCTAGGACCCATACCATTCTACGGTCGCCTAAACGGGGATTCACTTTCTAGGACCCGTACCATTCTACGGTCGCTTGAATGGGGAAATTGCTTTTCCAGGACCCGTACCATTCTACGATCGCCTGTTAGAGCAATAAATGTTGTCTAGGACCCGTACCATTCTACGGTCGCCTAAACGAGGTTTTGCTTGGCTAGGACTCGAACCATTCTTCGGTCGCCCAGCGTTGCAATCTAGGAAAAATCTTTGGGGACAACTCCATCGAGTGTCGATTAAAAGGGACTCTAGGCTATAAAAGTACACTAGGTCAATATAAATGGACATCGGGCTACGAAAGCACGCCGAGTCGATAAAGATGGGCCCTGGGCTACGAAAGCACGCCAGGTCAATATAAAGAACACCGGGCTACGAAAGCACGCCGGGTCAATAAAGAGGGACTCTGGGCTACGAAAGCACGCTAGGTCAATATAAATGGATTCTGGGCTACGAAAGCACGCCAGGTCAATTTTAAAGGACACCGGGCTACAAAAGCACGCCGGGTCAATTTTAAAGGATACTAGGCTACAAAAGCACGCCGGGTCAATAAATAGGGGAACTCTGGGCTACAAAAGCACACCAGGTCAATTTAAAAGGACAACTTGATGGAATCAAGTGTCGAGAATGGGTAGAGATACACTTACCTGATGATATCTCTGATTCTTTGAGACATGTCTTCTGGAACTTAGATATCCTGTGGAGGCCTCTCACCTCCTGAATATCAGGAGCTCTTGGGTCTTTGAGAAAACATTATCTGTCAGGCATGATTTAAAGCAAAAACTAATATGCATTCATCAAAGAGATAGACAATCTAAGCTACTCTTGAATGCACATTTCAAAATTCGGTGAGGTTTTCATCAACTCAATCCGGGGTTTATACATAATGGCCTTTGCATCACCCAAATTTCCATTGGAGAAAATTATCATTCAAGACAATCTTCACTCATGACATGGATTTCTTAAGAATACTAAATAAGAGACTTTCGGTTAGAAAGGACTTTCACTCACTCTCATTTAGAATGTCTATTTATGCTAATCACTCAATTTCATCATATCGACATAGGTCCGAGTATTCTCGCAAGCGGTACGATCTTACCAATCTGAGAGGTCTTTAACAGGGACCATAATGTGGGCTTGGTCAACGGCTTAACAAAGGGACTCTTTGAGTCAAGACTATTGAATGAACAGTCTTGTAATCATCTCCAGATTTACAAGTCAAGAACCCTGCAAAATGACAAAGAAATAATCTTGTTCGCACTTCTTTGAGCGATGCTTATAAACATATAAACTCATACGTTAATTCAAATGCCCTAATCTGAAGAGACTTTGTAAGGGACGTAACGTAAGTTGGGTTCATGGGTTGAGAAATGAAAGGATCATTAGGCTCAAAATGTGTGTAAAAGGTGTGAGTTGATGATCATCTTGGCATTGCCACCAGTTTTCTTTTTCACCATCGGGGATTGTCTTCATGAAGTCCCCCATTGATTGTAGAAACTCGGCATTTGAGTTTTTTGACTATTGCTCCATTGGGATTCAATTCTTGTAATTGACAGTCACCTATCTTGACTCTTTTTTTCATCTATGGGCATTGGCCTTGCTTTTACCAAGCACACCGTTTTTTTATGCCCCTAGTTCTCATGCATTTTTTCTTCACTTCTTTTCATGGGCATCAGCCTTACTTTTACCAAGCACACTGCTTTTTCATGCCCCTTAGTTCTATTATGAATTCAATTCTTGCGCATAATGCATGCGTCAAGCAAATTACACTTTGAATGACACTTGAACTTTTCAAGAGTCTTCATCTGCCTTTTGCCTTGCCCCAGTGTGCGGGGTGATCACCAACTAGGTTTAAAGAAATGAAATTGCAGGCTCAAGTGGGTTATGCAAAGGATATAAGTGTATATGATAGAGAAAGAAATGCTCTTTGTCATCCTAAGGCACTTAAATTAACACATGAATTCAATGTAATAGTATGACTTGAAGATTGATGCAAGTGAGAGCAAAAAAATTTCAATTCATTTTCCTCACCTCATGATGCCATTTTATCTCCCAGCTGCCTCGATGTGGGGTGATTTTTGACAGGGGTAATTTGAAAAGAATATCCGTAAGTGTATGGGCTCAAAGGGGTTAAGCAATGGATCACCTGCAGTGTTTGGGATAGAGATATGAATTGCCTCTCATCATTTCGGTTGTCGTACCTCTTGCGAGAGAACTCTTTACCTTATTGATATGAACCTTCCTACACTCATCTCACAAGTGTATGAATATGGGACTGTGTATAGGATAGGGTTTGCCTTTTATCATCCCGACTCGTCTCATTTAGTATGCTCAATCAATTCCACATCATTCATTAAATTAGTCCATCTTGATGTTCTTTAGTGGAATTGGTGGATAAAACATGTAAGAGTCATCATGCAAAACCCTTTAAAAAAAAAAAAAAACTTAATAGCTTTAAGCATGTCAACTTCAAATAGTTTTCTATACTGCAAAATGGTTTTAAGCATTCATTCAAGGATTCCTCTACAATGGGAATTGCCTCAGCAGTTGATGTCTTTGAATTGTCCCTATCATTCAAGACTGAAAATCCATTTTTGCCCCTGCACAAGAGAACGTGCATCAGTATGATACTATGCAACATCAAAGTAAATTCAAATTGCACATCCATTTTGGCTCAGGTCAAGACTTTATCCTAATCGGGTCACTACCAAAACCTGTCATGCCCCCAATTTGTCAACTCTTCCACTTGGGAATGATGGTCCTTTTTTACTTGCCCCAAATCTTTTTCATTACAAGTGCGCTCTAAACCTGTTGATCACAAGTCAAGTTTATGATCATTGAAACTTGATACGCCATTCTCAGATGTCCCTTGTCATAACAAGTTATAGAATTATGCACTGAGACGAGAAGCAAATGAGTCAGACAAACAAACAAGTTTAATCTGCTACAAGCTTTGGGAAAATGTTTTTTTTTAGCAGTGAAACGCTTTTGTTTTCAAAAAAGTTTTTGGGAGGAAGCATGAGAAAGTCCAGCCCTCAGGATTTCTCCGTGGATGATATTTTTCTTTTTCATGGTTCGATATCGTCATTGGACTAGTTTGGTATACTCCATCATGTCCTCAAAATTTGAAATAAAATTGTAATTTCATAGAATCAAATGAATTACATTATTGGAATGGAAAATGCAAACAAGCCAAACCCTAAAAGCAAAAGCGATAATTGAAATTTCAAAAAGCAGAGAATCCTAAACAAAACTTGAAATCCTAGGAGATAAGAACTTCTTCACTCAGTGACAGCGTTTGCGCCTTCATCATGGTTGGGTAGAGGATTTTTCTGATTACTGCTGAAAGAGAACGCCTTTGTATCCAAGAGGTCTTGGACCTTATGCTTCAAAACATAGCAATCATCGGTAGAGTGACCAATCTCTCCCATGTGATAGTCACACTTCTCGGAGGGATTATATGCAGGATAATGCTCGAGATTTGGTCGCTTCGGCTCAGTAGAGAGTAATCCCTTCTTTTGGAGAACAGGCAAAACTTTGGATAGGGGTCTAGGAAGAGGTGTAAGCTGCCTCCTAACATTACGTCGTTGACCCGAGAACCGATATCCTCCACCTTGTTGCTCGAGAAATCTTAATTACCGGAGCGCGATTGGATGTATCACGATTTAGTTGAGAGTAGGCCATATTAATCTCAGCTTCAGGGTCCCTCTCCTTCTTGGTAGAAAACCTCTTGTTAGATGGCTTAGTAAACTACCATTCTCTTATCCCCATCTCGATTTGTTCTCCTACAGGAATAAGCTGATTGAAGCTTTCGACGTATGTACTGGCCATTCTATTACGAAACTCGGACGACAGGGTTTTCACGAACAACTTCATCAGCTCTTTGTTGGTAGGCTCAGGACTAATTTGAGCCGCCAGGTTTCTCCATCTCACAACATATTCCTTAAAGGATTCGCTCCTTTTCTTTTCCATCCGCTCCAGGTCTTCTCGAGAAGGTGCGATGTCCATGTTGAACTTGTACTGTTTGAGGAACGCGTCGGCCACTTCGTTCCAGGTGTCGAGGAGGTTCACATTCTTCATCACATACCAATTAAGAGCGGGCCCAGTCAAACTTGCATGAAATGATTGGATCATGAGAGGCTCATTCTTGACATACTGGGCCATGCGTACGTGGTACATTTGCAAATGAGCTTTTGGGTAGGAAGTACAATCGTATTTCTCAAAATCCGGCATTTTGAATTTCTTTGGCATCTTGACTTTCTCCTACACGGACAAGTCGAATGGGAGTGAACTCTGTGACTCCTGCAATTGTTTCAACTTCTCTTCCAGCTTCGCAACACGCTCATCCTGATCTGTCTTGGGAACGCCGTCAAGCTTGGCCTTTCCAACAATGACTAGGTCATCTTCTAGCCCAGGCATGTCGTCATCAATCATTTGAACCTTGTTTGCTTGCTTCGGGATAACTACTTCAGGAAGAGCGCGTGCAGTTGTTGGATTTGCTTGGAGGAATTGGAGTTGATCCGTCACAAGCTGTATAGAGGCGAGTACTTGTTGGAGTTGAGTCTCCGCAGCGACATACGATCACGCATTTCATTTTGGTCAGCCATTTTAGCCCTTGATCGTGTAATAATAGGCGATCGCGGTAGATCCGTTATGACCTAAGGAAAATGGATGGAAATATGTAAACACAAGGTCTAAATAGAGAAACAATCCATGACAACAATCTAATCAATTTTTCATTTTCATTTTTTTTTCATGAAAAGCTCTTACAATGAGGGAATTTCCTAAAGAGAGCTAGAAAAATAGACATCCTAGTAAGATCAAATTTCTTAGACATGAATTGAAAACAAATTCTCCAAAGTTTTTTTTATATTATTTTTTCAAATGATTTATGGCAATTTCCTCATTTCATTCTTGAAAGGAATTAGATCAAATGACTATCCTATATTGTCATGGACAGACCAAAACCATGACAAAATAAATTGCATGGTATAGGGATAGAAAACTTACTTTACCAAGAAAATCGACGGCAATCACATAGACATGCACATGAGATGTGAGGCTCGATTTTTGTTTAAATGGCTTAACAAGGTGGAGCTAAGAGGATAATCTGACCGTTGTAGTCTCGCATTAATGTGTCAGATCCCCCTAACTCCGGCTCAGTCGAATGGAATACCCAATAATCACGCAGTCTCGCGGATATGGACAAACACATTCGACACCATGAAAGAAATTTCGGGGAAGAGAATGTCAACCTCTACATAGTAATCTCGCTTTGGAGGAAGTATCATTCTCAACACCATCCTAGAAATCATTTCGCAGCCCAGGTTCAACCGCAGGTTGTGTGTGCAAATAGTGTGGTGCTAAAGCAATAAAGCATGCACAACAGTTTAAATGCAAACAACACTTCTATAGTTTTAATTCAAACATTCATCCCTAACTCCAACCTGCAGAACATGGGTTAGCAAAGACTACTCCCCTTATACCTCTGATCTGCAAGAACATTTAACACATTAAGGATGTTAGAGACGTACCTGAGATCCTTGCTGCCAAACAAAAATATTTTTAAAAGAAAAAGAAAAATTGACCTAAGTCCACTAAGTGTTTTAACACAAGTCCCCAGCGGAGTCGCCAAGCTGTCGCGATCAATTTTTCGGGTTTACCACCTAAAACTAGGTTAATGGATTACTAAGTCTTTAAGCTTAGCTCGGGCTCTCCCAAGCCCATACCAATTCGCGACTTATGTTTAAGTTCTTAACATACAAATGATTTTCAATCAGGAGTCGCCACTAATCGGTTTATGGTAGGTCGATTAGACACCTAAGTAAAATAATGGGACAATTACTTTACTCCTACGAACCAGAGACTAAGGGTACGGGGACTTGGTTACATTATATTTTTCTAATGCCCTTTCGGTACCATTCTTTTTATCTTCAAAAATGTTTTTTTGCGGGCGGCTGATTTATTTTAACCTAGATTACTATGATGCAAAAAGTGACCACACGGATGCTCAAACATTCAATAAATAAATTGCATCACACAAAGCAAACAATTTTTTGGGTTTTCTTGAAATTAGAATTTTTTCATAAAAACATGCATTTTAACTACATGACCTAAACTATATGACATGAAGAAATGCAATAATTAAATGCAATCTAAATGACATAATTCTAATGACATACAATGCAATGCAATGACATACAAAAATTATTTCAACTAAAATGACACGCAACATACAATTTAGTATGCGGGTTATATGTCATGCGACATTTATTAAATGACTTAGTCTAATGACGATGAAATTCTAATTAAATGAACCTAATAAAAACTAAATGACGTGCATTTGATATTTCTATGCAAAATGATCTAGCTAGATTAAAATTCTATCTAATTTAAACTAAGGATCAAGTCACATTAAATCCTAATTTAAACTAAGATATTATCTTAATCTAACATGCAATTTATCTAATATGCAATGACGTGCAAAAAATGCCTTAATTCAACATGAAATATACATGATGATTTTTTTGTGTTTTTATATTAATTTCGAAATTAATATTTCACATGCAATTCAAATAATGATAAAACTAACAACCTAAATGAATGCTTTTTTTTTTTTTGTTTTTTTGTTTTTTAATATTTTCCTAAATTCGGAATAAAATCCCTATTCTAGATATGCAAGATAACAAGAAATACTCCAAAACAAACTAAATCCTAATTCAAATATTTTTTGGATTTTTTTAGTGATTCTCCAAAACAAGCAATTATCAACTAAACATTAAATCTAAACAATCAAGATATTCAATCAAATAAATGATTAAAATAATCGAAAAAATAACCCGTTGTCTCACGAGTCAAATTAACGATTATTATAACCCTAATTATCACGACAAAGAGTTCAAAATAACTAAAAATCTTATTCGAATTCTTACGAATCAAATTAATAATTATATTGATTCAACACTTAAAATGCTATCGACAAATCCCAAGAATTAATATAATTAAAAAATGACCCGATATCTTACGGGTCGATTAATAATTATAATAATTTTAGGGATAACTCCTGCGAGTAATGCCTACAATATTCATAACCTAAAAGTCAACTCACAATATTCAAACTTAAACAATAATAATAAAACTAACTAAAAGTAAAGTAAAATAATATAAAATAAGAAAAATAAACAACCTAAGGAAAATGGAGAGGCAGCCAATTCGTCGACACCGGGCAGGGGTTTGGGTCGCCGACGTTCGGGGCTCCGGCGAGGTGAATCAACAGTGCGGTTGGACGGCGACGGCTCAACTCGGCTCGGGCAGAGGCAGAGCAAGGCGGACAGGCGGTTGCTGTGGCGTGTGTCGCTTGGAGCGTGAGATGCGCTGCTCGGGCTGTCGAGGAGACGAGAGCAGCGACGGTGTGGGCTCCGGCGGCGTCGGGACGCGGCAGGGACAGCAGCACGGCGTCGGCTGGGCGTCAGGAGGAGGCGAGCAGGGACAGACAGCCGAGCGTAGGCGAGATCTGCTGGGCAATCACGGGCGAGTGGCAGAGCAGGGCAGGAGCGGCGTCGGCAAGGGGAGTCGCGGACAACTGGACTGGCGTCGCGGGTTGCTCGTGAAAGAGGCGCGGCGAGGCTCGGCGTCGTGGTGGCGCGGGTCGTCGGGGCTCGTGGATGGAGACCGGCGGCTACGTCGGCGCGAGGAAGGTGGCTCGGTGGGCGGCCAGCCAACGGGGATGAAGCGTTGAAGAAGATGATGAATAGTGCTAGGATTTCTCTCTTTTTTTGGTTTTTTTTTCTCTCTCCTGTTGCACGTCCCTTCCTCTCTGCCCCTCTCTCACGTCACTCTCCCTCTGCCCGTGTACTTTCTGTAGGAGACTTTTTCTTTTCTCAACTGGAAGAGAATTCCTTTTTCTCCCCTTCTCTCCTCTTTTTTCTTGACTTTTTGTGTTTTCTTTTTCGACGAAGAGAAGCCCCCCTGCTTTACCGTACACGGCCCTTTTATAAGCATGAAAAAATGTGATCTTCGGATATTTCGAAGATTTCTATAACCTCTTGATTACAAAAATCTTTTTATTCTCCTTATCTCCTAAATATTTTCTACTGATTTTTAAAGATCACAATCCGATTTTCTCAAATTCCAAAAAGATCTTCATTTCAAATCTCAATTTCGAAAATGGGCTTGGGCCAATTTGTATTCTTTTTGGGCTTGGTCCGACCTTGTTAATTTAAAATTCAAAACTACCAATTCGACCCATCCACCACCGGTCCAATAAACAAATGTAAAAAATGCAAATTAAAAACAAATGCACATAAATCTATATGCTATGCAATATATATATTTAGGGATAAAATTAACCCCTAATTTTTTAAGGCGATAAATGACTAAATGGGTTGCCAAAATTTAGGTGTCAACAATTAGTTTCATGTGTGTGGATATATATGAACCGGGTCAATATACTTTGCATAAAAACCCGGCTCAATTACTAAATTATCACATCCTTAATCATAAAGTGGGGGCTATTTCAACCCATTTTATGTCTAAATCCAACCATATAGTAGAAAGAGACAAAATTGCGCTTAAACATCTAAGCAAAATTGAAACGAGAAATTTGCAGAAAATCTTATTCTTTTTCAAGTTGTCAAGCGAAATTATGGATTAATTATAAGAAGATCAAAACAAATTTGAAGATCAACAGCTTTTTAACATTACAAAATTTTATTTGTATTGTGCATATTGCCACCGAGCTATCTGACCTTTTATATCCACATAATGAGATGTTCGGATGAAATAAAGAAAACTCTCTTACAAGATTTGTCGGAGTAAAATTGCTACTATACTCCCTAATGCAAAATTTAATAGATGAAAAATAATTAAATAAAAATTTGCATGAAATAAAAGGTCAAAATGACTTTTACATGTAATTCGTCTTGGACGAGGAGTTTATGAGAAAAATATCAAGGTGTCTACAAAAGCATTTTACATCGTTGTTTTTAAACACTTTTTAGATGCTCTTTTCACTCTCATGGTCTATGCAAAAGTATGTAAGTAAATAATATAAAAATTATATAACATATAAAAGGCCTAATTATGTTTTCAAACTAATCGAAAACCAAATTCACCATGAAAGTTACCATTTGAGGTAGAAATGATACGTTGCGATAAGATTAATGATGATGAGTAAGAAGCTAATCTTCATTATCTAAGCAACAATAATTTTTTTTTTTTAATGGTCGAAAGCAACTATAAACTTTCTAAGCTAAAGGAAACTGTACAAATATAGATATTGTCAAGAACGATTTTGTCTGCCTAATGAAAATAAAAATGGATTTAATCGTCTAAGGATGGAAATCTTATTGTCAAGGTAGGGGTTATTTAGGCTACAGCTTGTGGCACTCTTTCTTTTCTTCTGCTGACTTGCTATTATTCCAGAAAAAATAAAATAAAAGAAAAACCGTTTAGGAACCTTCGCAAACGGTCAGACAGACACGTGCACGCAAAAACACGTACACAGTGATCCCGACAGAGACGCACAGACCTTCCCAGCTGTTGGGGAGAACTCGGGTATAACAATTCACCACGTCCAAACGCAATCCAGGATCAATTTATCCCTCGAAGCAAAATCAACTAAGAATTTCTTAACCCCCAGCAACAACCAGCAATGTACAGCCTCACACAATGGAAATATAACGCCGAAATAATAAGTAGACAAAGTAAATAACGACACCAAAGGATTTAATGTGGAAAACCCGATGCGGGAAAAATCACTGACCAGCCCAAAACATCCACTAATCACCAGAATAGCAGGATACACAAAGTATTCTTCTAGTCACACATTAGAGTCTCAACATCAACATTTCAATCATCTTCTTCTCACCACATGGTAACAAACAAGTTTGGAGCGAAACATTAACTGCAACTAGAGAATTTGGAGACGGTTCTCGATGAACAAAAACCATCAACTCGTAGCCCTCGGTCTCACGAATAACATACTGAAATTTGAGCCGATTCCGACAATATTTGGCCTTCGAATCAAAGCCGCAAAGTTGCATCACTCTTCCTCTCTTCTCTTTCTCTTTTGTGCATTTTTTTTTTCGTTTTCTCTCTCCTCACTTCGGACGCACCCCACGCACGACCCCCAACTTCCACTTCTTTTGTTCTTTTCTTTTCTTTTTCTTTTTTTAATTTAATGCTGGCTGGGCCCCACATGAAGGTGGACCCAGCCAACACCAACAGACGGCAGCAAACTCCTTAGGATCCGCACCACGAGGAGCCAAGGCGCAGGTCAGCGTGTCCATCCACTTCGCCGCCGGAGCTCGACACAGGTCGAAGCTGCTGTTGTACGCCGCCTTCCTCGACCCGTAGTCTCGCAAATACCACTCGCGCTTCGCCTCGAGGTCCTGCTCGTGGAACCTCCTCACCCCTTCGACCATCTCCTCCATGAGGGCCGCCGGCATGCCGTGGTTCACCGCCTGGAATCTCTCCCACCTCTGGCACGCCTCCCGGACCCGGTTGACCGTCCTCTTTCGCTCACTAGGGCTTCAAATTCGGCCGAGGCCTCGGAAGCCTATGACAGGAACGCTCAGGCTCGATTCTCGTGATTCTGAGGCACGATATAGCTCGAGCTTCAAGTAGCAAACAACGAAGATTCTGGGTACTTTGGTCAATTTGGCATCGGCGAGTCCCTTCACGCTAGCCTTCGAGTCGTCGAAGGACTTCAGCTCGGCTTTCCGATCGTAACCACCATCGCAGGTGGACTCTAAAAATTATATGCATGTGGGATAGATACAACAATTGCAAAAGGGATAGTTGCAATTTTTCCCTAACACTTTTTCTACAAATAATAATAATAATAATAATAAAATAAATTAAGGGCGCTTTCAAAATGATTTACTTAGCGAGCACTTCGTGGTGTGTAAGCATTTTTTTCTCTTTTCAAAATTTTAATATTTTAAACAAATAACCAGGAATTTAGAAATTAGCCTTTTTCATGGTAATTTTCTTTAGCAGACATTAAATGTTATTCCTAATTAACATAATAACTTTTACTTATTTAAATTTAAAGTATATTATAATATCGAATACCAGTAAATTTATGTTATAATAACATATTAAGTAAAATTGCTACTGATTCTTTAATATCATATTATATAAAGAATATGTAAAATTCTCAAAAACTCTATTTAGAAAGAGGCAACTAGTTTCACATGGAAAAAGTAATGTTAATTATTAGTAGATATATAATTCGTTATGAATCCCGATTTGTGGCATGTATGCATTTCTTTTCTTTTTTTTCAAAAATTTAATATTTTAAACAAATAACAGAGAATTCAAAAATTCTCCCTTTTCACGGTAATTTTTTTTTTCAGCAGACATTAAATGTTATGTATGATAAGAAATGTTCCTAATTAACATAATACTTTTTAATTATTTAAATTTAAAGTATATTATAATATCGATTACAAATAAATCAATGTAATAATGACATAACAAGTAAAATTGATTCTAATTATTTAATATCATACTATATAAAGAATCTGTAAAATTCTCAAAAAGTCTCATTAGAAATAGGCAATTTAGTTTCACATGGAAAAAGCAACGTTAATATTAGTAGACGTATAATTCCTTATGAACTTTCCTAATATAATCTTCTGGAGGCATGACTCTATTTCGAACTCAAAATAGTCTTCTTTAAAAAAAAAAAAGACGACCGTTGCGAGCGCCTCCTTCCCCTGACCCGATCGTCCTTACTCTGCTCCTCATACTCTTCCAGTCTCGTCCGGCGTTCTTGGCTATGCTCGCGTTCCTCTCTCTCCCTCTCGCGTGACGGCCCTCTGCGAAATCCTCTTCGGAGATGGTCAGTCTCTTCTTTCTCGCTCTGGTTTGTTACGCATCTGGTTGCAGAAACTTGTTTTCTCGTGTTGCGGAGATTCACGAGGTTTCGCTTGGTCTCTCTCCGGGACGATGCCAACGGTTAATCGGGATTATTTGGTTTGAGCGCGTCCTTTTATCATCTATCGATTCCTCGACAGGTCGATCTTTGCATCATGGAAGTGTTTAGTTTTAGCTCCTCTGATTTTTTTATGGGTTATCAAACGATTGATTTTTTTTTTTTTTCTGTTTAATTGTTTTATGACCTGCTTCTGGATTCGCAGTGGATTCTTTTCCCTTGGAGCGAACTGCTTGTCTGAGATGTTGTCTGAGGACGATGAATGAAGACTCTGGTCTGTTTATTTCATTGAACAAAGCGTTTGGGCTTTTCGGAGGACTGAGGATCTGTCTTCCTGTCTTTTGTTGAGAATTGCTTGGTTTAGTTCCTCCTTTGATTGTGTATGGATTTATCAAACGATTGATTGTCGTTTGGTGAATTCGCAGTGGATTCTTTTTCCATTGAGCAAACTGGTCAGTTTGTTTCACAAAACAAAGCGTTTTTGCTTTTTGGAGGACTGAGGTGTTGGATATATGCCCTAAAGCTACTATGTAATAGTTACATATTAGAGATTTCAGTTGTACTTTTATTATTATTATTTAATTAATGGCAATGACGTATTCATTCATTTGTCCAATTATTTTATATTTATGAATGATTCCATAAGATCAGTTGCAACTAGACCCATTTTTAAGACGTCAAGAATATATGTGACGGGTTCATAGTTAGACTAAATCTTTAAATCGTTCCTGATCGATGGATTATTGAATAGATATTAATAATCCTGTTGAGACCGTGTGTTCTTAACTTTGCCATTAAGTATGTATACTTAAGGGAATGATGAGTCACATGTCATTGGGTATTATGATACCTGAGTTAGAACACAGGTGTTTATATTAGACAAGTTCACTGAACGTGACGTATATGGAACGATTAGCGACATGGAAGCTTTTAGCGTGGTCAATGTCTAATTGTTCATGCTTTGGTCTTGTGTAAATAATTCTTAGACCTGAGGCATAGTGTTAACTTGTGTATTGAACAACTATGGTTCACGGGTGCACATAATGCCGAGTCGTTAATCCGTCTTTATACCTGATGGTCATAGTTTGTTCATATACGAAGTTACACATGTGCACAGTATGGAATATGTCTCCTTGTTATATGCAAGGTATGATAATAATGTCCTATGCGATCTAATTGTGACACTGAATTGAAATCTTCGGCCGGGGTTGTAATTGAGAATAAATTGTTTATGTCTAAAAAAAAATGCATGTCAATTAGATTTGTGCATATGATCGAATTAATGACTTGACAAATATTACATGGTCTTTGTTTGATCGGGACATAATAAGACAGAGGGATTGAATTACATTATAACCAAAGTTGACAGGTTCATTATGTTCTTAAAGTATTCACACTATCTGGGTAGTCATGACATATTGCTAGATGTCAATTATGGCTTGTAAGACCCAAAGATTAATCGGGACAATTAATTCTTTTGGGAGTACTAATGTGTTAGTATAAGTCTTACTACTAGCTTAGTGATGAACCTAGGGATGTCACACACCATAAACAATTAGGATTACGTGGAACAATAGAGAAATAATGTTGCAAATGTGTTTGCAATTACTGCAATCGAATTGTCGATTTGAAATTAAATTAAATGAGATTTAATTTAATTTGTATTATAGTCACGAGCCTACTTGCATATGATGCACATACATGCCCAATGTAAATATATGTTAATGCATTCTCAAATGTACATATAAAGAATATGTTCTTTTATTTTAAAATGGATTGATTAATTATTTATTTATTAGTTTAATTAATTAATTAATTAATTAATGCCTTTTAATAACTAATAAAATTAATAATAAAATTGAGCTTCATGCATGTGCACGAATTCGTGCACATGCACTGGCATGGAAGGTCAGCAACCGCTGACCATCATGCCAATTGCTCATGCACGATGGTCGTGCATGAGCAACCGCTCATGCACGATCGTCCGCTACGGACGATTAGCAACCGTTGCTAGTCAGTTTTATTTTTAAAACAATTTAGGGATGAGAGTTAAAGTGCTGCTGAAAAAAAAAAGATTTCGTGTGTTTTTGTCTTCTTGTTCTGGATCGGTTCTTCACCATGAACAAAACCATGAAGTTCTGCTAGTTGCTGAAAATTAAGTTAAAGTATGCGTGTGTTCTTGTGTCTTCGAGACACGAGGAAGAAAAACAATTCTCTCGTTCAGGCCGTGACTATTATACATAAAAAATCCAACGGATTGTTTCCACGTGATTGCTAGCACGATCGAAGTGGTGAATATCCAAAAGTTCTCTTTTCGTTCGACGTCCATTGATAATGTGTCTGAATTAGAGGTCCGACGCTTGTGGGACTTGAACTAAAGAACATCCAAACCGATTCGTTTTAAAGCACGCTTCAAGAGGTAATTCGTTTAGCTCCCTTTTTATATCCAGATTTTTGATTAAAACGCACGAACAACGCCTTATGAGAATCATGTATAAAATATATCTTTGTTTCCGCTGCATTCTCTTTGTTAATTTTTCTTATACATGATTCATGAAACCCCAACATGAGGATCTGCTTCCATTTTTCTTTGGTTGAGATGATGAACTATTAGTGGTCTCTAATCACCTCTCTCTCTCTCTCTTCTGGGCAATTAACTTTGGGAGATGATCATGGGCTAGTTCCAATTATCGGTTTTTGCTTTTTGGAGGACTGAAGATTTTATGGATGCGCACTCATTCTTTTACTGAGAAAAGGAATCAAATCACTAGTCGTGTACTTAAGTTTATAGATTAGAAATTAGGTATAATTGCGAGTCTCCAATTGGCAGTTTCACTATGCTAAAAACAATGGAGAATGTGCCTTCTCTTCCAAAAATCTTACCCGGAAACCTCGAAAACAACTTAATGAAATTTTGTACATTTTTTGTATGCAAGTACTATATCCATTCTTGCTTTTATTCTCTGTTTTAAACAGTGTCTATCAACTTCCACTAGCGTACAAATCTAGTTGTTTGTTATGTCTCTCTAACTTCATGTTTCACTTTCTTTCTTAGAGGTCTGGAAAGAGGATCTTTGTGCTCCAACTATGGAAGTGGGAAGGATCTCTTGATTTTGTTTAACTTTGTGGAGATTGGATATTTTTAAAATAAATGAGGAGGAAGCGTTTTTTTTATAGATCTATTTGCTTTTCAGCTTTTCTATATAAGAGTATTGTCTGATTCTACATTTGTTAGGTGTTGGCTGGATGATGTTATAAGCATCCGCTCCTCAACACTTTGGTCACATATTTCTTTTCACATCTCTTTTTATCCAATTTCTTTATTTCATTTGTTTTGCAAGTTAAATCTTTTGCGATAGTGTGATAGACCATCATATTAATATCATTACGATCCTTTTTTCCGACAACTTCACTTTCATGGCTTACGTCCTAATCCTCTGTACTGCTTTTGTTGTTAATATTGCTTTCTTCATACATTTTCATTATCAAGCAGTCATTATTCCTTGCTCCTTAAGGTTCTTGTCGATATGGATTTCCTTGAAGAGCATGCGTTTCAGCTAGGAAAATAGCATGCCTTTTACCATTTCTCAGGACTGCTGAATACAGATATCAACTGCCTAATCTTTTCCCAGAATAGGATGCTAGTGTCTATAAGAAATGTTTTTAATCAGAATATATGTCTCTTGGTGGGTGCCTGCTGTCCAGACGATGGCAATAACTGTGATATGGTGGGCATTACTTGATCAAACCAAATGCTGCCTACACTTGCTTCATCTTGGCTTAGTAAATATTTTTCACCACATCGTCTAGTTTTCCTTTCTAGTAATTATTGCTGCCTCAATGGTGTGATCTCAATGGTGTAATCAGTACATGCGCTACATCAGTAGCATACATGAATCAATAGTCAGGTCTTATCTGGATGGCCTTTTCCTTTGATATTCAATGTGGATCTCTATTTAATCAATGGATGTTTACTTTATTGGATAAATTTAGATAAGTGAACTGTGTCTTTTTTGTTCAGTTTAGTTTTTGGTATTTGTTTGTTTTCAGTTGTGGGTAGCACTGTGATTCTTCGCTAGGAACATTGATCTGGCAACTGGACATATTACGCTTCCTTGCTTCAGTGTTTTGTCTTTGTGTTTTTCTTTACCAATTTCTAATAGGGAAATTTGTCTCACCTATACTGAACATTTCAGGGGTGACATCCTACTTTAGGATCCTGCTCAGATTGGATGGACTTGGTAGTGTATTTTGACATTTTGCTTCTCGTTGAATTAGAGGTTGAGCCTCATCTCATTGGGTTCTCAGCTATTTGGCAAAGTCCCTTTGTCACCCTGATCATCTACAAGGTGAAGATAGTTTGCAGCCATCAAAGGCTGGGATTGCACTTGCTTTAAACACGCATGGATTGTACACTTTGCAGAAGCAGTTGGATGATGCCCGAATATCATTCAAAAAGAATTTTATGGTGGCTTGTTTCTTCCCTGTTTTTTTACCATTTTGTGGAACAAATACTTTGCGTGAGATGTGCACATGACGTGTAATTGTCAGTTTGCAGGGTGGGATATTGTTGCTGGATGACTTATATTGGTGGTTTTCAGCATGAAATTGGAATACGGCAACAAATATAGCAATTGAAGCCTTATTCAGAGCTTCAAATGAGTAGTGAACACTATGAATCCATCTATAACATGATTATCATTCTGTATTAAGCTCTCTAGGATCAAATTCTTAAAATATTTTCTCATTGTCTCTTTCCTCATCTTTTTGGGTCTTCCTTTGAACACACACTTCATAAAGAAGTTTGTGCTCCAATGGAATTGGTTCAAATCAACATCTTTGATCTTTTTTCGCTAGATACTTGTAATGCAATAGTTGTATTGTCCTGACATCAGTAAAACTGATGCTAATCTGAAGTAGTAGCCAAATTTGTGATTGTGATATATGGTGAACTTTACTTGATCAAATGTTGTCTATGCTTGCTCTATCCGTGTTTAAATCAAGAATTTTTAATTTTTTACCATACCTGATAGTTGTCCTATATTTATATATTATTCATTGGTGCAATCTTGTTTCCCAGAATGCGCCGGACAATAAATGTATTCCACTGGTGGCACATACTTGAAGCAATTGTCCTGGTCTTATCAGAACTGCTGTCTTACTTTGAAAGTCAATGTGGATCTACGTTGTCGATGGATGGCTACCTTGTTGGATAAATTTGCAGAAACATGAAGGAACTTTTTTGTCATGTTTATTGTTTAATACTCTTCTTATAAAATCCAATTTGCACTTTTTTTTTATCTTTTCTATTGTTAGAGATTCTTCACCAAGACTATTGAACTGGCGGCTGGACATATTACACTCCTACTAGAAGGGATTCCCGGAGATGTTCAGGTCTTAAGCACCCACAATGGTCACCCCACTCTCCGTGCTTCAAGTTTTGGGTTTTTTTTCTTTTTATTAACCATTTTTTTTTTTTTTTTTTTTTTGATTTCTACCCCAGGAGTTGGTGTCACTTATGCAGAATTTTGTCAGAGGTTTGATTCTTTGGTAGAATCATGTTTAGATTGGCTGGACCTGGTAGTTTTTTTGATATTATGCTTTTAATTAGTTGACACCATGGTTATTGTAAATGCCATTAGATCTGGAAGTACTTACGTCCAGTTTCTGGTATTGTTGACAACCAGTAGAGATGCTGGGCACTTCCGAGTTTTCACTATTGTAATTAAGTTCTTGTTTTAAAAAGAATGTTCTGGAAGTAACTACTTACGTCCAGTTTCTGGTACTATTGACAACCTGTAGTAAAGCTGAGCACGTCAATGTTTTTGCTATAGTAACCTAGTTCTTGTTTAAAAATGAATGTTCTGGATTAAATTTGCTACCTACCTACCACGAGTCATATGTAGCCATATGAAAGTTATCTATGAAAGCTATATCTAATTTTGATTTTTAAGTATTTGTTCGTATTACTCATTTTCCTTCTTGTTGATGCTTACCTTGCAAGACTATATCATTTGCCCCGTCATATATCAAAAGAGGTAATGAAAATTGAGAACTAACTGAGATGCCAGTCAACTTATAGATATTTGTACCAAAGAAGAGTTCCTGGTGTATCTCCTTCGCTTTCAAGGGACCTGAATTTGTTATTGGGAATTTGTCTGCCTATGGTTTTTTCTTGACAGGTTGGCCAAGCACGATATAATCTCGACTGACTGTAAACTGTTTTTGCGGCCACATGTTACTCCACCCTCTTGAGATTTACTTCAGATTTTGAAACATATTTAGGATATACCATTACGATAATGGAGCTATCTGTAGAAGTTTGTTGTCTGTATTTGACTTATTTCAGAATCCCTCTCTTTAATCTGAAGTTTAAATATGGTTCTGACTTCCTCTCTGGACGATCATCTCTTTCTTAGGATGACAAAGTGGAAGAAGAGGGGTGTCTTGCTGATTCTGACTCTGTTTATCTGAAGAAACTGGGACTTTCTAATTGCACGTCCCTTATCTATGGGTTGTCTTGCTGATGTCGAATCTCTAGCATGATGCATTGATATGTGTGTTCTCAGCTCCTTTGTTTCTTCATCATCGCCGACAAATATCGAGCATTGTTCATAATGGAATGCCAGAGATTTTGCTTTTCCTTATATATGGTGGCGTAACTGGGCTGAACTGCAACAAGGTATTGTCAATCCAACATTACTGAACTGTTCACAAACTTTCTGCATTTCCATATTGCTAAGATTTGGACAGGTTAGCGAGGTCATGCTTTAATCTCAAGTTCACTTCACTTGGCAGAGGTGAGATTTAGAATGACACATGTCCTCTGTACTAGCTTATGTGCTGTGATTCTTATTTTGGATTATACTTCCAGTGTCACGTTTGTTTTCATATTTAAAAAGGAGTTTCTACAGCAAAAGAATTTTTTTTTTGCAGATTATGCAACTGTAGTGCCAACCTTGGAAAAGGTGGAAAATTGAAGGCTATTCTCAACAATGGGGTGCCCGTTGAATTTATTAGAGCACTGATGCTGATAGGTTGGCTAGAGAGAATCCAAGTTGTCTGATTCCAAGAACGATATCTGATGCGGAGCACATCCTATCTGTGGTTTAAAATTGTCTGCTCTTTTTTAACACTTCTGTTTTCTTTTGTCGTAGTTAAGTAACCAAAACATCTAGAAGATAAGAGTTATGGGGCCTTCATTGTGGTGTGGCCAGAGAAGAGAAGAGCCAGATCCTTTTGTTGCTGCTAAAGTAGTGATGGATGCCTTGAGATATTGGGGAATGATTTGCTTGGACAAGATCTTGATTCTTTGGCACTTTTATCTGAGTTCAGTTGGTTTTGGAATGTCAATATGATTTTTTTCAGTTTTAGGAATTGGAAGTCTGGAAAGCATGAGGTCCACATTAGTCCTGGCTTCCTTCTCTTCATTCTTATCTCATATTTGAACTGCAATCACTGATTGGATCACTTGTAGATCATCCAGATAGTTTGTCTAGGTTTTATTCATCATGGTGCTTTTACAGTAGATACTTGGAAAATCTTAGTTTTGGTTGGCACTTCTGACTTTTGATTTATTTCTTCTCTTAACTGATTGGATGGCTCTTTTGAATGTTGTAAGATGATAGCTCTTCTGTGCTTTGGCAGATTAGAGCCTTACTCTATGGGATTGGATGAAGAACTTTTCATTGGCTTGGTACTACGACTGTACGCTTTCTACTAATGATATTTTGTTTGTCTTACCTTCTTTTTCATTCATGGGACTATTGTGAATGTTGTTCTTTCACTGAATTTTTGCTTATGACATACTTAGCCGCACATTCACACAAAAATACATCCGTTGTATATGTATTGACTTGGTGTAAGTCTATTTGAATTTAGTGGTGAATTTGGCTTAATTAAAGAAGTTTTGTCTGGTTATTTATTGTGCTTAAATTAGATGAGATTTGCTGTTGCAAATGTATTGTTCTGGCTATTTATTGTGCTTCAATATATTTCTTGCATATATATTGTTCTGGCTAGATGGTAAATTTTTACACTGAGATAGCATGCTGGTGAGACCTACTGCTTTTTTTTTTTCCAATATATTATATAGAACTGTGCAGGACTGGTTTTTTCCCCCAAATTTGTTAGTTTTTCACTCTGTTTTTTGCATTTACCTGAGTACTTTGCCAAATCTTTTACTAAGTGTTGTAATATGTAGTGTTTTTCACTTATTGTTGATATTGTTTGATGAGTGATCTCTTCATCGTCTAAGGATGATATATACAATAAAACTGGTCAGTTTGCCTTGAATATTGTGTTTGGGCTTCTTGGACGAGTGATGACCCTTTTCGGCAGTCCTGTTTGGTTGAGTTCCTGCATTGTCTTTGATCACTCCTTCAGGATGGGCTATGGACTCTGATTGTGGAGATTTCTAGGAATTTTTAGTTTTGATTGGAATTCATCTTGGAGGAGTGATGACCCTTTTTTGCAGTATTGTGGTTGAGTTCCTGCATAGTCTTTGATCACTTCTTAAGTATGGATTATGGACTGAAATTGTGGAGATTTCTAGGCATTTTCCGGCTTTGATTGAAATTCATCTTCAGTTTATTATCTTTGAGGTGTGACGACATCATTGTTATCAAGTTCTAATCCTTCTACAGGGGTCGGATTAGCCAGGTTAGGAATGAGATGATCTGCTGCGCTTTTCTGTGGGGCTCAATTTAGGATCGTTTGAAATTGGATAAGCAGCCACTTTTTGGCTTCTAGGCAGTAATTGGTTTGAATGAAGTTTGTTCTTAGATTGATACTGGTAAGAGGTTGGTCGATGCGAATCTCTTGAGATTCAATGTGGATTGTCTTCAATCTGGGATGGTTTTTTCTAGCCTATATAATCTTCATTTCTTTTGTCATGCTCCTTTCTTGGAGCGCTTCTATTGGTTTTTGTTTGTGTTTAATCATTAACTCTCTTCCGTTGTAAGGATT
Source organism: Eucalyptus grandis (assembly GCF_016545825.1). Taxonomy (NCBI): domain Eukaryota; kingdom Viridiplantae; phylum Streptophyta; class Magnoliopsida; order Myrtales; family Myrtaceae; genus Eucalyptus; species Eucalyptus grandis. The sequence goes on from NC_052619.1 coordinate 43,977,825, forward strand.
TTTTACAAGTCAGGAAACCTTGAGGGCCACTAAGTTCTTGTGCTAACTTTCTTGGGAAAAAGTGATTCACCAACTTAGTGTGGGAGAATTTTAGTTTGTTGGAGTAATACAAGTAAGAATTACGGAATGAAGTCTTTAGTTTTGTTGCCTCCCCCCCTTGGGATTCACATTCCAGATCTATGTTGAGCCAAAAGTTCTGTCAGGAGGCTGCAACTATACAGTTGTGAGAGCTTATCATCACAACTGGTAACCTATGATGCAGTTAAACTTTCTTTTTTTCACTCCACACTTGATTTCTTTTTTCTGTTTTGGTATGAGGACCTTGGTTGCTTTTTTTCCATTTTATTATTGAGGTGAATGTCCTAGCACTCTCTCTTGTCAGCCTAGAGCCTTCTCTTTGTTTTTTTTTTTTTTTTTTTTTTTTATTTTATTTTAACGTTCTCCTTCTTCTCCTCCTCCTCTCTCTCCCTTCTTTCTCTCACTACTTGCTGTGGGTTCTCTAATCAGCTTTGTGACATGGTATCGGAGCAGATTTGACTACCTGATTCCTTTATCCTATTGCTGGTTTGAGAGTCCCCTAATAACCCTATTTCTTCCCTAATGCGCAGCCACCTAAAGTTGCAATTTTTATCTGTTTTCTCTTCAAATCTCGATACATATAAGATCAGAAGATATCAGATTCATCAAGTTTGGTTTGTGAACATGGATTACAACACTTACTAATCAGTGAATTCAAGAATCAGAGTACTTCATTGATTATGGTTGACTAGTCTTGCTGGATTTCTGTCGAATATATAATTATTTGAGTTGAGATTTTTGGTTAGATATTTTCTTTTATACAATAGCCTATATTTATGAGATTTTAGCATCCCTTTGGTTAATTGATAGAGCCAATTACATTTTATTATACATCCATATTGCTGTTTTATTTCTTGCATTGAAGTCTCAGCATTGTTGATCAGTGATAGATATATTTATATTCAGATTGTCATCATGAGATAGTATCAATGTTCAGATTACCACTATTAAATTGAATGGATCCTCCAATTACTTGTTATGGGCTCAAGCTATTGAAACCTCTAGAGACTATAGTGATTGGATGAGAGAGAACTAGACTTATTAAACGGGTTAAATGGGTTGATTTAGGTCACTCATTTATTGTAGTGCAAAATTTTTTACCCATCCCAACTTAACTCATACTCGACTTATACTCGACCCATTTAACTAAACTTAAGAAAACTTTATTTTATGACTTTTTTAAAATGGTATTTCTAAAATAATTTTATGTAAAACAAATTTAATGGACAATTTTTATAATTTTTTAAAATTGAATTTTTAGTTATTATTATTTTTTAAAATCAATTTTTTAATTATTTTTATTTTTTAATTATATAATTTTTCTTTTTCTCTTCTCTTTTCCTTTTTCTTTCTCTTCTTCTTCAGCCAATCGTTGGCCACGATGACGGCCGGGATCGGCCACGGGCGAGCTAGGCTCATCGAGCTCGGCCAACATCAAGGAGCTCGAGGCTCGCTCGATTGGCGAGACTCGAGCCAAGCCCAACGCCGGCAAGCTCAAGTCTCGCCCAATGCCTTGCCGGATGTCGGTGAGGCCTCCTCCTTCTGGCCTCGCTAGATTTGATGAGGCTCGAGCTCACCGGATGTCGGCAAGCTTGAGTCTTGTCGGATTTGGCAAGGCTTGACACCAATGAGCTCGAGCCTCACCTAGTTGGTCATCAACCGTCACCGCGCCGACCACCGGCTAAAGGAGGTAGAAGAAAGAAAAAAGAAAAGAAAATTGAAATATAAAAAATAATTATAATTTCGATTTTTATAAAGTTAAAGAGGGAAGAGAGATTGTGAGGCTACAGTTGAAAATGGGTTCTAAGTCCAACCCCTTTAAATTAATTAAACCTTCAATTTTTAAACTCATTTAATTAGTTTCTCTAAAAAAATAAGTGACCCATACTTTGGTCATGTATGATTTAAGAACCATTTTACCACCTCTAGAGAGAACGATACACTTTTGGTGTGGTTATGGAATAGCATGGAACCATCTATCCCTACTAATGTCATGTTTCACACAATTGTTAAGGGAGAATGAGATGATCTTATAGAGAGTTACTCACAAGACAAAAATATGTCTAAAAGTCTATGAACTATATGAGAATATCTTTAATTTTAAATAGGGAGACAAGTCTCTTAGAGAGTATTATAGTGCTTTGAAAGGTATGTGGAAAAAACTCAATCTTTATTAGCTCATCAGTATTGATCTTGAGAGACTTAAGGCACAATGAGCTGAATTTCAAGTGGCCAAGTTTTTTTCTATTTTGAATGCTGACTTGCAGCTTGTGAACAGTTAGCTTCTTGTTGGAGAGAGACTTCCTTCTATGAATGAAGCATTTTTTTGGATTCAACGCATTGTCCCTCCGTATTCTACATCATCTAAAGACAATTAAGCATTTGTGGCTAGTAGTGGTGGTCGTAGTCGTGGTGGTGGACATAGTGGACAAAGTTCTAATCGAGATAGACATTAGTGTATACACTACAACAAATTTGGTTATATTGTTGACACTTGTTGGGCCAAGCATGGCAAGCCTGAGTGAGCTCAATGATTAGTTGCTACAAATGTTGTTGTGTCTAAAGAGAGTATTGAAAATGTGTCTTACAGCGACATGAACCCATCTATCCCACCTAGGGGTAGTTCTTCTAAGTCTACAGCTCAGGATGATATGGTTGCACAACTCATCAAGCTTGTCCAACAACTAGAGGCTTTCAATTTCTCATCCACTACCACTCTTGTATACAAAAATCCTCTTTGGCATACCTTATTGATTGTTATGTGTCTATCTCATATCTTCCTTTTCCATTACATGACTTTGCTTTATCATTTTAAACTCACACAATTCCTAACTCTACCACAGAGGCTTTGTCTCGCCTTGAGTGGAAGAAAGCTATGGATTTGGAAATGGAAGCTCTAGTGTCCTGCCAAATGTGGTCATTGGTTAATCTTCCTCTTGGGAAAGATGTGGTCAAGTGTCGTTGGGTGTACACTATCAAGTACAATTCGGATGGCTCAATTGAGCGTCTTGAAGCTTGGCTCGTTGTTAAAGGTTTTACTCAAACTTATAGAGTGGATTATTTTGAGGCTCTCTCTCCTGTGGCGCATCTCAATTCTGTTCGTGTTATTATTTTTCTTGTTGTGAATTTTGATTGGCCATTATATCAATTGGATGTCAAGAATGCTTTTCTTTATGGTGATTTGTCTAAAAAAAGCATATATGGAGCAATTTCCTAGGTATGTTGCTCAAAGGGAGAATCGTAGTAAAGTATGCCGGCTACATAAGGCCATTTATGGATTGAAACGGTCTCCAAGAACATGGTTTGAGAAATTCCATTCAATGATTTTTAGGTATGGTTTCCACCAATGTTACTCTGATCATTCTATTTTCGTTCGCAAGAAGGAATTGGAGGTGGTCATTCTTGTGGTATATGTGGATGATACAATTGTCTCTGGTAGTGATGTGACCGGCATTTCTGAGGTTAAGTCATTTCTTCAGCGGCAATTTCAGATTAAAGACTTAGGAGCTCTTAGGTATTTTTTGGGTATTGAAGTTTTAAGAGGTGAAAAAAAAAAGTATTATATAGTCTCAGCGAAAGTATTTTCTTGATCTTTTGTCTAAGACAAGTACACTAGCTCCCAAGCCAGTTAATACTCCTATGGATCCAAATTAAAAGTTTAGAGTTGATGATGGAGATGATATCGAAGAAAATCATCAATATCAACGTCTAGTTAGGAAACCAATATTTCTTTTGCTGTTGGTGTGGTGAATCAGTTTATGAAGTCGCTTAAGAAGGCTCATTGGGATGCTGTTTATCGCATTCTTCGGTATTTTAAAAGCTCTCTCGGTGAGGGACTAATTTATAAACCCAACGGTTCTTCCACTCTAGTTGGCTATTCTAATGCTGATTGGGCTAGGTCAACGTATGATCGGCGGTCTATGACTAGGTATTGCATCTTTCTTGATGGCAATTTGGTTACTTGGAGAAGCAAGAAATTGACTACCATTGCTAGGTCTAGTGCGGAGGCTGAATATCGTGCTATGGCACATATTGTGGTTGAGTTGTTGTGGTTGAAATCTCTTCTCTAGGAGGTTGGATTTTCTATTAATTAACTTGATGATATGATGTGTGATAATCAAGCGGCTATTTATATTGCTGGGAATCATGTTTTTCAAGAGCGAACTAACCATATAGAAGTTAATTGTCACTTTATTCGTAATGCTGCAAAGCATAAGTTAATTGCTACTCCTTACGTTGCCTCTAGAGATCAATTTGCTGATACGTTCGCCAAAGCATTGTTTCATCCTACCTTTGTTGTTGGTTGTTCCATGCTAGGCATGGGTGACCTATATGTTCCAACTTGACAGGGAGTGTTATGTTACTTTAAAGGAGTTTTTTTTTTTTTTTATGAGTTCTATTCCTTTTTTACTTACATCAGGATATTATGGTCATATATAATTTATATTTAATATAAACACAATGGATGTAAGGCTTCTGCTACACAGAAACCTAGAGCCCCCCCTCTTTGTTTTTTTTTTTTTTTTTTTTTAACATTCCCCTTCTTCTTCTTCTCCTCCTCTCTATTTCTTCTATGTTCCTTCTTTCTCTCTTGCTGCTTGACAAGGTCCACATTTGTTTTGGCTTGCTTCTCTTCATTCTTATCTAATATATGTGAACTGCAATCACTGATTGGATCACTTGTAAATCATGTAGATAGTTGTGTAGGTTAATCATCCAAAGATCTTAATTCTTTGGTACTTTTATCTGAGTTCAGTTTGTTTTGGAAGGTTAATCACTATAGACTTTCTTTGCTAGTAGGTCTGGAAAGCATGAGGTCCACATTTCTTTTGGCTTGCTTCTCTTCATTCTCATCTCATATGTGAACTGCAATCACTAATTGGATCGCTTGTAAATCACGCAGATAGTTTGTGTAGTTTTTTTTTTTTTTCATCATGGTGCTCTTACAACAAATGCTTGGAAAAATATTAGTTTGGTCGGCACTTCTGACTTTTGATTTATTTCTTCTGTTAACTGATTTTGAATGGCTCTTTTGAATGTTGTAAGATGATAGCTCTTCTGTGCTTTGGCAGATTAGAGCCTTTCTCTGAGGGATTGGATGAATAACTTTTCATTCGCTTGGTACTACAACTGGTATGCTTTCTATTAATGATATTTTGTTTGTCTTACCTTCTTTTTCTATCATGGAACTATTGTGAATGTTATTTTTCATTGAATTTTTGCTTTTGACATACTTAGGCGCACATTCACTTAGAAATACATTTCTTACATATGTATTGACTTGGTGTAAGTCTATTTGAATTTAGTGTGGTAAATTTGGCTTAATTGAAGTAGTTTTGTCTGGTTATTTATTGTGCTTAAATTTGATGAGATTTGATGTTGTTGAGTGATTAAGATGGTAATCTTTTACGCTGAGGTGGTATGCTGGTGTGACCTACTGCCACTTTTTTCCTCTATATTATTTTGAACTGTGCTGGATAGGTTTTTTCCTGAACTTACTAGTTTTTCACACTGTTTTTTTTGCATTTACCTGAGTACGTTGCAATCTTTATAAGTGTTTTTCACTTATAGCTAATGTTTTTTTTTCAGTGATCTCTTCACCATCTAAAGATGATAGATACAATAAAATTGGCCAGTATGCATTGAATAATGTGTTTAGGCTTCTTGGAGGAATGATGACCCATTTTTGTAGTCTGTTTGGTTGAGTTGCTGAGTAATCTTCAGGATGGGCTGTGGATTGGAATTGTGAAAATTTCAAGTTAGAAAATTTGAGGTCCACTAAGTTCTGGTTAGTTTCTCTTCTTTCTTATGTGTATGCATGGTAATGACTAATTTGATTGCCGTGTCTAAATCATGGAGGTAGTTTATGTGTGATTCATTCGTCTTGCTTTTTTCCATTGTTCCAATTCCACACAATACCTAGTTTTCTTAGGCTTTCATTTTATACGATTGATATGTTTTTTTTTTTTTGGTAAAATGTAATAATATAAAGAGGAAAGGTCAAAAGTACAAAAAATCACGGCACAAAAAACTTGCACCCAAGATGAATAAACATAATGAGTGGAAGTATGACATGATGTAAAACACAAGGCAACGCCTAAAAGAAGGCAAACAACAAACTAGATAAGCACGGCATGAACAACTGGCAAAGACACAAACACCTCAGCGAAGGAGGAGAGACGTCGGCTCCAGAGCACTAGAGCACTAGGGCACTAGCATTTCCTTGAAGCGTTGAATGAAACCAAGGTCGATACAGGTCTCCCAAGAAGATAATGGGATCGATGCCCTAACTCCTTTGCAACCTTCTGTTTTTGAAGCTATCCTCAACGTTTCTAAAGGTGCTAGCTCTATCCCTAACCATCTTAAGAAAATGGTTCTTTATAGCCGGGACGATAAGGGGTTGTTTTCTGAATAGGATACTATTCCTATTTTTCCAAATAATGTGACAAAGAGCCTCAAGGGAAAAGCGAGCAATGCATTTAGAGAAGTCCTTACCCTTCAAGAAAGAGGTGGCCCACCGGAGATTCTCTCCCCAAGACTTGTTCCGCTAAGGCAGATTGCATCTCGCCGCCTAAAAGAAAGCAACACCGGCCGTGATAGAGCAATAAAAAAAATGATTTATGGAATCAAGCAACCCATTGCAAAACGCATAGGATCCCCTCTCTATTCTACCATAAGCCAATAACAGAGATTGTGTGGGCAATCTGCGTTTGGCCATAAGCCAAAGGTTAAGCTGATACTTTGGCGTGATTGCATTATCCCAGATGAAATCATGCCAAAAAAACAATGTTCCGCTTGCTCCTGATGGTTTCCCAAGCATTTGCTATCGTGAACCGGCCCGACGGGTTCTCCCGCCAGCAACAGCAATCCGCTACTTGAGTAGGGGTTGGAAGAGGGTAATCCCATGACTCAAGAACTGTTTTGAGAGCCTGGCCAACATCAGAGAAAAGATCTGCAACCGAGGCCTGTCTAGATAATCCTAAGCTGTAGATAAACGAGTCTGAGAAGATTAAATTCAACGGTCCCCTAGGGTGCCAGTTATCGAACCAAAGAGAGACGGAGTTGTGGCATCCCAAAAATCCAAGACAAGCTCTAAGGTGTGTTAAAGCCCATAATTAGGTAATGAAATTACCTATGGTTTATGCTTTAGCCATTAGTCTCCTTTTAAGACTAAGTGATATATGCTTGTGTTCATGAGATTTTAAATTAGATAAATTAATGAGAATAATCTATGCTTGGCTATGCACTTTATAGACTAAGTTTCTATAAATAAAATGTTACAAGACTTTGGCCATGTGGAATTTAGTAATTTAAATTCTTAAGAGAAAGAATAAGAAAGGGTAAAATTGATTTTTAATTAGGTTGGGCCTTAGGCCCAATGGCCTAAGCTTTTGGTGGGCTGAATGGCCGGCCCAATTAGGCCCAAGGAGGTGTGGCCGTCGACCATGAGGGGGAAGGAGTGGCCGGCCCACTTCTTCCAATCCAAGCCCAAGCCCAAAGTCCATTATGCATGTGTCATGACAAGTGGCAAGAGGAGGTCTTCATGCATTGGCCATTGGAGAGGCAAGTGATGATTGCAAATGATGAGGATTAGGGGAAATAAAAGGGAAAGAGAGAGAGAGTGGCCAGTTGGAATTCGGCCAAAGAGAGAGAGAGAGAGAGTGATTTGCGAGAGAGAGAGGGAATCGCCGAGAGGGAGAAGGAGTCGCCCGTCGCCGCCCGCACGCCGTCCGTCCGTCGCCAGTGTGCCGTTTGTGTGTCGCTGTCCGCTTGGTTCTAGAGGCAAGTTGGGACTAATTTCCACCCTTGCATGTGTGGTTGAATTCTTGGATGTTTAGAGGCTAGAAATCGAAGTACATGAGGTTTGTTCTTGGAGATGCATGCTGTCTTCGTATGAACCGCCTGAACCAGAATCTTGTGAGAGCTTGCATGCATGTTTCGAGTTGGATTTTGACTTTGATTCCTCAATGAAAGTTGTAGCCAACATCTTAAAATACAACATACTAAAATTGGGTGCAAAATGGTGGATATTTAAGGGGTCAAACTCTCATCCTACGGAGACACTAGATCGGGGAACTGTTTTGCTGACCTTGTGGTAGATTTGTGGTTGCATGTTGATTTTTATCAAGAATCTCTCTTCTACTTCTTCATGAAACTTGTATAGAAAATCTTAAATACTAACATACTCAAATTTGAAGTAAAATTAACAAGTGTAGCCTAGTGAATCGACTTACTCTTGAAGATGGTAAATCTGGAGACGTGGTACTGGACACCCGAGACTTCATGGACCCATATGATGACTATACTCTGGAAATTTGACTTATATCTATAAATGAAATTTGTAGAGGACCTCTTGAAGTAAAACATATCCAAATTTCAGAGGAAACTAAGAATAAAAAAGGGGTGAAAACTCGGTATTTCTGAGATGACTACACTGGACGTTTCGGTGCTAGATCCAGAAGCTTCGGACGACTATATAAAATTATATAAAACGAATATGGACTAGAAGTCTTCATGAAAAATATACTTTAGTGTCTTAGCTACAACCTGGTAAAATTTCGTAATTTTCGGAGGTCGTTCGGGTATTTTAATCGAATTATTTAGAAAAATGTGCATTCTGTTTCTATCCGAAATTGCATGCTGTTTTTGTGAGAATTGTACCTTCTTGTGTGGAACTCTATTGGGCATGTGCTTTTCATGAAATTTCTATCTTATTGTCTTATCTATCACTTGTCTTGATTTCATGATTTTTGAGAAGCTTATAGATATTTAATTTGAATATTTTCTAAAAATGGTACATGCTGGAATTTTGTAAAAAGGGCATGAAATATGGACCATTTTAAATTGCATGGACTCCATGAATTATATTGATTGGATGATAGTATCTTGATGCATGTATGATAATAAATTGAGATGCATGTATGAATTCAATGATGAATATGATCTTGATTGCCATCACATCACATGCCATGTTAAAATTGAACTATAATTGAAGATGAGAATTGAGAAAAATGAGAAGGCCATCGGAGGTGTGAGCCGACGATGCCCCGGGAGTGTCGGGATGCCTAGCTAGAAGGGTACGGCCGGTTGCCCGGTGGTCATGAATGGCCGGATACCGGAGGGCCTTGGGAGTACCGAGAGGTGTCGAGATGCCCGGAGAGTGGGGGACCCGGAAGCTCGGCATGGTAATTATGCTAAGGGATACCTCGCGATGCCGGTTTGGGTGCGAGATGCCTGGCTTGAAGGGCGCGGCCGGTTGCTCGGTGGCCTTGAATGGCTGAATGCCGGAGGGTCCTCGTGATGCCAGTTGGGGTACGAGATGCCCGGAGAGTGGGGGAGCCGAATGGTCTGAATTGTATCTTGGATACATGTGGGATGCAAACATTGGTCCCGGGAAAGAGAAATGTGGCGGTCCAAGATAAAAATTGTAATTGAATTGTGCATGATGATATATGCATGATATGATGCATGATGATATATGCATGACATGATGATGCGGATATATGCATGGATGCATGGCAATGATGATGGTACATGTGATATGATGATGATGTTACATGCATGGACGCATGGCAATAATGATGGTACATGTGATATGATGATGATGTTACATGCATGGATGCATGACATGATGATGGTACATGTGATATGGTGATGATGTTATATGCATGGATGCATGGTAAGGACGATGCCATGTGTGACATAATGATGGTAAGTATATGATATGATGTTGATGTCTATAGGATGATGATGGTATATGAGGTATGATGACATGTGCATGATGCCATGGTATGTTGTGCATGGATGCCTGTATGACATGTGATACTATGATTGTGATGATTGCATGGCATGATGCATTGTGTGGTTTATTGGTCCTTTACTTGCTGAGTTGTTGTACTCACCCCTTCGGGGACCAACATTTCAGATTAGCAGGATGCCGCTCCTTACTGTCACGCGGGGCGTCTTTTATGGTCTTCCTTCCGATGTAGAGGTCGAGTGTGTGGAGATCGACTGTCCCACCATTCCCGGACTGACATTTATTCGAGTTCGCGCCTTAGTGATGTATGACGTGGGCCTGGCTGGGGGCCCTATCATCCAGGAGTTCATATCCGTCCATGTTCGTCGAGACGGAGCGATGCGTGGGATGTTGCCGCTGCCACCGCCTGATGCACCGAGATGGGTGTGAGGGCCCGTGCATGACAAGTAGGAGCTAAAACTTTTTGGGATGGTTAGCCGACACTAGTGATGGGGGATCTTGCACGTGAGTCGTAGTGGGTCAACTGTTTCTTTTTGGGGTTTAGGCCGAGTGTGGTTTCATGTAATGGCGTTTCTTTTGATGTACCGACCCAAGGAAACCCATCTTGAAAATATGTAAATAAAGTGTCATGGCTTTGTCTTTTATTATGATGTTTAGTGGTGTGCAATTGTATCATGGTTGATGGAGGGAGAGATGGCGATGTTATATTTTGCTTCCGCTAATGAGTCGCGCTGGGACCGTTTTCAAAAAAAAAAAAATGTCTATGATTTACGACGCTTGTTCTAAGAGATGTAATTAGGTGTAACGTTTGGTGCCTATGGCGACCCAAGGGGGGGTTCGGGGTGCCACAGGAGCGGCCATCCCCAATCCTCCAAAAGAAGAAGTTTCGAAATTCGCTCTTGAGACTTAGAAGCTTCTTCCAAGCCCAGGAACAACAGGTTGGCTTCCTAGCGACCCAAAAGTTCATGTCCTTTAAAAACGTGGAATGAACCCACTTGCACCACAGAGCTTCTTTGTCTGAGAATAAGAGCCATATATGTTTCAACATGGCAGCCTTGTTGCAATCTTTAAGTCTCCTAATACCAAGCCCTCCTTCCTTCTTTGGAAGGCATACATCCTCCCAAGGAACCTTAGCACCCCCTATACCTAGCTCTGAGCCTTTCCAAATGAATTGTCTAAGGATTTTCTCAATCTGATCTAGAACAGCTACAGGTAAAACAAAAACACTCGCCCAATAGGCTTGGATAGTTGAAGAACTGACCTGATGAGTTACAACTGCCCAGCTAGAGAAAGGAAGCGATGAGTCCAAGACTGAACCCTCGCCGTGATGTAGTTGATGAGAGTGCAACAATCAGCCTTAGTGAGCCTCGATGTAATGATAGGAACCCCCAAATAGCGAGCCAGCAAGTTACTTTCATGAAAACCCAACTCAGAGATAATCTGGTTTCTTAAGGATGGTGTGCCTCCAGCAAGGAAGATTTCACTCTTATTTGGATTTGGGAACAAGTCACTCCAAGTAGAGAAGGTTTGAAGGCTTTCTTTAAGAATAACTATAGTGGGCAAATCAGCCTCCGAAAACAAAAAGACGTCATCCGCAAAGAAAAGATGCGAAAGGCTCGTGGGCTTGCATCTCCAGAAGAACTTAAACTCCAACTTCAAAGAGCATCTATATAAGATCCTTAATAGGACTTCCATCACTAAGGTAAATAAATAGGGAGAAATAGGATCACCTTGACGAAGTCCACGACCACTCGCGAAGAATCCATGAAGCTCCCCATTCAAAGCAATCGAGAACTTAGGAGTGTGAACACATGTCATAATCAGCCGAGTTATAAACTCGAGGAAACCAAAAGCCAAGAAGGCTCTCCCAAGGAACCCCCAATCGACCATGTCATAAGCTTTTCTAAAGTCCACCTTGATTGCACACTTAGGCAGGTACGGTTGAAGATGGAAGCCGGAAAAGAGCTCTTGGACCAATAATATATTATCTTTGATTCTCTTGCCCTTCACAAACGTGTTCTAAAAAAGGCTAATGACGTCCTTTAAAATTGCTGCTACCAGGTTGGCTAACACTTTGGTAATACACTTGTAGATAGTGTTGCAACAGGCAATGAGCCTATAATCCTCAACGGAAGACGCATTCAGCACTTTTGGCACTTAACACCAAAATGGTGTTATTGATGTCCCTTAGGAGTCTCCCGGTGGAGAAGGAGTCCAACACTGCTGCAGTAACCATGTGCCCTACCGTCTCCCAGTTTTCTTTAACCGTGAAGCCATCCGATCCTAGTGCCTTACCCCTAGCTAGAGAGAATAAAGTATCCCGGATCTCCAACTCCGTAACCGGACAAGCTAGGAAACTAACCTGATTAACCAAGAGAGGATGCTAGATGACTTTGCGAATCTCCTCCACCAAAGTTCTATCCAGCTGAGCTTGCGACGCCAAGAGGTCTTGGAAGTACTGAAGAAAGCATTGCTCGACCCGTTGCGAATCAGAGATAAGGTTCCCCTCCGAATCCTGGATAGAAAGGACTTTATTCCTCAACTGTCTCTTTTTGACATACTGATGGAAGAACTTAGTATTGCGGTCTCCCTCTTTAAGCCACCTGACTCTCAACTTCTGCTTTAAGAAATACTCCTCCATGGACCTTAGCCTAGCAAAGACACGTCGATGTTCCTTTTCCAGCTCAGCCAGATGAGCAGAAGCAGGCTTGTGTGGTCTTTATGGCCGCCCTTGCCTCCGACATTTTGACTGAGATGTTAGAGAAGGAAATTCTATTAAGAGTCTTAAGTCATTGTTTGAGAGCCTTCAGTTTACATACAAATCTAAACATAGGAACTCCTTCCACAGGGGCCTCCCAAACTTGAGAAACAATAGCATTGAACTCTGGATGCTTCATCTAGAAGTCATAAAACTTGAACGGCTTCCTCTGAGGAATCAGGTTAAGCACCTTGACCACCATAGGAGTGTGATCAGATATATCCGGTGCTAGGAAGGCAGCTTTGAAGTATGATAATTCATGGCTCCATTTACAATTCACTATAACTCTATCGATCTTTCTTGCCTTTCTGACAAAGCCCACTGAAGTTGTCCAAGTGTATCTGAATCCTACATACCTGAGGTCTTTGAGTTCCGCCTGTGCCAAGCACTATCCAAACTCGTTAAAACACAGTATCTAAGCATCGGATCTACCGACCCGGTCAAATGGGTCTTTAATTGCATTAAAGTCTCCCATCACAAGCCAAGCCAAGTTTTGCAAAGTAATGCTTCTAAGAACAAGATCCTCCCACAGAGCTCTCCTGAGCGTGAACGTGTGCTCGCCATAAACCACTGACACGCAGCAAGCCACTCCAAAGTCCAACCATTTAAGGTTCCCATGCACCGCTTGAGTTGAAATAGAGAGAGCTTCAAAGCTAACCCAAGCCGGGTCCCATCCAACCCAAATCCTACCCCTAGGGGAGAACTCATAGTTTGAGATCCAAGACCAATCTCTCTACAAGATCCTAGAGATGGAATTGAAGTCATTTTGTGGAACCTCCGTTTCGAATACACCAATCAAACACAACTAGTTTGAGATAACCAAGCTTCGAACCTCAGCCTGTCTGGTGGGGTTAACAAGGCCCCTCACATTCCTACAACATATATACATATATACATATATACAATGAGAGTGAAACAGGATTACCTCCTCGTCGGTAGCTTGCGTCGATTGGAAGGCGAAGCAGGCCAAAATGAGCGAGGTGGTGGATCAGGAACTAGATCCACTTGTCTTGGACAGACTTCACACCCGTAGCACCAAGAGGAGCTTTCTGAGACAGACATGGGGATAGCGGGTCATCTTAGCTGGCAATCTGATTTGTCGATCCATCCGACTCCTCCCCAGGGCTCACCGGCTCTATCGAATCTTCAACGGGATTGATCGGCTCCTCTTCGGCTGAGGGGGCATGTGCTTCCGTCCTTGATATAATTCGTAATCCTCTTTGGGCATTGTGAGTTGAAGTAGAAGGTAAACTCCTGTGTACTGCAGCTGCCTTCTTCCTGTTTGTGTGATCCGCATCCACCGAGCTAATCAGAAGTGCCAAGGAGATTTCCCAAGGAGATTTCCCTATGATGAGGGTCCTTCTTCTTCTTCCCTTTAACAAGATTCCACCTTGTCTCAGCCTGCTAAGGTCCATTCTCCAACCCAGAATCATCAGCAGGTAGACATGACGCAACAGGAGGGGTGGAATCAGTTTGCTCTTGCTAAGCCTACCTTCGTTGGCCTTCAACTTCTGCAGAGGCTTTCAAAATAGGAGGAGCTGGGGCCAAAGGCGTACCTTGGGGAACAGGGGAAGCAACGATCGGAGCTTGCTGAGCATCCCCTGCAGCAGAATGATGAACAGGGGTGGGGGCACATTTGTGGCCGAAGATGCCACACCCTAAACATGCAGTAGGTCTCCATTCATACTCCACTCCCACTAAGCATGATTCACCATTGTGAACAATTTCTATAGCATCACAACTGGGCTGCTTCGCTGAAATTTCAACACAGACCCTGGCAAAAGCCAACATCTTCATCTACTCAGTGCGTAAGTCCACATACAACGGCTTGCCAACTGCGCTAGCCACCTTGCTGATCCCTTGCGAAGACTAGAAGGCAAGAGGAAGGTTCCTTAGCGTAATCCATACAGGCACAATCAAATGGCTATCTTTCTTTAACTCCAATGTAGGTTGCCATTGCTGCAAAACTAAGGGCACTCTAGCAATCGTGATAAGCCCCCCTTCTAGGACCTTTCTGCGAAAATCTCCATCAAGTACATGGAAAAAGAAGAAGCTCTGTCCATTAGACATTACCTCCACCAGATTCGGTCCCCACATGTTTTTGAGGGCCAATTCAGTTACTTTGAACAGTAATCTCCTGCCAATAAAGTAACCCACAAGGCACTTTTGCAGCTTAGGATTAGCGGCCTCAAGTATATCATCGAGATAACTCAACCACCGATTTGTTATTGACATATGAAAGAGGAAAAAACTCCGGATCATAGCCCTTTGCAGCAACCTTGGCTACGCTGGCCCAAGCACGAGCATTCGGGTTCTTGGACTCCTTCCTAGGCTGAGGGCACTTAGAGCTAGACTTACATCGGCTTCTACCTCAAGGCCCAGCAGGAGCACGAGGAGACCGAGCCACTTGAGGATCATCGCTCAAAACAACTAGAGACGAAGTAGCACGTCTCGAATCCTCCTTCCATGTACCAACTTGAGGCAAATGGCCATGAACGGGAGGAGGTGGGCTAGGAGCACTAGGCCCTTTCCCAGCATTGTGGGCCAAACCCGACTTGGATGCCATCGCAGTAGATAAATCGCAATCACAGCAGCAACAAATGAAGAAAAACCCTACCTGACCTCACACATTACGGTCCAAACCTACCAAGGCAGTGCACCAGTGAGGGAGGAGAGGGAGGAGTCCAGCGACGGCAAAAGACGGCCGGCACAGTGGCAGAGGTGTCGTCCTGCTATGGGGTTCAGTTCTGATGCGAGTGGGGAGTCCGACAACGATGGCAGGGGTTGCACGAGGTCCCCAAGAGCAGTGTGGGCGAGGGCGGAGCCCTGAGGAGTGCTCAGCGACGAAGCTTGACGGTCGAGGGTGAACCTCCTAGGGACCGCTCAACGTTGAGAGGAGCACTTGGCAACAGAATTTCGCTCAGCGGCTAAGGGCAAACCCTAGGGGTGCTCGGCAACGGCACTCGAGGGCGAAGTTCAGCGGCCGACGGCGAAACAGTCGGGAGCGCTCGACGACGGGAGGAGCGCGCTCGGGAGAAGCTTGACCCACCAGCGCTAGCTCGACCCACCAGCACGACCAAGGGTGAGACCCTAGGGCGCGCTCGACGACGGAGCTCAGTAGACGACGACGAGCCGCTCGGGGGTGCGCTCGGCGACGGGAGGATTTTCTTGCGTTTATGATAAAATAAAAGGACATTTTTTCTTTTTGTACTGAATCTTTGGTGAAATGTTTTCATTAATCAAATGATTTGTGTACTGTATGGGTGGTTGTCAAGGAATGGTCTCAATCTAATTTTAGAAGTTTCTGGCTTGTTGTAGACACTTAGGGCTTGTTTGGCAATTGGCCAAACAATGAAAATTATGTTCTTTTGTTCCCGAAGTAGATTTAGAACAGAAATCCGTTTAGTAAAATTTTTTTGAGGACAAATTTCAATTTTCTTGTTCCTAGAAGTATATTTGGAATAGAATCGAGAAGTAGAAAAATGTTAATTCTTTATTCTCAAGAACAATTCTAAAATCAAGCCAACCTATTTCTTTTTTTTTTTCTCTTATTTCTTCTTCTTCTTCTTCTTCCCTCACTCTTGTTCTTCAACCTGACGTCATTGCCATTGCCGTATGCCGCTGCTGCCGCCCCCGCCGTCCCCCGCCCATTGTCGCCCGGTCGCTAGCAACTGGTTGGGCAAGGTCCGACGAGGCTTAGCGAGTTTGCCAAGGCTCGCCTCGCCGATGGCCGGGCAAGCCTTGCTCGGGCCTCCCCCGCCACCAGCGAGCCTCACTTGGCCAAGTGAGGCTTAGCCCAACTCGGCCGCGCTTGACCTCGTCGGGCCACCATGAGGTCGGGGTCACCCGGCCAAGGCGAGGCCGAACTCGCGGTGGCCTAGCGAGGTCAAGCCCCACCGGCGGCTGGGCAAGCTCGACCGAGCCCCGCTTAGTTGTCGACTTGGCTCGGCTCGGCTGATGTGGCGCGGCCTCACCAAGGGCCAACGACACTCCAGCGAGGTCACCGACCCTCGTCTAGCCACCTTGGTCATCCCAAGGCTAGCGACCGACGGACATTGAAGAAGAAGAAGAAGAAGAAGAAGAAGAAGAAGAAGAAGAAGAAGAGAGAGAAAAGAAGAAAAAAATTATTAAAAGTATTAAAAAATTATTTGGATTAGAAATTTTCAAAACGGTACCAAACGCAATTTTATTATGGGAATAAAAATTTTGGATAGTTACCAAACGTTTTAAAATGCTTAGAAATTGTTCTTAGAAACATAATAAAAAGAATCATTTCGATAAAAAATTGTTCTCGGGACCGAAGCGTTACCAAACGCACCCTTAATTTCTTCATTTTCGCATTGGCTCTTTGTAACTTTGTCGTGGTCATGCACATTATTCGTGTTCATGCTCCTTCTGTTTTGTTGTTTCGTTCTAGATTTTATGATACAAAAGACCGACGGCAAAAATACACTTGGCGTACCAAAACTTGGCTCGAAGGACACTTTAGGGCCAAAGTTCAGAAAAGTATACTTAAGTGTCACTTTTTTAAAAAATTAGGACACTTGAGTGCTAAGTCCGGCGAATGTGGCTGAAAATCATACATGACAATTTTTTAATAATATAACTTGCTTACATGGCACATTGGAGAGCTGAATTAGCAACGAAGAATCAAAACGCTGTTGTTTTGTCTTTTTCTGAATTTTAATATAAATATTAATTAAATTAGAATATTTATATTTAATAGTAATAAATAATAATTTAAATCCAAGGTAAAATGACATCGTTCTTTACTTTTCTTTTCACGTCAGCGTGCAAAACTACGTCGTTTTACACTTATCTCGCCAGAGAAATGATACATCGGCATTTTGGTCGAATTTTCTCACCGTTAGCACTTAACTAATCCATTTTATTCCGATTTTGGCACTTAAGTATCCCCGTACCAAGTTTTGGCACATCTATCATATGGTACATTAACGTGACTTATTTCCCATTTTCTTTACCTATTTGACATACATGCAACAATAGGGTACTTACTTAGTCTTCTTAATTGAAATAAGACAAGTGAGTTTGCTTAGCTTATATTTTCATGGCTACATGCTTTTTTTTTTTTTTTTTTTTTGCACAGAAAATCCACCTATATAAGGATAAAAGATTTTTAGTCAACATTGAATGTTATGTATGATAAGAAAAGTTCCTACTTAACATAATAATAATTATTTATATTAATTTAAAAATATATCATAATATCAATAAATTTATATAAAATAATAAGTAAAGTTATTATTAATTATTTGATTACATATTGTGTAAGAATATATAAAATTCTCAAAAAGCCTCTTTAGAAAGAGGCAACTAATTTCACGTGAAAAGATAATGTCAGTTAAAACTAATAATCTAGCATATCATATATAGTTTTTTTTTTTTTTGGTCGGTTACTCTATTCCTACTCTACACTCACTCTCAAACTTTTGCCTCTCTTGCGGGCGTGGGAGTTGAAACCCACTCCTGAAACTTACGCGTCCCCCACCCCATCCCCTGAGAAAGTGGGGATTTGAACCTCACCTCCCCTTCCTTCCATGTTGGAAGGGTGGCCACTGGGGTGAATCCCAGTAGTTTACAAAAACAATATTTCGAACTCAAAAATTCAAAATACCCCTCGCCAAAAAGATGACCGTTACTTCGACCTAAAAAGAGCAAAAAGATGACCGCTACAAGCGTCTCCTTCCTATTATAGCCAGTCGTCGTCCTTCCTATGATCCTCATACCCTCTCTCTCTCTCTCGTGACGGGCCTTGGAAAAATCCTCTTCAGAGAAGATCGGTCTCTTCTCTCGTCTCTGTTTCCGATCCATTGTTTGATGGGTCTGATTGCTTTCTCGGTCTGTTGCGAAGCATCTGGTTGCAGAAACTTGTTTTCTCATGTGTTGCGGAGACCCATGAGGGTTTTGCGCTTGGCTTCTTTGGGACGATGCCGATGGTCATTGGATATATTTGGTCTAAGCTCGTCCTTTGATATCATCCATCGATTCCTCGGCCGGTTGATCTTTTGCGTTGTTGTTTTACATGGCTTATTCTGAAACTTTTTAATTATTCGATGGATTGGCAGTGTCCTTTTTCTTCTTGATTCATGTAAGCGTTCGTTTGAGGATGCCCTTGTTGAAGGACTGA
The DNA here is from genome assembly GCF_016545825.1 of Eucalyptus grandis. Lineage (NCBI taxonomy): Eukaryota > Viridiplantae > Streptophyta > Magnoliopsida > Myrtales > Myrtaceae > Eucalyptus > Eucalyptus grandis. The sequence continues at coordinate 43,996,566 of NC_052619.1, forward strand.
GGATCTGCTTCGCCATCTTTTTTTTCCATTTTTATGGTTGAGATAATGAACTAGTAGTAGTCTTTGATCACCTTCTGGGCATTTGTCATCAAACATTCTGTTAGATGTGCATGGCCGCGTCTTTGATTGTGTGCGTGCAATTCCTCTCTTGTTGGGTCTTTGCTTAACAACCTCTGCTGAGTACTTTTCGGAGGAGACATTGTTCCTGAACCGCGCTCTTGATTGATCCTTCTTCCTTTCTTTCCGTTTGTCATATTTTGTATGTTATCTAGTGGGGCCAAATTAAATTAGTAGACCATATTCCTGCAGGGGATAAAACTTGGTTTGAGGTTTTCACGCATTTGGTGAGCATGGAGTCCAGTTTTCTTCTTTATGCAAGTTTCTATTTTTGCTGCAACTAGAAAAAAAAAAAAAAAAAAAAAACCTTCCCATTTACCCTTTTGATTCTTATCAAATGACCAGATGACCAACATCTATATTATTTCTATTTTATTTTTTCGACCACGAACATCATACTTGCTTGATGGGAAAGTCGAGCTGGAAGTTTCTACTTTTCCTTCTGATTTCTTATGATATTTCAATATTTGGACGATCCATTTGTTGTAGATGATTTGTCTGCCAGATAATTTAACTTATTGTTCTAAATGCACCGTTTTCTCTTCGGCTATACAAGGGTGGTTTGTGTTCATTTTTCTTCTAATTGGAATTGTCGAACTATTTTATTTAATTTGTTTTATTGCCTTTGAAGGCACGGATAGTGTAGTGTCTGGGTGGTCTATTGCGATAATAGAATTGGTTTAGGTCCTGATTGAATTTGTATGAATGTCTTGAGGTTCATCAACATATCTGGTTCAAGTTTCCCCCCTGATTATTTTAATTAAAAAAATTGCTTGTGTGAAATGTATGGACTTACTCAGCCGTCGAATGGAGTGATCTCTTCAGCTAAGTGTGTCGTGTGAAGATGGTGTAGGATTCAACAATCAAAGAATTCAAGTTTGTCGAGTGAGTGAAAATAGGAGGCAATCACGTTGAGTTGCCGAATCATCTTCTTTGTGGATAGGAGCCATCAGCTGAAATTGGATCCTTCTAATATGGATTGTCTATAGCTGCTTGAGAACCTGGATAGATTTGGTTCTAATCTTTGTTTCCAAGGATTAAAGGAGATGCAAGGAATGTGTAGTTCTCTGCTTGTAGGTTGGAGTCTTCTTGCTGCAAATCAGGTTGCGTTTCTCATCTTTGTCTGCAAAATTCACTGGATAAAATACAATTGAATTGTGTGCCCAAAGCTATGGGTGCCTTTGAATTGTGCTTCCATTTGTAGTTGTTGCTTTCTTGGTCATTAGGTGGCACACATTGTTGCGAGTTTGACTTTATGGACTGGAGACCGGATCTGACTATGCTCCTTATCTCTATTAGATGGTTCTATGTTACACTTGCGATATGGGATATTGATTTCAGTTATTCACCAATATTGTGGAAAATCAGATTATCCATGTCTACATTCAATTTGTCTAGAGCTCTCTCTTCTGGATGCTCTTAGGATCTGTTTAGTTAGACTTTTGGGGAATGCATTTGCAAAAATGTAAATACCTTTGGGAGGATGGGGTTTTACTGAAATGCAAATAACGTTTGGTAAAATTTGTATGAGAAACAACTTTGGCCAAAATACCGTTTGGTAAAATTTGCATTTGTAAATGACTTTTATTAAATTAAAAAAACAAAAAAAAATTGTATTTTTTTTTTTGAAGTCCGGCCACCGGACCGCCGGATCTAGCGGCCGGATGGCTGGATTTGGCCCCCAGGACGATCTCCGGGGTTGCGCAACCCCGGCGACCCAGGCCATCAGTCGCTTGGGTTGCGCGACCAAGGTGTCGCTTGAGGTCTAGCGACGATCGCTAGGCTCCGGCGATGGTCGCTGGAGTCGGGCGACCCTCAAGCAGCAGTCGTCAACGCCTTGCCGGTGTGCGCGACCCCTTGGCCGGCGGTCATCGGCCTCAATCGGCTTCTTCGTGCAATGGTGTGCGAGAAGATGAACAGTACCAGGACTTGCATTCCGAAGATGCAACTTCCCAAAGTATCTCCAGAGATGCATTGGGTTAAAGGCCCTTAGAGCCACTTGGAGATGCCATTGCATTTTGCCAAAATTGCCCAAAAAAACAAACCAAACGCGTTTGCATTTGGCCAAGGGACTTTAGAGTCCCAAAGTGCCTTCCAAATGCCCAACCAAACAGGGCCTTAATTTAATCTTCTCCTGATCTAAATTTGCCTCACAAATGGTTTTCTATATCTTGTTATTGACATTGTGAATTACTTGGCCACAAGTTTCCTCAATCCCTGCACATGGTTTCTCCAATTACTCTACAAAACTTGCCAAGTAGTACTAATTTCTCCTCAGGAAGCTGGCATGGATAAACCTTCAAACTATATCTGCAAGAATCATGAATGAGGAAATTTGGATGATGGTTCGGATGTTTTTGTCAACTTTTCTACACCTACTTTTTGATTGAGATGGTAGCTGTTGTTTCTTTTGGCAGGTCGTATGATGTTAGAGCTATGCATAATTTAGCTGATGCTGAATTTAAGGATAAACAGTTCTCAAGACCTCGCATAGGAATTCACGCTTCCTGCACAGGATGTGTGGAGCTGTCTGTGCCTGTTTATTGTCAGTTTCTTACCTCGTCGAGCAAATTTTTGCTACTACGTCATATGTGCTTGGCAGCACATAGATCAAGCATAACTGGGCAGATCTTGGGACAAACTATAACAGGGGGATGGTGACAGAAAATCCGTCGTAAGTATGGTTCCTAGCAGATTTGGGGACCTGTCTCTCTACATGATCTTGCGTCTTCAGACAGATTATAAAAGGGGATAATTGGCAGAATATATAGATCAAGCATAATTGGGCAGATCTTAGGACAAACTATAACAGGGGGGTGGTTCTTAGTTGGGTTATAAAAGTGTGTTTGGGGGTAACTATGGCTTAAAATTTTTTACTTTCACGATGCCTTTGGGTTATTCTATTGTTTTCTATTTAACATAAGCCGGATGTCACTGGACAACAAACAACATGCTGTAAGAGGGATCACTTAGAGGCTTTTAGTTTGAATGGGCAACTTCTCTTTAGAGAGATCTTGCAACAGTGATCTAATTGAGAGAACATTTGTGGATGACTCATGTACTAGTATTGGCTAGGGTGGGTTTCAATCAGCTGCATCTTCCAAACATCGCATATGAACCATGCTCACCGTTATGACAATGTTGTTCTCTCTATCATGAAACTATGCAGTAATTTGGCCTAGTTGTTCAGCTCCTAAGAGAGGATATTGAGCAATCTGGTCCTTTATCTGCCAGATGAGACTCCTTGCTTGATGTTGTAGTCAGAAAGGTAATGACTAGGTCATGTTTCCCACAATACTTTTGAGCATCATAGCTATGTATTTCAAACTCTAAAAGTCAAAGTTTTCATGGCTTATTTTTTTTTCCCACTAAACTTTTCGTTTAGATGCATATGCTTGATACGTCTCATGCTTCTTGCCCCCTGTACTTCAGCTTCTTCTTTCAAAATTAATACTTCAACAGAAAGACAATGTTGTAATCTAGAGCTACTTCATCACTGTTCAGATCACATTGAAACAGATCCTATTTCTCTAGATTTTAAGTTTCATCTCAACAAAGTATGAATAAAAAAATTGATGAATTCTGAACAAGCTTAGCAAGCATGAAATGTTAGATCATGGCAGCGTCAAACGGATGAAAAATCATACTGGAAACACAAGCCATCCGCCACAATTTTGCATGTACTTGCCCTCATGTATGCAAGAAGATCAAATACATTGCCCACGGCATATTAGAAAGCATAATTTGCTCATAGTTAAAAAAAAAAAATCATATTTCTCTGAAGATACTATAATTTCCGATTTAAACTTGATAACATCAAGACATCAAAGAATTTCACTTCGGTGAAAACCAGTGAAGAAGAAGAGATAAACAACCCGGGGCCAAAGGAAAAGGAAAGAACAAACTAATGTTAGCTTAACTTGTGGCACTTCCTAGTGTAAATTTTTTAGGGGAAATTAAGAAAAGGAAATGTTTAACCAGTCAGAAAGAATGTAGCGAGGATAGAAAGAATTAATATCAATCGACTTCTTCTTTTTTTTTTTGGTCGGTCATATAAATTGACTTCTTGACACTTCAGGAAACTCCACTTTCCAATTTAGACTAGGAAAAGGACAGAAAAGATGGAAAATTAGTTCCATGAACCACTATCTATTTCATGATTATGTGTTGCAATATTCAAGGTGCGACAGCAAACAGAATCACTACCAAACCGCATCCATCAGTAATCAACATAAGGAATCATAAACCAGTAAGCTTGAGTTGTCAATTGTCTTATGTCACAATTTCATAGTGGAGCTAAGTAGATACAAAATCAGCAACAAATGCTAGTTTAGAAACTGACCTAATGCATGCCTCAGAGGTACTAGATTGCAACGACGGTATCGAGCCACAGCCTCCAAAGTTATCATTTGCACAGCCGTGATATACTTCATTTATAACAAAAAGTGGTTAAGAGTCCTCTAATCATTTATGTCACATAAAGGGAGCATACTTAAAACTTTTCTGCTACTTTTGCAGCCAAAAATCTTGTCCTCTGCCTATTAAGGAAGAACATCAAGAGCATCCATCTCTGCATGTCTTGTTGCCTATGAAAGCACAAGGAGAAAAATAAAGAAAGCATATCAAATTTCGGAGCTTTGCCAGAGAGAAATTTGCTCCTAGTGTTGTTTCATCATAAATTTAGGAAATGCATTACATGATAAATGTTTTCTCCGACAAGTTATCTAATTGAGTATATAAAAGGTTGACCAAGCATATACTGCATGATATCAACAAGTTTTGCTTGCTCGAAGCTGCTGAGAATCTCACATGAAAAAGAGACTTCTTATTGGATTTGGCCACCTCCACCTTTTCTAACAGTATTTTTTATATATCCCTATAGGAAGGTGCCTTTGTTTCCTCATTATGCTCGACTAGTTATTATAAGGGCCAATTTTATTTTATTTTTGGCACACCAACTATTTATTACTGTCCACAAAGTCATTGATAGTAGCGTTTTGTCACCACATAACTATACATGATTACAGAAATAGACTATGAGATAAGAGATTATCTCTACCGGTGACCAGGCTAAAAATATTTGTGTAGATGTGGCCATTGTGTTAAAAAAATGTGCCCAAGAAGCAGGTTCTTACATCTTAAAAGGCAATGCAATGCTCACAGTTCGTTTTCATACCAATTAAGTATACCGAAGTCTAGCTAACACGTGGTCTGAGGAAAAAATGTTAGGAACTTCACAAAAGCTGATAAAGACCATAATATGGTTCAAGACAGAGCGCAATGGTAAATGAAATTTGTAAAACGTTGCGCATAATGAAGCCAGATTATTACTGGTGTTAGCGGAGGTCATATTTTACGAAAGAATAATGATTAAAAAAAAACAATTTACAGCCTAATAATGCATGAAAAAATCCACTTATTAACAGATTTGTTCTGATAATTCTTTTATCATCTATTAAAGAAATAAGGAAATAATTATGGGAGAAACATAAAATGATCAACAATTACTACAAGTGGATAATTCGAGGGTATCAATTTAGAACAATAACAAAGTGTTGTTGGCCAAATTTATACAAGGGGGTGGAGAAGTAATGATAAACCATACATTTCGTGTCTCATTAGTCCAGTTTCTTCGTGCCACAATAAGATGCCCATCCTCAACAATCTCACAGCAGTTCAATCAGAGAGTAAAATCTGAAATCATTCACTAATTAAGACTGATTTGTTCTGGAAATGCACGTGGTTACTAAAAATTAGTTTTTTACACACCTGGAAGTTCAAGGCTGTCCAAAGCAAGCTTTGCCTTATATAAGAATAGCAAATAGGTTTTGTTACTTGTTAGGAGAAAAAGAGTCAGAAATTCTCAAGCATGCATACATGCATACAAGCAATTCAAGAGGAAACCAGCATGAAGTGTCCAGCAGTAGAAATGTTTAGTATCAATGCGCAGCTACTAACGGAATGAATGCATGTTTCACAGCTATATAATTAGGATAGTCCTGTATAATTTACCGGTCACAAACTTCTAAACAATGATTAGTACAACAAATTCGTCCCGTAATTCAGATGTAAATCCCACCTATCTGTTAAACTGATATGGCTCTATCCACACTGAAGCAAAAACAACAACTAATTTGAGAAACTATATGTTGCTCATTCTAGTGTGTCCTGTCTTTGGTACCTCAGAAGCATATATTTCGTTATATAGGTTTCTCTCAAACATTCAAGAAGCTTTCAGGAGTTTTAGCTTCTAGGTCATTTTCCTTCATAAAGGCTGTGGAACATAGGGACTAACAGAGAACCCTAAACTGTTGCAAAGGCCCCAGAAATCATAATTGACAATTAGCGTCTTGTGCTTTTGTCTCTACTCTACTGAACGACTTATGCAAACTCTATGTTTCTCGTGATTGTTTCCTTTTCCTTATATCCACGGTCCACAGGGGGAAAGAAAATAACCACTTAACTAGTTATCCATGGGCACAACCGATGTTCTTATTACTCCCTCGCTCCAAGTAAATTTGGTTTTCAATTCTCCCTAGTTGCCAAAGTCAACAAGTGGTAAAAAGACTCGACTGTCAAAATGGCTTGCCATCTCACTTCTTCATTCCTCCATGGTTTTGCCGGCTGGTTGTCCACTTCAATGCGTGGGTTCGCACAAGGGAGTTCCTAACCTATGGCACCTGGATTGGCTCAATTTTTGGCCAAAAAAGGGATTGAACCAACCCATGTACACCCTCTTCGCATTGTTTTGCTCTCCCCCACTTGTCTATCCTTTGAACCTAGACTTCACCTACTTCTTTCAATAGCCACCTGACCAGGAAAAAAAAGGCAAAAAGGCTATACATTCTAGGGATTATCGCTGATTTTTTGGCTTGTAAAGTCGATCACCAGTGAATTCAATACCAAGCATCCACAGACGAAATTTACGAAGAAACACTCAGTCGACGTCTCTCGAACAATTCAACCGTACATTTTTCAAGTTCCTGCGCAATCGCAGCACCATACGAGTCGAATTTCAATATCCATCTCGACTATTATATCAACTGATACAATTCGGATGTGCCAGGCGTTACCTGATCTACAGCAAGCTGCATGACGCCAAGAACCTCAAAGGACAGAACCGTTCACCCAAAAATATGCCGTCAATTTCCATGGCTCCAGTCAGCAGTTGTAGCTTGCCGGCCTCTGTCGCCGCCGGTTCGCTGGGGACTCTGTTTTGGGAAGACGAACTTCTATCTGTTCGTTGCCTCCGTCTGGAGGTGGCGATCTACATTTGTCAGAGATCGCCGGTGTCTGATGGAAGATGAGCAGTTCTTGATGCTGAAACTGGCGTCGGTAAAGTTCGAAGTTTGCCCATGGTGGGAAAAAGAGGATTTAACCAAAAAAAAAAAAAAAAAATTATACTTGTGTGTAATACCTAAAGAAAGAAGGTGGAGAGAGAAAGACTACAAGAAAATAGATGAAGAGAAGGAACCAAGAAGGAAAGGGAAAAAGGACCTGTAATCATGACCAGCTGAGTTTACTCACCTACGAATTGCTCCCTTGGCAAATTCCCATCATTTTAGCAACCAAAGCAGCGAGCAAACATGCCATGATCAATCGACTTAGAAGTCCACATAGTCTTCATTCGCGCGCGTCAAGGGAGATTTGACAATGTTTCTTGATGCTCAATTGACAATCTTGGGAGTCCTCTGTCGATTGCTTTGCTCAAATTATCTTCGTGCATAAGTAAACTCTCAGCTGCTGAATCGGTTGATTCATGACCAACCTCGTAGAGTAAAGCTAGATCAATCAGCCGATTGTCTTGAAGTTTAGCCTTTAAATCGTCCCTTAGATGTTTGCATATTATTCGGGATCCCCACTTTTTCACACTTTCACCACATAATGTAACCCCAAACTCTACATCATTTCGATCAATTTGACCAAAATCAATTGCTCTCCACAGCTGGGAGGGTCTGAAATACAGAAGCGCGACATGATCCAAATCCAATGAATGGGAACTCTCTATTGGTCTGTCGCTCCACTGTTTACCATCAATAGACAAAGCAATCTTAAAATCATGATGACCAATATCAGCAACGAAAGAGAGAGCTATTCCAAGAAATTTGTCATATAAGTCCTTTGAAGCCTTAAAAGATAAGGAACCCTTTTCAATAGGAAGGATCAATGTGGCATCTCTCCTCCACAGAAGACTTCCGCACTAAACCAATACTGTTACAAAAATAGACCGGTAGAAAGTAGCCAAGTTAGTATTACTATCCAAATGAGAAGATCCATTTAATCCATGCTTGCATCAATACACAAGTCTCACGTGATAGAAATCATTCTGATAGATAGGAGCCACCTACGGTACATGCATATGCATACATTTGCAGAACTACTTCATATTTGTTTGTTTTTCTTAAGCCTTCAGTCTTGCATTTTCTGCTATTGCGCACCCAATGGAACCAGCATATGCTTCATATCGATATGGGTGTGTTCGTGTGTGTTTGTGTGTGTGTGTGTGTGTGTGTGTGTGTGTGTGAGAGAGAGAGAGAGAGAGAATCTAACCTGGCCAAGTGGGTAACGAGTATCAGCCAAACCTCTATGGACAAAATGATGAATAGAGTTGAAACCTTCGTTTTTTTGTAGAAGTTTGCAATTATCCGCCCAAAGATAACTCAAAAATGGGGGAAGCTCAGGAATCTCTTGTAATTGATGACAGTTTTCAACGCCCAATTGAGACAAACGACCACGCTTACTGATGGATGTAGGAAGGGCAATAATATTGTTCTCTGTCAGATTTAAGTCAACCAAGATGGGAAAACAAGAAAGATTCCCAAGAAACTCTACTTCAGACAAATTGCATCCCGTAAGGTCTAAACAGTGTAAATTTGAAAGTCCGGTCTTCATACACGGATCAGCCGAATCCTTGTACTTTGGAAACTCGTTTAAATTTACGCAGTAGCTTACTTGCAAGTGTTTAAGGTTTTGTAACTTATAAATGCAAGATGGAAGATGTTCCAAGCTTTTGCAATCTTGTATATACATTCCCTCCAAAGAGACCAGATTTTCTATTGATGCAGGAAGTTCTTTAATACTGGTCCCTTCTAACTGAAGATTTTTCAGATCTTCAAGTTTACGTGGAATATCAGGGAACCTTTCAAACTTTGTGCATTTTTTAATATTGAGAGTTTGAAGTTTTTTTGACTTGAGCAAATTTGGAAAAACACTAAGTTCAAAGCACTCCATTAAATTCAACACTTGTAACTTGTCATGAAATGCAATGGACTCGTGGACTTCCACCAAGTTTGTGCAATTACTGATATCCAATTCCTCAAGATTTGGAGTACACGCGATGTCCGGCGTGCAAACTAGGGACTCACAATCATTGAAAATAATGTACTTCAAATTTTGGAAGTCCTGCAAAAACAACGAAACCAGCTTTGGTAAACATTTGAAAGGGAAAAAGAGGTATTTGTAGGATGATCTTGCTTCCTTACACTTAAACCGTGTGATTCCTATTTGAGAATAGGTTGCTACTAAAGCATATCCGTTATTGATATTTCAAAAAATTATTATATTTTGGGTTATCAATCATAAATGTTGAGCAATTTGTTTATTTAATGTAGAGGTGAACTCCCGGGGAGTCCACAAATAGGCCTATGTAAGTTTTTGCAAATAGACAGGGAGTCAAACCCGTGAAATGTGGAAGGAAGCACGGAGCTTCGACAGATTAGACGCAGTGGAACCTACTATTTAGGTCTCTAAGTAAATTACTTGACCTATTAATTAACTTTTCATTCAAAGTTACTATAAATTGATTTTGTGAGAATTAAATATCATATTGAGAAATTATTAAATACTTAGAAACTTTCCAATAATGATACATATGTATGTATACTTTAGCAAATTAGAGTTTAACTCTTATCATTTTATATTTTAGATATTATTTGAAAAAATTGAATAATATATGGACACACAATATAAAATAGTTCACAAAAGAAAC